>NC_092805.1:52402490-52721300 GCF_040954645.1 Diabrotica undecimpunctata | reverse complement strand
CTGAAAACTTCTACAGTGTTTATTTTAATATGTTATGTAACAGGGGTGAAAATAAAAGAGAAAATATAGTATAATTTTTAATTGAAAATATTGCATGCAAAAGAAACTTTTTATTTATTCTAAAAAATATTTCATTCTGCTTTAAAAAATTTCAAAAATGCTTTTTAGTTTTCTCAGGATTTGAAAAAACAATGGATACATTTAAAACACACTGAACATTTTGACAGGCGACATTTTGCACCTTTCCCCTTTAATACCTTACGATTACAACTACTATTACTTACCTTATATAATTACGATTAGAAAACTATTCAAATTCAAAATAAATAGGATCAACTTCGGAATCCGAGTCGTCTTGAGGGTTAATAATTAGGTTAATAATCTCTACGGTCGCATCAATTATGTTATCAAGATCCCACATTTTTTGTTCTTCTTCTATTACATGTCTTACTGCGTCTTTCCAGTTTTGTTTTGTAATATGTTATAAAAACTCGTATAACAATTCACGTACAACTTGTATTTTATATGACGTATTTTTTCTAGCCACATAACTTTTCATTTGTGCTCAAATGAGTTCAATTGGATTTATTTCGCAGTGGTAGAGTGGAAGTCTAAAGACTGTGATGTTTCGCCTTTCCGCCATTTTGTCAACTACGTATTTCTTGAACTTAGATTTGTGTTGCCGGGCAATTTTTAAAAGTTCTGCTTTTACCATTCCATCTTCGTAAGGCAGATACTTATTCCGCAGCCAGTCAAGAATATCCTGTTTCTTCCACGCATTCGTTAGAAGTCTTTCTACTAGTCGTGAATGATAAGGTGCATTATCTAATACTATAATTGAATTTGGTGGTATGTGTTCAATCATTTGCTCAAAATACTCTTCGAAAACATCAGCTGTCATCTCCTCGTGATAGTCTTTTGTGCTTTTGGAATGAAATTCCAACAAACCATGCTTAACAAATCCTTTTTCACTGCCAATGTGAGAAATTATTAATCTACTGCTTTTACCAGAAGGTGGGGAGATAATAGTAGACCAACCTTCCATAAAGGCTTGCCTGGAGCTTAATATATTTTTATCTGACCAAATTTTTTTAGAGTATGACCTGAGTTTACCCACGTTTCATCCTGGTAGAAGATGGGCCTTTCTTCAGCCCGGAATTTTCGTATGAATCTTAGATAATTTCTTCTCCAACATCATCTTCTCCTCCCGGTCAATCAAAAGTGATTTTCGGTCTGATTTCTCCCACCGGAAATTTAATTCTTTTAAAACTTGCCACAATTTAGTTCGTCCGATATGAGGCAAATCCGGGTCGTCTCTAACTTCTTGTAAAATTTTGTTTAGGTTTAGTATTTCTTTTTTGAAAAAAAAATCCATGAATTTTCCTTCGAATACCATTTTTGTCAAATTCATTAATTTCAATAGGCTTTTTCCCTCTTTTTAAGTGTTCGTTTGTGTTTAGGTTAGCTTTACCGTGTTTTTTTGTTTCTGATAGGAACCTATATAAAGTTGACTCTCCTACGCCAGTCATGTTGGCACAACTTTCGACTATGTTGCGAACAGTGTTTGTGGGATTCTGAGAAACCACAGCATCGTGAACATTCAGGACAATAGTCTTCTCTCTTGGTGAATAGACAGACTTACTGACTGTACGCAACAGTACCGGTGTAAAACTTGATGATGAAGCCATCACAAACAATCCAACAAAACGAGCACGAGCGAAAGGTACGTATATGTTTGTAGGTATATGAAATAAAAAATCACTCAAGCACTGCATATAATTCGCAAAAGAAATATTCGAGACGCTAATTACTGCCGTAGACGCGGAAACACCGACGAGCCGTAAATTACATGCGATCAAAAACGTACTAAACAAAAAAATTGTTTTCGTTCGTAATAACTTCACCCTTTCAAGTTAAGTTTCGAATATAATTATATTATTAAAAATCTGGGGAATTCCATCTTAATTATCTTGCAACGAATAGTACGTTCGTTCCAGATTTTCTAGTAAAGCGATTAAACGCGAAGATTAGTATTGAAATATCCAAAGAGATAAGGTATTCTTATTTACAAAATTGTTAATGGTTAAATTCTTATTTTTATTAATATAATATAATAACCAACATTAGTCGTGAAAGTTTTAATTGTTTTTTTGCTAAATATATTAGTATTAAAATATTATCAATATTATATATAACAGTATTAAAACATTATATTATTATTTAATGAATAAACACCTTAGGAACGCCTATGATTTACGACCGTTTTATGAGTTTGAGGCATATTTCGTGCTCTCAACAATTTGTGAACGAAGAATATAAAGTTTCAAAAATAGTCATTTACAATTTTTTTCTAAATAATGTAGTTTTATTTTGTTAATAAACTGAATGTGAATTACACTCTGGGCCAAAATTAACCGGCCACCCTAAAAATGGGTAATTTTTGATATCTTATATCTCCTAAACCTGTTGTCCGATTTAAGTGATTTTTTTAATATGTTTTAGCCTTATTCCTTGACAATATCGGGTGTACGAATTAAACTGTGTTTTTTTCTTAAAGTTTGCATCACCCTGTGGAATATTTTAGCATTTATAAAATATTGAAATTAAAGCCTAATTATAACCTCATGTTTTCTCAACATGTTGCTTTTTTATTCATTCGCTTATGTTGGATAATACAAAAGTTAGGTAGTTTAACAAATAGCCATGTTTTTCATCAATACAGACGATTTAACTCACCAGCAAAATTAACCCCACCACCTTCATTATTGTTTTGTTTACATTACCTGTGACAGTTTGTTTCCTAAATTTGTGTCATCGAAGGATTTTTGACATATAGTCGTTGTACGACATTGTTGCAAATCTGTTTACGTATTAATAACAATTCTTGAACAATTTGTAATTAAAATTAACCATTAAAATTGTAATTTTATATCATTGTAAGCGAATATTGTTTAAGTTGAATATTTAGTGCTTATTTATTGTTTGTGATTTTAAAAATGCCACTCATTCCAACTGATGCTGCTAGGGCAAGGCTTTAGTTGATGCTGGTTACAGTCAACGTTCATATCGCTGGTATACTCGATGTACCCAGAACTACGGTACAAGATGCCATCAGACGATTTCGGGAGATAGGATCGTACAACCGCAGGCCAGGTCAAGGCCGAAAACGACGCACTTCAGTTCGAAATGACCGCTTCATAGTTACTAAAGTATTGAAAAATCACTTTTAAGCCGCTACTGGAGCTCGTAGGTCTCTTCTTGAGGTGAGAAACGTTAGTGTGAGTAGACAGACGATTAGAAGAAGACTGTCAGAAATAAACTTGAGGGCTTTTCGTCCAGCTCGCGCACCACAACACCGTAGGGCTAGACTTCATTTTGCGCGAGAATATGCTAACTGGACTATGGCGGAATGGAATAATATACTGTTCTCAGATACGAGTAGAATAGCCCCAAAACTCCAGATGGACGCCAACGTGTCTATAGGCGTCAAAATGAAAGGTTTGCTGCATGCGCTATAACCGAAACAGTGGCTTACCGAGGAGGGTCAATAATGATTTGGGGAGGTATTTCTTATGAAGCGCGTACTGATCTTGTTGTGCTCGGTAGAAGCAGTGTGAATGCCCAAGTATACGTGCAAGAAGTTCTCCAAGACCATGCCATGCCTTTTGCATCATTCATTTGTGATAACTTCAGACTAATGCATGACAATGAACGTTGCCATACAGCAAGATCTACCCGTGAGTACCTTAATGAGGTCGGGATTCAAGTTCTACCATAGCCAGCACACAGTCCCGATCTTAACCCAATTGAGCATATCTGGGACAACCTCAAAAGACGGGTAAGAGCAAGAGTCCCAGCCCCTGCATCCTTTGAAGAGCTGAAGACAGCTGCGGTAGAGGAGTGGCACAATATCCCCCAATCTGATATCCAGGATATCATGAATCGATTGCCAAACCGGCTCCAAGAAGTCCTAAGGATACAGGCGGCAACCCCCATTATTGATACCCAATTTATTTTCAATTAGACTTTGATTTCTAAAATATTGTTAATTTGAGTTTTCTTCGAAGATTTTATTCATTGGATTTTTACTGTAACAAATGACCTTTTTTCAAAAAGATTATTTTTTCTCTTCCGCGGAGATAAAAATTGATGAGCATGTCTAGTTGTTAAAGCACCTAACTTTTGTATTATCCAATATAAGCGAATCAATCTAAAAACAAAATTTTTTCAGTATTCTACATATGCTAGAATATTCCACAGGGTGATGCAAACTTTAAGAAAAAACATTTTTGATGATTCGTACACCCGGTATACAATAAAAATTTACCTGTTTAGCAACAATATTATTATAAAGATATTGTCAAGGAATAAGGCTATAACACATTAAAAAATCACTTAAATCGGACAACAGGTCTTTTATCATTTTGAGATAAGGTCCACGTTTCAGCCCCATATATCAAAAACAGTCTTATTAAGGTCTTGTATACATTGAGCTTTACTGCACGGTTTATATTTTTATTTTTTAAATGTTTCTGGAGACCGCGAACAGTTCTGTTTGCTATTGCTATGCGTCTTTTTATTTCGTCGCTTGTCATGTCTGTTGCATTTACTAGCGATCCAAGATATCTGAATTATTTGACTTGCTCAAAGGTATGGTTCTTGTTTCGCAGTCAATATCCCAACCACACACACACACACAAGGTATGGTTGTTAATTTGAATTCTCTTTATATAAACTTCATAGATGTTTAAAAATACAATTTGGTTATAGTTTGAAAGGAATTTATCAATATAATGACTAGAAACGAATTGAGTAACTAGTGAATTGAATAGTGAATCCCCTCAGCCTTTAACTATAGCGAAAAAGTAATACAAGGCCAGTATAGAAGTTTCTCTTCAAAAATATTTCTAAACTTACTAGATACTTGAGACTGGGATCAGGGAACTGAGTATATAATATTTTCTACCACGAAAATACTGGTCTTATTTTGGATTTCTTTTAACAGTTCTTACAATGACGTTTTAAAAGTGAATTACTAATTATATAAAAATGTTTAAATAAAGTTGGATGTAAACTTTTACATTTTTACATTTAGTGACCTAGTGGGTCTGTCCCATGCTTTTAATATTATTTTAATTGTGACGTTTATGTATACTTGTTAGCACCGAATTTTTACATGCTTGTCCATATTACTTCTTGAAAAAGGCACGGATTTCCTGCCGAAACGTCGAAAAAAAATATAAAAATGTCTTACAATTTTTTTTATGAACCTAAGCCAAAAAATCCACTAAAATATATATTATGTGTTTATTTATTTATTTATTTAAAAATAAAATTTTTCAGATTACTTGTAAATGTGTTCCTGTTAGGTAATTATTATGTTAATTGTAACCAATACTAAACTACAACTATCGCTTCACAACAGCTTTTAATATAGTGTGTGATATTTTCGTTGACAGTATGGTTTTACGATGGCATTATTGTCGTTGTACGAAATAATACAAAAATTGTACGTCGTTGTACGAGATAATACAAAAATTGTAAAAACCTAATTTCCTGAATAATCTAAGTTAAGGTATAATGAATAGTAACCCGCAGTAGGTTTGTACGCATAGACACGTCCGATTGCCGTAAGACGGAAACCGTATGTATTTTACGATTTACGCTAGTGAAACGTCAACATCAGTAACATGCGTAAACATTAAACATGGAATGACAAATCCTATTGACATATAATAAAAAGTGGGCAACTACGTGATAAAAAACAAGATTCCGCAGTTTAGTTAATAAAAAATCAATCTATATTTCCAGTAATTATTTACAAAATAAGTTTGTTCGTGTCCACAATAACAAAACAAATTATTGGAAGACGTTAACCAACATAATAGGTTAGTTAAAGTTCATTAGTACTGTACCACCCACAATTAATGAATATTTTTTTTAGGTTTTTTGGTCTTATTAACAAGAAAAATGGGCACATTTACAGTTAAGGTCCTTTATGATTTTCAAGGAGAATCGAACACTGCGGAAATGAGTATTGTTGCAGGTAAAGAAATTTGCCAACCTGTGTCAGTTTTGACTCATATAACAATGAATATTTTTGGAAGTGTATGTTAATCCTGCAAAACCAGTTGCTATAAGTTATGTTATTTCTCAAATTTTAATGAATACATCAAAAGATGATCAGTTAGTATTCAGTTTTAAACAGAACAAACTGTATGTTTCTTTTATTGTCCTGAGATCTATAATAAACTTTTAAAACTCCTGGATATGCACATGTGTACCATATTCTGAGTATTTTCTTACTAATTTGATGTTCTGTTTTGTAACAAGTTGTAGAATCTTACATTATTTGAGATTCCATCATTTTAAAACATAAAATTTTTCCTGTCAATCAGCAATTTTATTTCAATCATATTGACAATTTTTTGTCATATCTTAATGTTTTTCTGTTATAATACTTCTATAAATGTTTTTGCGTGTGACACATTCCAATTGTTTTGTGTTTGTGCACGTAAATAATAGTATAATCTTCATACAGAAGGTTCATCAAATATTCTATCTCTTCGATGGTTCTTCACCCTAAGTCAGACCCTGGATACAGCATCCCTTTCCTTAGCTGCTACCCTCAAGCATATCCCTCAGTATCTCTGTAGCATCTGTTCTCACTTTGTCTATTCACCTTTGCCTTGTCTTTCTACTGGTTTATGTCCCACCACAGTTCCACTAGGTATTCTGTTGTTATCCATTAATATAAGATTACTTGTTCAGTGCAATCTTTATATTTTTGCATAATTTGCTATAGAGTGTTCTTTGTAATATGTATAATATAATATGTAAAATCTTCTATAATAATATCAAAAGTAATTAATTTGTAATAATCTAAAATTTCTGCCCATTGAAACTCTTACATGGAGTTCTAAATTTATGTAAATTCACTGGGTAAGTGGTATAAACATACACATTTTACATTTTCTGGAACATATGTGTTCAGTACTTTTAATCATACATTGTTCTAGGTGAGACATTAACTGTAACAAGAACTGATGTTGGGGAAGGTTGGTGGGAAGGTCACAATTCGAGAAATCAGTCAGGTCTATTCCCTGAAGCTTACGTAGAGAAAACTTCATCATCTCATCCACCAAACATTCCAGCTCCTGTATTGCCTCCACAGAATGACTGGGGAGATGCTCAACAAAATAAAGAAGATTGGGATGATGATGATGATTGGGATGATGATACTGTATATTCGGAAATTGGCAACAATCATGGTGAGTTAAATACATACCCTATTTTATGTAAATTTATTAGATATATCTGAAGAATATGTACACACAGTACACATTCTTTTTTAAATGTTTTTCAATGTTATATATTTACAATAGTCGTGATTAGTAGTTAGTATTTAATTTAATAGAATATTAGAGGAATTAGAGTTGCTTTAATAATTTCTTCCACTTTCATCTTTTTTTCTCATTCTTAAGGGACAAACATTGCTAGCTACAAATATCTTTAGAAAATTGAACTTATTTATAATGTTTGCTTATGTTGTATTCAAAGTTTGTTTTCCACAAATAGCAGAATCATTTACTCATCCATATGTGCCTGTAACGAATTATTAAAAACAAAGTTTATGTCAACACACAAACAAAATTAAGTGAATTTATACCAGAAAACTAATTATATCCTTAAGGGCATTTGCAATTAAAATACAACTTTGAGAAGCCTTTCATATTAGATGTCTCTATCTTGAAATGATTTTTTTAAGTACACAGAAGCAAGTGATAAAAATTTGTTCAAATTGGTGTTCAAACATTCTTAAATATTTTCTATATTCTTCTTCATTACCTAATGCTAGTTCCGTAAAATTTTTTCATAAAATTCTTGACTTTGGATTTGGAAAAACGAAATTTTTGAAAAAGATTGGTCATAAATTATACCACTATTATTAAGGATATACATAAGTCGATTTGGCCTAACTTAGCTATATGCAAAAGTGCAGAAAAAATTATGGATGTTAAAGTTACAAAAAAAATTATTTTTTTAATATTAATATTGCAACAGCTCTGCTATAGTCAGTCATTTGAAGTCGACATTAAACTGTTGGTCAGATACACAACATAGATATATGCGGAGGAGCTGTCTATGCTCAAAATTGAGAAGAGAAATGTATGAAAGTTAAGAGTATCCATCTACCATCTTATGACTGTCTTCAGGTCTCGTTTTCCAACATCAGGTAATCTATATGAAAACCTCCTGTCAAAATTGCTTATCATTTTCTCCATATAAGGTATGTAGTGAGAGCCTCTGTATAGATAGCTATTTAAAATTATGATTGTTTTCAGCCATTTGTGGATTTTTATTTCTTGCAGCATCTTCGTGGTGCAAAAGATTCCTCTCGATCCTTGCTTTTCCAGAGATTCTTCCTTCGATTTCTTCATACCCCAACATCTATTAGAACACCTATGTTAGAAACACTTTATTATCTCATTCCAGTTTAACCCATTAGTGCCTGAATTTAATTTTTACCAAGTTTTCGATTGAATGAAATAAAATGACCTGTTAAATAACTTAAATATGATAAATTTTATGGTATAATAAAAAATTTTATTGAATTGAAGTCAAAAAACGGTGTTACACATATGTAACGCTAGGCACTACTGTAAACAAATTTGACATAATATACTTAAAACTAAATTTTTCCATTATTTTTTGTGAAATTTATAATTATTACAGTCCAAACATAAGCCTGCATCACATTTTGCACTTATTGCTCTTGAAGAACAGTTGTCATCAGAACAGCACCTTCTTTTATAAGATAATCTGAAATTCTATTATTGGAGTTACTAAATTTAGATGAAGCTGGTCTTCTGGCTCCTTTTGGTGGGTTGTGAAGTTTTCGGAGATAATACTGGGCTTTATTTTGTCGGAAAGATAGCTATGGTAATTGGTCATTGTGACTTTTTTATATAATATCCAGGCATTATTAATTGCTACATCTAAGAGAAAGATAAATATACACTACCACCATTTTCAGGATCGGATACCAATTCTGTAACATGATATGTTTTGGTCCATTAAATCTGGTCCCATTATATGTTATTATACTTCCCAATTAAGTCTGGTCTGGTCTGATGTATTTTTGTTCCTTTTTACTATATCTCTCTACCTGACCAAGGGGATTGACACCAAAACTTGTAGATGCTACAGCTACTACATTGTTGTCTTTCCATTTTACAAAAATAACTGCATGGTCTTTATCAATAGATGAAGTATAACAACCTCGTTCCCAGTTTTCATGGATTTTTTCAAGACAAGGGTACATGTATGTGGAATGCGATCTTCACAAAATGTACCCGTGATGTGATATCCTTTTTCACACAAAAAATTAAACAACATAATACTTGTAAATAGGTTGTCAACAAAAAAATGATAGGGATATTCGGGATGAGGTATATCTTTAATCACAGATATTAGTCGAGCTATTGTTTACTAGCTAAGTGTCGAGCTACTAAATACTACAGAGTTTATTTATAAATAAATAAATAAATAATTAAAATAAATGGGCAATTACATGCACATAAAAGCATAGCGTTACATATATGTAACACTCAACTTTTGATCAGTATAAATCACCCAATATTTAAAAGTATGAGATTATTTTTTAATACATGAATACATGACTAAATTACTAACCAAATCTAAAAAAATTGTTATAGTAATTTTTCTAAATACAATTTTATTGTACTTATTCGAATTGAATAACAGGTTCCATTTTGTCAAAAAGAATAGTATAAATTTGACACCTTGATAGCACCAACTACGTCAACTAAACTAAACAAAACTTGTGTGGGCATAAACACTAATGTCTGCCGTGTGAACCGTGCCGCCATCTGTCCGTCAGTAGTTCTACAAAAAAAATTACAATGGATAAATTAAATCTTGCCCCGCGTTACAATATGTAACTCTAGGTACTAATGGGTCAATGCTTTAAAGAGATACTTGCAGTTTGGATTTGGATAATGGGTCCTTCACTGTCAACATGGCTGCTTGACTAGAGATTATCAATGTAAATACTTCATCCTGGAACATTGTAGAGTGCTGTTTCAAATATTCATTGAATTTGCTTTTCTGTCCAGTGATCTTTCGGAAATTTGTCTCTGTAAAGTAGTGATCTATATGTTACTGTTCCTTTCACTACTAAGTACAACCAACAGGCCACCTTTAATTTCAACTACCCGCCCCCATGTTTTACCTATAACTCTTCTGCAGTTTCATTTGTTTATATTATTTGTCTATAATTCTGTTAATATTGGATAGTAGCTCAAATCTCAATAATTCCACCAATACTTCTACTTTTAAATGTCATATATAAGTGTCATTATCATATGAGCATTTAGTATGTGAAACAGTCATTTCTTTTATAAAAATGGTGCTGATATTCTTTGAAACTATAAAATATCTGTTTACTTTATAACTTGCTATCTATCTCCTTTATGTCTATATTCTCCACCACTCCTAACAGCTGGATATTGTCAACATTATTGTCATGTTATTTTCAATCAAATATCTTGATTTTCCTTCTGTCTGTGCGATAACTCTTGAAGGCACAGTCTTAAAGTTTTGAAAGTTAGAACATACTTTTTATTAATGAGTATTACAATTCAATAAAATCAGGTTATGTTTTGATAGCTCTTTTCTTTTGTGATAATAGAGATATCGAAATTATTTTTTTATGAAAATATTGAGAAATGATGAGGCTGTCTCGCAATATTATTAAGATGTAGCCCTTGTTTCCAAGCAATTCCATGCAATGAAAAAACACAACTTTATTTTTACACCCATATATCAAACTTATTGTCACCATGTGATTTAATGTTAATAGCAGTATGTAGTAGTATATAGTAGTGGATATATATATATATATATATATATATATATATATATATATATATATATATATATATATATATATATATATAGAAATGGAAAAGGATAATGCGAGTGAATAATAAAAGTAAAATGTAATCTCATGTCTGGCGTTTTTCTGTTTTGCGAGACATGCCAATACATTTTACTTATATCTATATATATATATATATATATATATATATATATATATATATATATATATATATATATATATATATTTGAACAGACTACGTTTTTTAATAAAAGTAATTTTTATGATTAAGAAATAAACATGTGTATTAATCCTTATATTGCATCACTGTAATGAAATTTGTTGACGAAACACATGCTTGTAACCAACAATTAACGGTATTAAACATTTAATATCTACAAAAAAAAACAAAGTATCATTAGTAAAGTTTGCTTATCACAAATGTTACTTTTAAATAACTTTCTCATAATATTCATCTGTTTCATATTATCATAAAATGTATATATAAATATTTAACGACCTTTTGAAACAATAGTTGTTTAACAAAATGTTTAATTTTATTTAGAATGAAATTTTAACTATTTTTTTATTCTAAACAATTGCGATAACTATTTTTCTTTGTCTTTCGTTTAATTATAGAAATAAAACTGCCTGTTTGTTTACTATAAGTTAAGTGCCCAATTTTTTTACTTATATTTTGTGGCTATCTCTATTTCTGGGGAAATTTTGTGCTCTTATAGATCTATTTTATATTCCTTTTTACTACATATTGTCCCTATTGAATCGTTTTCCGGTTACTGGTTTAATTCTCCATCTTCTTGTTCCCCTTAATTATCATCTCTAGTGCTACATCTCTAAAGTTAGAGTCTCGCCCTTCTTAAGTCTTGTTTCCACTCCATCGTTCCATCTAAGTTTCCCGTCTTCTGGCATAAGTAATAGTCTTACCGTTTTCACAGTTGCTACCGGAGATTCTTTCGATTATCCTTCGTTTAAAGATGAGTCAAAAGATTTCATTTGTCTCCAGCGAATGGATACCATATGTTTTTGGAAGTCACTCGATATGCCTTGATATTCATATAATGCGTTGCAGTCATACTAGATATGGTTGACTGTTTCAGGTCCTCCGATACGGAGTCTGCAGCTAAAGTCTCCATGGAACATCTTGTATGCAAGTATCCATTGACTGGCGCATGTCCAGTAAGTAAGCTTGTCCATCCAATATACATTTTTGTCATGTACTTGACCGTTGATATTATCCCTGTGAAAGTTATGTTGCCTTCAAATCGGGACTGGACTGAAGTATTCTGTAGCTGATACTCTTTTGGCAAGTTCACCAGCTGTTTCATTACCGTGTATTTCCCAGTTATCTAAAACCCATATGTATGCGACACTGTTATGTTGCTGTTATGTCGCGATACAACCTACAGAGTTGGCCTGGAGGCCATCTTACGTAGTGTAAGAGCCTGGATGGGTGCTGTATCTATCTATTCATCGGTTCGAAAGCCCCCACGTTAATTTCTCTTGTGCAGTACAAGATTGCAAAAATCTCTGTCTAAAATACAGAGATGACATAGATTCTCCTAGTGGAATAATTTCCTGTACTACTGAATGTTTTTGCATCCGACCCTTCTGCAGTTTTAGACCTGTCTAAGTACCAGGTAAAACCCTGCAGTCTAGTGTTTTCTCTGCCACATCCTATTCGTGAGCAAATGTTCACTTGGAAAAGTACTTTTGTATCTGGGTACTATAGTGTCAGAAACTATCATCATCCCTTCGGTGTACCTGATTTCATTTATGATATTGCTTTATCCTGATCTAACCATTACGAGGCTTAGGTTTTCTCGTGCTCTATAATATCCCATTCTTGCTCCTCTTTATAACGATGCCCAAAGGAGGGACGACCAGTAGGGTGTCCATAGCTTCTATTGGTGTGTCCGTCTGAGCCCCTGTGATTCAAAAGCAAGTCTTTGCATCTTGATTAGTTGGAGGATGGCACTTTTTGCTACATTTTTGACTACCTTACCTCTGATGCAAATGTAATTGTTAGTTTTACCGCCATATTATAAATCAAATATAACGTGTCTGGTTTTAAACCCCACATTTTTACACACAGTGTGCATCTGACTACTCTTGCTTATTTGTCCGATCTGCTGATTCTAAATAAGCCTCAAGTCTAATATTATTCTAAGATATTTTACTTCTCTTACCAGATTTAGATTTGTGCCACTCAGGTTTAGAAGATCTAATCCCTTTAACTTCCTCCGTGTGGTAAATTACACGATTTTAGACTTCTGGGGGCTTATGTTAAGACCTAAATTTAAAGTCTATTCTGTAACTACAGTCAGAGCCTGTTGAATTATCTCTCTGAATTAGCTAGTAAAGTAGTCGTTGGCTTAGATGAACAGATCATCCGAATAGCCCAGGATGTCTGTATTTGCTGCATCTAGCTACCAGCCCACACGTGACCAGATTTCACATAAGAAGAGATAAGAATTTTTGTTTTAGTCAGGAAAGAGCACACTGAAAAGTTCTCTTCATATTCAGAGTGTATTCGCTTGACTCCTTTGGGGTGAGGGAATACTTATCTGAGGGTCCTTTGAGAGATTTTTATCGAGCCTCGATGTTTCTGCAGTTTGTTCTATCTCGTAGCAGAGCCTTCTCCATGACTCTCTTTTACAGCTTCTCAGTTCCTTATTATAATTCAGTCAGAGCTTTACGATAATCGCTCCACTCACCTGTTGTTTTAGAGAAATTAAATTTTCGTCTGACTTCTGTCCTTTGATTTTCAAGGTTGTTATTCCACCAGCGTCCTTTCCTGTTTAAATTCCTCACTATCTCAGGCAAGTTTCTTCGAATACCTACTTGAGAACTTTTTGAAATTGTTCAGCAGCCAATACTATGTCCATTGTGTGCCTTTTGGTCCCTTTAACTCTGCCTTAACAATATTCCAGGTATGCTTGATGCTTCACACTCTATTTTACGAGGGTTTCGAAATGTTTCCTTGATAAACTCATTACCTATTTTCAAACATAGGTTTGGATGGTCTGAGTAAGACACCTCATTTGAAACATGTCATTTTTTAACAGTTCTGGTCACATGAGACGTGTCCACTGCTGTATTAATTACCTTCTTTCATTATGACGTTACGAAATTATGTGTTCCCTACATTTAGTATATTTAAATAATCTTCTATATTAAAGTGTACTAATTTCAGTCCAGATCCCTTTAAATTAGATGATAGAAAATAGACATCATTAAGTATGTGTCATATACTAGAATTACGTAACCTCTATCTTCCAGAAACAAAGTTCGTTAATTCGTTTTATAGAATCGATGAGCATACATACACAGAATACATACACAGCATTCAACACTCCTTTATCAAGTAATAAGTCACTGACAACGAACAACGCGCAAGCTAGAAGAAATGTATACTACCTTGTCAAACGCCTTAAAAAATATGGGCCTGCAAGTAAATGAAGATAAAACTAAGATAATGGCATCAACAGCCAACAATAAAGCCAGAAACATCGGCCACCAATTCACGGTTGATAATTCTACCTTTGAAGTGGTGGACAAATTCACATACTTTGGCTCCCTAATCACCAAGGAGAACGTCATGACGGAAGAAATCAAGCGAAGAATAATCCTAGCAAACAAATGCTATTTTGGACTGAGTAGACATATGAGAAGCAGAAACTTAAGCCAAAAAACAAAAATAACCATATACAAAACCCTTATACAACCAGTGTTGACATATGGGTCGGAGACATGGACCATTTCCAAGGCAGATGAAAATCTCCTGCTTATATTTGAACGGAGGATCCTGAGAAGAATATTCGGTGGCATCTGTGAAAATGGTGTTTGGAGAAGGAGGTACAACTACTAGATATATCACAGATATAAACATATATTTGGTGGTAAAGACGTAGTATCCTTTATAAAAATAGGAAGACTAAGATGGGCAGGACATCTGGCAAGATCACAGCAGAACAACCCTCCTAGAAGAATCCTTATGTCGCAACCTGTGGGAAGTAGAAGTAGGGGTAGGCCAAAACTCAGATGGAGAGATGGTGTAGATGAGGATGGTAGACAAATAGGCGCAGCAAACTGGCAACAGTTGGCAATGGATAGAACTGACTGGCGTAATAGACTTGGGAAGGTCGAGGCTCTTTTATAGGGCTGTAGCACCAATGATGATGAAGTCACTGATTTATTGTATTCAAATAATCTATTACTCGTTCTTACAACTTCCTTTTCATTTGTCTGTCAGTAATTATACCAACTCCATTATTAGTGTTAATTTTCCAAAATTTGTATCATTCATTTAATTCTTTGGTCTTTTGTCCTTTCCAATTGATGGCGATGAACGAAAACAATTTATTAATTATTGTTTTCTGTCCTTTGTTCTAAACGAAATATGTAAACCATTTTGTCAGTCTTTATGACATTGAATTTGTCACATTCGATCGCATGTTTTCATTCGATCGGACATGTAAAAGAAAGTTTTCAACATAAAATATACAGAATTTGCAGTTATATAATGCAGAATATCTACTCAGTCACATTAGAAGTGTTATACCCAGAAGGAATAATTTCTTGAACTAATTTTTTTGGCAACATTGGTATATTTACATCAAGAATGAAACGATAACATTGGCAAGAATTTTTGTTAACATGAATACACTTCTGTACACGTCTAGGCATTGACGAAATGAAATGATCGATGTCTGCTTGTAGCACCTCGTTCCAAGCAGCTTGAACTTCATGGATTAACTATCCAGGGTCTGTAGAGGATGGTGCAAAGCGGACATCACATCCCACACATGTTCGAGAGGAGTTAAATTCGGTGAACGGGGTGGCCACGGCAAAACATTAACGCCAGCTTCTTGGAGAAAGTCCATCATAGTCGACAAGCAATAGGGGATGCGCGTTGTTTTTCTGAAAAAGGACCTGTCGACGGCCGTCTAGATAAGGCAGTTAAGTTTTTTGGAAGATATCATCAACAATACGGGCAGTTGTCATACTACCTCGAATAAACACAAGTGGTGATTGGCTACCATAGGCAATAACCCTCCAAAGCATTACTCCAAATGTCCTGTGTACATGCCTCTCAACAGCAAGCCCGATATCTTGTCGCTCTCCACGGCGGCGTATTACCATCCTAAGACCGTCATGCATTCCTAAACAAAATCTCGATTCATCGCTGAATGCTACATTATGCCATTCTGCCACTCAATGCTGCCGTTTTCTGCACCAATTCAAACGTTGATGGCAGTGGTTCGCAGTCAAAGGAAGCACTAGTCGTGGGCGGAATAAAACCAGTCCAAATGCTCGAATACGACGGCATAATTTACGCATAGTAACATGTCTACCTAGTCTAAAGCGCTTATCTTGACGGTCTGTGGTACGCCTCGGTTGACTAGTCGGTCTTCTTCTGCTTCCTCTACCTTCGTTTGTCCACACACGACACACACGCCTAACCGCCATTGCCGTACACTTAACACAACGGCCAATTTCGCGATACGACAAACCCATTTCTCCATAGGCAACAAGTCTTACACTGATTAGAATAATTAGACTGAGGAATAATAACTAAAAATTTCTGTACGAGCCGGTCTTTATAAATCGGTCTCTTCGCAGAAAAATATAAAGATAAAACTTTATTTTTACAAAAAGTATCAAGTTATTGTTAACTATGATATTATTATCATGCATGCTTTAAATTTAGTCATTGTGTTGTCAAAAAATTAAGTTCAAGAAATTATTCCTTCTGGGTGTAGCACTTCTAATGTCACTGACCATATTTGTAGACACCCTGTATAATTAATAAATTTTAAATAATTTCCTAGAAAACTTTGTTCGTCCTGTATAAGGTGTAGCATTATATTTCTTTGATTTCTTTAAGCGCTTGTCAATTTTAATTCGAAGTTATTATTGTACCAGGTCAAAGTCAAAGCATTTACAGCAATGAACAGAACCAGAACCAAATATCACATCAATTTGATAATATGTCATTAGGAAATATTAGCACTGCCGGAGACAATAAAGGTACCATTACCAAGAAGAGTTTAAACATATTTTCCTCCTATGTCAAAAGTGGATTAGAAGGATATATTTTAGGTAAGTGGATATTTTTATAATAAATAGGCTAAATATATAGTTTAGGATAATCTGAAAACCCAGTTTGTTCAGTTTTATACACCTCCAATTAAAATTGTTATTAGTTATTAAAATCATGATGTGTTGCAAGATATCAGTGCAGATTGTGAACATCTTGAAACAAACTTATACTACGTAATACCGATGATGCTTATATGTTTATATTATACAATGATTTGACTTAGCTGTGATATTTAACTTTTTTTTCCATAAAATTTGTCAAAAGTAATGTGGTTTTTACTAATTTTAAGCGTAGTTTAAGCTTGTTAAGCATAAATTCATCGGGATTATATTGCCATTTTTATGAACAGTAATTAAAAGTAAAGTAATTAGTGATTTTTATTATTTTATGAAACAAATATTGATGGTTTTAATCGAGTGGCGGAAAATTCTAAGAAATGATTTATAACCTAAACAATAGGTTAACTATGGAAATAGTCATAGCGGTGTCGTTCCAAAAATACTTCAGTTTTAATTCAAATTATGAAAAATAGACTGATGATACAAGGTTGGCCACTTAAAATAGTCCACTCTGATATTTGGCACTATTTATTGAATTTTGTGCAAGTCAAATGTGCATGCGCAAGTCAATTTTTATTTCAGAGGGAACATATTTTAACGATATAGATATATTTCATTAGTCAACCCCCTCTCTTCCAGAACCAGTATTTTTAAATAGGGAATATACCATGTGTGGTACATCATTAGACAGGTATTTCGCTGGATAATTCAGGCATCTATGATTTTTTCCGTATGAACTAAATTCTTGTGAAAAAGTATCAGTTTATTGAAAGTGTCGCACCTCTTAAAAACTATACGTAACGCATATATGTTTTGCTAGAGTCAATTTCAAATTCTTCCCGTCATGTCAAAAACTACATTAAAACGAAATTGGTAACATTAATAGGAAACTTTAAAGTGTCACGTGAATAAAATGAAATAAATTTTAAATTAATAAATTCATAATTCAAAGCAGTTTACTCATCATCTATATATTATTTAATTACTTACTCTAATTAAAACCACAAATCGTAAAAGCAATCTTTATTTTCTAACAGACAGGATGTATTTCGACATCTCTGTCATCATCGGCTATAATTGTAGGAGAAGCTAGATCTGAAATGCACAAGAATACACAACTTTAAGAAAGAACTTAGTGTACAGACAATTATTTAATGTAAAAAATTGGCTACTTACGGAGTATCATCTTCCAGCTTTCTGCGTCCAAAGTTTAACATAGGCCTCCCCTAATTTCTTACCGTTCTGTCGGTCTTCAGCTTCCTGCAGCTAATTCCCAACGATTTTTTACGTGTAGACCACTTATACGTTCCATCGTGTAGGTGGTCTACCTCTGCTTCTTCTGTCAGCTCGTGGTATGCAAACTGTAATTTTTTGGGTCCACCGCCCGTTATTCATTCTGGCCACTTGTGTTATGCTATGGGCTATAATATGATATCTGTGACACCTGTCCTTTTTCTTATTTTTTCGGTTCTAACTGAGTCACTGAGAATCAGTCCTAGTATCGAGCGTTGCATTCGTCTTTGGGCTATTCTGAGTTTGGTTGCTGTAGCCTGGGTTAAGGAAAGTGTTTCGGCGTCGTAAATCATGACTGAAGGCACCCATTGGTCGAACGTCTTCTTTTTCAAATAATTCGGCATGTTGCTCATGAAGATGTCTGATAGAGATCCATATGAGACCCGTGCTAAAGTGATTCTTCTTTGCAGTTCAGCAGTTTGGTTTTCCCTAGCAATTTGGACTTCATGACTTTAGTATTTATATTTATGAACTAATCCTATTTCGTTGCCGTCGACTTTTGGATTTTCGCTTGGTAACAGATCAGTCATGTATTGTGTCTTTCCAAAATTTATTTTCAAACCAACTTTGTTACAGGCGGCATCTAACTCAGTAAGCATAGTTCCAATCTCTTTTAAGTTATCTGTTATCAGAACAATGTCGTCCGCAAATCGTAGGTGAGAGAGCATTTCGCCGTCGACATTGATTCCTTTGGCTTCCACTCAAATTTTTTGAAAGTATGTTCCAGAATCTTAATAAAAGAGTATACGGAATATAATTAAAAGATATTATCAATGTTGTCAACGCCATAGAGAACAATTATTAAAAAGGAATCCAGAAGTCCAATTGCTCTCTTCTGGGTACCATTTTGGAGATACAGGATGGAACCAGAATTTGTGACAGTATTTTCGCACCTAAAAATTTTCGCCGAAACTATTCGGCGATATAATCGGTAATTATGAGTTTCAAAAGAGTATGGAAATGTATGTAAAAGCTAATGGATGTTAACGATTTTTGAGATAAATACAAAAACTGTTGAAACTAGAAGTGCAGCTAGGTGGTTTTCGAAAGAGAATTTAGTTGTAAACTTACCAATCTTACTTTTGATTTTAACAAGAGACTTAAAGGGGGAGTGGTAGCAATTATTGTAAGACTTGCTTCCGAAGGTTAAAAGGGGTGGTGTAAAGTGTATCCCAAGATGGATATGGTACGGGAATTAACCTTCTTTCAAATTATTGTGTACTCCTGCGCATCCCACGACATAACTACTTACAATGAGTCTGATAACAACACCGGTCGAGCAATGCAATAGAAAGCATACATTAAGTAAAGTATGCATCGAGTTAGAATCTATGGAGAAGCTATGAGCATATTAACGTATGTACTAAAAACGGCGTAGGTAGGCGTGGCTAACTGTGATATCAATATGGCGGTGGGATCATGGCCGGACTCAATAATATTAAAACTACTATAAAAATATGACTAGTTATTCAGAAGATTTAATCATAATCTAAAAAAGTGCCATACATTTTTATTAAACTATGATTTATTTATCCCGCGGTAAACATTAAAAACACGATATATTATACATAAAGATAAATTAATACAGTCAAATACTATTAATTTATTCTCTGAAGTACGGTCCATTACTTTGTTTACATATTTGTATACTAACCTGTAGAACGTTCGTAGAAGAAATTCCCCAACAATGGAAGAAAAGTATAATCTGCCCTATTCATAAAAAAGGAGACAAACTGTTGTGTCAGAATTATAGAGGCATCTCTTTACTTTGTTCGGGATACAAAATACTCACAAACATCATTAATCGAAGACTACAACCTCTCACGGAAAAAATCATCGGGGAATATCAAGCAGGGTTTAGGCAAAATAGATCTACCATTGACCAACTATTTACAGTTAAACAAATACTAGCCAAAGCATGGGAATATGATATGGACGTTTACAATCTCTTTGTAGATTTTAAACAAGCCTATGATTCAATAGATAGAACAATTCTACCTAATATACTGAAAGAATTTGGCATACCATCAAAATTAATACGACTAGTGCAAATGACAATGACAGAAACAGAAGCACAGGTATGTATTCAGGGACAGATCACTGATGCGTTTACGATAACGCAAGGACTGAAACAAGGCGACGGACTAGCTCCAACGCTCTTTAATCTTGTTCTGGAATATGTAATTAGACGGTTGACGGTGAGCGGAAATAACATACTTACAAACAAGTCTACCCAATTAGCAGCATACGCAGATGACATAAACATAATGAGCAGAACAATGAATGCAGCGGAAGAAACCTACGTTGAGTTGAAACAGAGTGCAGAAGCAGTAGGGCTAGCAATAAATACAAATAAAACAAAACTACTCATACAAACCAGATCAAATAGACCGGTGCAACAACACTTTATTGACGATATAGAACATGTAAATAGATTCACATACCTAGGAATGGATCTGGTCGCAAGCAATGAAGAAGAACCGGAAATAAATAGAAGGCTTGTGCTGGCAAATAAAGCCTATTTCGCGATGGGCCACATAATCAAGTCGCGAGACGTACACCGGAAAACAAAACTCCGGGTCTATAAAACAATAATCAGGCCCATAGTAAGTTATGGTTGCGAAACATGGGTGGTGACACAGAAATCTGCCAATGCATTAGATGTGTTTGAAAGGAAAATATTACGTAGGATCCTGGGCCCAATAAGTGAAAACAACAACTGGCGAATTAGGTACAATAGAGAAATATACGAGCAATATAGCGAACCACCTCTAGCACAACATACTAAACTGCAGAGATTACGATGGGCAGGGCACGTGGTCCGCATGCATGAGAATAGAATCCCCAGCAAATCATTAAATGCAAGAATGCAGGGAAAAAGACCTGTTGGAAGACCTAAAAAGAGATGGGAAGATGAAGTCGATGAGGATGCCAGGAACTGCCTGGGAACGCGTTCATGGAAAAGAACAGCGGTAAATAGAGATGGTTGGAGAAGCCTGTTGAAGGAGGCCAAGGCCCGATTTGGGCTGTAGCACCATTGGATGGATGGAACCTGTAGAACGTTATTCCTGAAGATTTTCTATTAACATTGCTTCTGCCACTGCAACAACGTTGAAAATAAGAAACCATTATTGTGCACTATCACAATATAATATTACAGTTTCTATAAAAGTATTATAAAACTAAAAATATTCGAAAAACGACAAACGTAAATAAACATATACGATCTGTCAAAAGTGTCAAAACAATATGGCCGAAGTGAGGTCGTTTTTAGTCACGTGATGCCCTCTCCATAGATTCTAACTCGATGAAAATATGTAATAATAAAGAAATTAAAAGTAAAACTCACCTTATGACATCACAAATTGGTTCGAGAATCTAGTAAGGTAAATTTGCAGAATGGCAGAATTTGTAATGGCTGAAGGTGTTCATTTGATGATTGCTATGATTTAACTCCACTAATATCATAAGATTCCAAAATATCCGATCTATTACTCTTTTTGCGCGTCGGTAAGAGTTTAACATCTACAAGGAAATAGTAGTGGTTTGTTGACAGAAGTTGTTGTTGTTGCAGAGTTAGTATTGTAAATATCTCTGTTTTAGTATTTATTAATTAATTTTAGAACATCTACGCAATAAAACGCAAACTGCTTATCATGTGGGAGTCCAGGGTACAAATACTTCCACACGAAATCCTACCCCGAATAATACGGGCCAGCGTAAGGTGCTCTATTCCCGCTATCTCGAGTGACTTATCATCGATCTGTGTTGCTTCCTCGGGCATCGAGTATAAATTATTGGTATTATATACGTATATGGCTACGCCCAGACTCGGCGCTCGAGGATGTGAACCCCTCTTGCTCGTTTTTTTTTTGTTTTTTTTAGTATTTTTTTTTTTTTGTGGCTTGCGCCTTTCTAGTGATTTATTAATTTTTGGTGGCCGAAGCCGTTTTTTGTAAGTTTTTTTTTGAGGGCTGTCTGAAACATATAAAATCAATATTAGTAAATACATTGTGATGCTAAAAGTGAGCGCATTGTCTTCTTTTGATAGATCTACGATTATCTGGACTTTATTATATGTTTGCTAATATTAGCTGTTTGGGTCTTCTGTGCTTCCATATATGGTATACATCATACCTTAATATCTCTAGCAGGATTGGGGAGCTCAGCGAATTTTGTTCTGGCTGTTTCCTCCATCATATCCAATACCCTTATTTGTTTTTGGTCTCTGAATAGGAATCGTTCAGCGACTTATCTGGGCACGTTTGCAGCTTCTCTAAGGTCCCAATGCAAAAGGTGCATGTGTAAGTATTGGTAGTATGATGCTGTTTATCAGTCTTAATTTTATTTTAATAGCTAATTTGCTTCTTGCGAGTCCTATTATTGCGGCTCTAGCCGGTGCTATTTTCTAGACTGTCGCGTTAACGTGTGGTGTGAATTTTAGACCTTGGTCCATTGTGACTCTTAGGTATTTATCTTCGTTCTGCCAGTCGATATGTCTTGTACTGTTAGCTGTTCTTCTGGTTTATCTCTTCTCTTTTTCAAAACCCTTCACATGGGCTTTTCTAGATTTATATTATTTTCCATTGGATACTCCATTCTTCTATCATATACAGTGTCGTCTGTAGATTTCTTACCGCTATAACCAAGTTTCTGTGTTTTGTCGCTATTGCAGTGTCGTCTGCATAAAGGCTGATTAGTGTTCCGGATGTTTTTAGAACGTCTGCTGCATATATGCTATACAGGAGGGCTGATAAGACTGCCCCCTGTGGTACCTCAGCTTCCGGGATTCCGTAATTAGATAGAACTGGTCCTATCTGGACCTTGAATATCTTATTGATCTTGTTTTGTATGTCAGTCCTTCATACCACACCCTGTCGAAGGCTTTGATTATATCCAGGAAGCAAGCTAGTCTGCCTATAAATTTGCGGAAATATGTGGTTCTTTTCTTTGGCTTTGATATCATGATTACATGGGCTTCCTTCCATCTATTTGGGAAGAACCTGTATGTTAGTATTGCGTTTGTTATTTTTGTTAAATATACAATTGCTTTCGAAGGAAGATACTTCAGAGTTCTCTTAATGATTTCATCTGTATCAGGTGCTTTTTTTTGGTGAACTTTTTCTGATCAGTTTACTTATTTCTCTTGGTGATGTGGAATTTATTATTTCTTCTTGTTCTTCGGGAGTTTCTAGTTCTGCTTCTTCTACTTATTCGATAAGTCTATGTCTTCGCCTTGATGATAATTTAGGGTACACCCTCTCTTAAGAGTTCTTCTCATTACCCCGGCTTCCTCTTCTACAGAGTAGACGATTCCATTTTCTCTGTGTAGTGGGAGAATGTGTTTTCAATCGTTTGGTAAAGTTCTTTGGAACCTCCATATTTCTTGCATATTTTGAGAGCATTGGAGTCGAAAACAATACATACAACGTATAAGTTCATAAATGTTCTGCCAGGCAAAATAAATCACCGAAAAGAACATCAACGCATGAACTCTATGGTCGACTAGGTTTACCTGGCACGAAAAAGTTGATAAATTAAGCTCCAATTCAAATATTTCTTGAACGTAAGTTATACAGTTACAGAACGTAAGTTATAATAGTATATTACTTTATGAGGCGGAGAAGCATGACTTTTCTTGATGCGCCCGATATTACGCGCCGAACGAAGTGAGGCGCGTAATAGAGAGCAAGTCAAGAAAAGTCGCTTCTTTGCCGAATAAAGTATACTATTTTTTCTTCAAACGTAGCAATTTTCAACCATAAATAGTACAATTCATACGCTATTTTTACTCGAAATTAACTGTGACAACCATCAAAGTCGTCTAGATGTTAGAAATTAAAATAATTAAGTCGTCGTTGGGATTTGCGTCTCCCTGGTTACAGTTGTTTGACAGTTGTTTGCAATTATTAAAGACAGCTTATTATTGTTGCACCCGCAAGCGCAAATATAGTGCGAAAATGGAAAACCTAAACGAAATTGAGTCCGCGGCTAATGATGCAGTAGCACGTTTGGGGCCCTCCAAGTCCGATAAGAACGATAATGCTCAAAAAATTTTAAACCCTCATGATTCGCCAACATCGGGAATGATTGCTGAAAGTTGTTCTCGACCATCAGTATCATCAACAATTACCAATGCGTATCAAGAGTCGGGAACATTTTTGCACGGTTTCAATTTTGAAAATGCCTCATTAAGTAATTGTACTTTTAACATTACTATAAATAAAAATGATGTTTAATTGTTGTTAATGACACTTGTATTGTTGCTTTGTGACATGTTTTATATTGTTGCCATGACAACATTTTTCCCTCCGCCGTAAAGAAATGGGAAAAAAAAACTGCTGCCGGCGGAGACATCAAACTTTGACAGGATCGAGTTAGATAAGTAACGTCATCATTATTTGACGTTTGAAGAAAAAATAATTTATAGCGAATAATATAGCAAATTGAATATGCTAAGTACATGGTGTTATTAATATGCTTGAGATTTCGTGTATCCAATATTAAAATAGTTTGCTCTGGTTTGATCGGGTTTGCAAGATGTAATAAAATTGATGGCCCCATCCAAATATAATTGAGTTGCAAATATAATTATGTATAAATATCTCATTTTAAACGATTCGGTTTGTTTGCTATTCTCTTGTTTAAAGTTTCACATCGATAATAATAGTACTCAGTCATAGCTGAATAAATAGGGAAAATTCGCAAATTAATTTTATTTGTGAATGTGTATTCAATATCTCCTGTATGATTCCACAGCTATGAAAATATAAAACACGTTAATATGTTTATATTATGGTTATTTATAAAGTAATATGATTAGTTTTCTTTCTATTACTATTCCTTAAAACTGTCTCAATTCGAAGTTTGTTTTATTTGGTCACACGCTAATCGTTATCGCAGTCTCACCATCTCCTTCAACAAACAACCATATGCTGCACCTCTGTATTTTTACGGTCATGAGGTCACAGCCATCTTTATTATATTTTATATTCCGTCTTGTGTATGGAAAAATAAAGTGAGCGCATGAGTCAGAAAACGTGTTTGCGTTTACATCATTATCGTATTTTAAAATGTTAATTGTTGTCGGCAATGATTCATTTTTATTATTGTTCTACGTTTAACACCTTGTTTATTATTGTTCTACCGAAAGTTTCTCTAGTGCACTTACGTGTAATGTGTTGGTGGTGATTTTTGTAAAATACTGGTGGTTGAAATGCAAGAAAATGTTCGATTGTTGTACTAAGAGTTATTATAAAGGTATTATTTATGTATATAATTATTAAAATGTGTAGTTACTACGTCAACAAGGTGGTTTTGGTAATCAAGTATAAAAAATATTTAACATGGGAAAATTTTTATTCGTTTACTACTTTTTGTTACAAATCATGTATTCTGAGCACTTATTATAAAAATACATAGTCTTATTTATCATTTTCAACCATCTCAAGTGTTATTGTTTTTCTTTTTTCAAGTTTTTTAGAAATTTTGTCTTGTTAGTAACGTTAGATTGATAAGAAAATTAAATTTTAGTGAACAAAAAAATAAAAGCGCAGCGTAAATTTTAAAAGTTTTAATGCATCAAACAACATTTTTGAATTTCCTACTTATTAAAAATAATTTTATAACGTAATGAAAACTATTGATTAAACAAAATAATAATAAATTTTAAAAAACGCATAGAATGTAATATTAACAAAAAGAAATGAAAGTTTACCACTGAGTTACGTCCACTTTATTTTTAATGACATCCACAATTCTTCGAGGCATAGTTTTTAAAAAATTCTGACAAAATTCTAATGTAAACGAATCCCATATTTCTTGCAATTTTTCCTATAATTCGTTGACGGACCTGGCAGGATGTTTTCTCATAGCTTTTTTCATTTTGCGCCACAAAGTCTCTATCGAGGACAAGTCGTGACTGTTAGAAACCCATTCCAGAAGTGGTATGCCATGGTCTTCAATCTGGTCACACTTCAAATCTGAACCCATTGCGACTGAGTCCAATCTTTATGCTCTTTTGACCATCTTAATCTATTTTTCTTTTGTTGTAATGTTAAAAGTGGCTTTTCCTTAGCCTAAAATAAAATGAAATTTATTAAAAACAATTCGTACTAATTTTTTTAACTATAAAACTTACTTTGTAAGTACCAAATCCTAATTTGTGCGCCTCTCGGTGATATGTTGATTTATAAACGTGTCTTCCAATAACGTCGCTCCATGCTTAACTCTTATAATTTGCTCGTCGATTTTTCTTTATATTGCGTTTTAATGCCCTTCGATCTGCTTCGGTTATTTTACTTTTTCGTACATTTCTAGGTTTTGTGACGACCGAACCTGTAGTTTTGTATTTTCTGACAATATTTCCTTTACTATAGCGTGACAATAATTGCAACATATTCGCGATTTCCGAATTGGATTTTCCAGAATTAAAAAATCTAATAATGATTGAACAAATTTTCTCATCTTTTCTCATTTTCTCATAATTTGACATTAACTGACAATATTATTGTTTTGATGTTATTTTTTCACAGCTATCTTTGGATTTAACGTAATTATGAAAAAATCAACGTAGGTTGATATAAGTGAATGCATAGCCAGGGTTTAGTGAACTTTTTTTTATTGTTGAAAATAAATAAGAAACCATAAGGGTAATGTTTTTAATAAATATTAATAAAAATGTCATATTAATTAATATGGGAACTTATAAACACACGCAAAGTATAATTTGTTTATGGTAATCGACTTAAACTGCAAATTCCATAGGTGGGCCAACTGATATGGGAAGGGGCTTTTATACGGTAGATTTTTTCAGTTGTGCATTAGTCACTAACTATTTTTGGCTGCTCATTTGCTTTAATTTACTTAAAAAAAATAGATTAATTGACAGATCACCCTCAGATAGTCCTCAAAATTCTTGTCATCTCCTTGTCTTGGTCACGTATTTATTGAAAAACATTATAATCCATTGAAAACGCCGAAAGTATAATACGAGAATGTATTAAAAAATTCTTAGTTTACTATAAAAGACACAAAATTTGAAAATTAACGTTCTATTCTTTTAATTATATATGTACATTTATTACAACGCCTCTAGACCTTTCAAAAAAAATTGATCTTGCTCTGGAAACAGGCTTCCACCGATTCTATCACCTCTCCATTTAAAAAAGATTGCGATACCTTTTCGACTTTTTTTCAGATGAAGAAAGACATGATAGTCGAATGAAGCCTTACGTGGTGAATAAGGGGAGTGTTCGAGTCATTCGAACCCTAAATCATGAATTATTTGCGTGGCAAGATGGGTGTCGCGTGTACGGATATTGTCATGCAAAAACAAAATACATTTGGACAACTTTCCGTGTCAGTTCTTCTTAACTTTTTCTTGTAGAGAACTCAGTAACGTCGAATAATGATTCTCAGTTATTTTTCTACCCTAATTCAGAAAATAGATCATGATTACTCCTTGGCAATCCCAAAAAATTTAAGGAAGAACTTTTCTATTCTTGAAAGGAATGAAGAACTCTTCATTCCTTCGCTTGCTGCTTTGTTTCTGGGTTGTAGGAATGTACCCGAGTTAAATTAGAAGAAACCCGAAATAGAGCAAAGATCAGACACGATGCTTCTACCATTGCTCGCTTGTTAACTATGTTATAGAGGCATTCATATGAAATAGTCAGTTCCCCAGATATTCGATGTAGTCGAATTCGACGGTCTGAGAAAAGAATGTCATGAATGCGATATTTACGGGAATGGACACAAAAAATAATGGAACAAAACAGAATTCCTCAAGAATGGAGATCAAGCATCCTAACACCTCTCTTCAAAAAGGGAGACAAATCGGACCCGGAAAATTACAGAGGAATTAATTTATTAAACACAACACTCAAATTAACAACCAAAGTGATAACAAATAAATTGAATGAAATTATAACACTAGCAGAAAAACAACAAGGTTTTAGGTCGGGAAGATCATACACCGACGCTATATTTATAATAAGGCAAGTGCAAGAGAAGTCATTAGAATACAACAAACCGGAATATCTATGTTTCGTGGACCTTAAAAAGGCATTTGACCGTGTCAAATTAAAAGACGTAATCCACTTACTGAATGCAAGAGACATACCTCTAGAAATAATCAAAACGATCGAAAATATCTACCAAAACAACACAATAAAAGTAAAAGTAGAAGAAGAACTAACTGACCCTATTGAAGTTGGCAATGGAATAAGACAGGGAGAATCCCCGAGTCCTCTATTGTTCAATCTGATTATGGATGAAATAATAAAAAAAGTAAGAACTAAAAAAGGATACCAAATGGGAGAAAAACAACTCAAAATAATCTGCTATGCAGACGACGCAATACTACTCTTTCAAAGTGAAGATGATTTACAACGTATGCTGCACCAATTTAATATAACCGCCATAAAATTTAACATGTTCCCCAACAAAGACAAAAAGCATGGTTATAACAGCAAATTTACCAAGATGTAAATTGGAGCTGAAAGGTCAGATAATAGAACAAGTGATGGAGTTTAATTATCTAGCTACGGAGAGCTCGAAACCGAAGTGACCGAAGATCAAGTGAATAGAGCAAACAGAGCCGCAGGCTGCCTAAACGGAACAATATGGAGAAATAAAAATATCGGGAAAGAAACGAAAGGCAGAATTTACAAAACATTCATCAGACCAATAATAACATACGCGGCAGAAACAAGACCTGACACACAGAGAGAAAAAAAAGGATGTTAGAAACAGCAGAGATGAAAACACTTAGAAAAATTGATGGTAAGACACTATGGGGCAGAGCTAGAAGTACAGAGTACAGATATACGACATAGATGCAAGGCGTAGAACTTTAAAAACTGAGTAAGAAATAGAAGAGTAGAATGGACCGATCATATAAGTTGAATGACAACAAATAGAGTAGTAAAGACAGCAAGAGACGGTTCCCTAATAGGAAGACGTTCAGTAAGAAGATCACGCAAACGATGGAATGACAACTTACTGGAGGCACATTTAAAAACAGACAGAGTCATGTCTATATAAAAAGAAGAAGAAGAAGATACAAAAGTTGACCTTCCCGATCGGTTTTTATTTTCAATAGAACATTTATCTCTTTTGAAGCTTGCAATCCAATTTCACGGTCGCTTACGAAGGACTGATTGCCAAGGGTGTTAAGTTTCTAGTCTGAAGCTATTTTCTTGTGGCATTTTAAAGTAATTACAATTTAAATGGGAATAAGCCACATTTAAAGGTTCTTCTTCTTCTTCTGGTTCCTATCCGTTTCGGATGTTCGAAATCATATTGGCAATCATAACCTTGCTCGCTGCGGCTCGAAACAGCTCCGTTGAGGTTTTCTTAAACCATGTTCTTAAATTCCGCAGCCATGACATTCTCCTTCTACCGGGTCCTCGCTTACCTTTGACTTTACCTTGCAATATAGGCTGCAGCAGGGAGTAACGGTGCTGATTTCTCATAACGTGTCCCAGATATTGCAATTTTATGCGTTTGATCGTAAACACAATCTCTGGTTCCTTCTTCATTTTTTCTAGAACTTCCTTGTTCGTGATCCTTGCTGTCCATAATATTCTCAGCATTCTTCTATAAAGCCACATCTCAAATGCTTCAAGTTTTTTGATAGTGGTGTCTGTAAGCGTCCATGCCTCCGCCCTGTACAACAACACAGAGAAAACATAGCATCTCAAATGTCTCATTTTTGTATCCAGGGATATGTTGTGACTTTTGAAGATGGCGCTCATTTTGTTAAAGACCGTTCTTGCCTTTCCTATGCGGCACTTTATTTCCTGTACATTGCTCCACTGTTCGTTTATAATAGTTCCCAGGTAGCAATACTGTTTTACTCGCTCTATCTGCGTCCCATTAATGTATAGATGAGCCTCATTTATATTCTCCTTGCTGACAATCATTTGTTTGGTTTTGTGGGTATTAATGTTTAGTCCGTACTGTTGACTGTACTCGTTTATTCTGTCCATTAGCCTCTGAAGTCCCTCTAAACTATCTGCTATCACCATGGTGTCGTCGGCATATCTAACATTGTTTACTCTTTCACCATTTAGAAGGATGCCTTCGTCTATTCCGTAAAGAGCCTCGTTAAAAAATTTTTCTGAGTACATATTAAATATCAACGGCGATAGAATACATCCCTGTCTAACTCCGCGTAGTATTTTTATGTGATCTGTTTCTTCTCCGTTAATTTTCATGTATGCGGTCTGATTCCAGTATAGTTCTGAAATCATTCTGAGGTCTTTGTCATCCAGGTCTGCTTCTTTTAAAATGTTTATCATCTTTTGATGTTGAACTCTGTCAAATGCCTTTTCATAGTCGATCAAGCACGCGTATACGTCGCAGTTAACGTCCCTGCATCTTTGAATCAGTACCTGTACTCCGAAAAGTGCCTCTCTGGTACCCACTGCGTTAATGAAGCCGAACTGTCTGTCTGATATTTGTTTGTTTGTTTGTTTGTTTGTTATTTGTTCCTACCAATAATAAAATAAAATACCCAAAATAATAAAATTTTGAGAACGATTTCCGAAGTGGAAATTGAAACGTCAATAAACGTACTTTAACCTTTAATTGTGGCTTATTCCCATTTAAATTGTAATTATGTCTTGGTAAATCTGCTTACTTCTTAACCCTTTCAAATAACCCTCAATTTTCACAATTTTGATCAGTCCCTTTTTCTAAATTTTATTGTGCAAGTCTAGTTTGACTGTTTGATGTAAAACTTTACACTGGTACTTCGTTATTTCAACGCAGTATTTTCTTTATCCAGAGAATCAGTTTACGCTAACGAGATATCAACACATCCTCGTAATTAAAAAAATTGTTGGGAAAATGTTATTTTCCTTCTACGGTAATTTGTCTATTCATGCTACAAGGTTTTGTTATCCACCTTTTGTTTTTTCACAGAGGTTGTCTAGTCTTGAGGTCTTGCTGCATGGCTTGTTTAGTTTGGTTTGTTAAATTTTTATGTTTAGAGACTATAAATTTTTATAATCTTAAAATCGTGTCTGTAATAATTGAGGTCTTTCATTTTACATAAGCCTTGACCTAAGTGACGACTATGTTTACTGTACCTATAGTACAGTTATAAGTAAATATTATTATTTTGTTATTTCTTATATTCATTCTGCCGACCTGGCTTCTCAACGTGTGGCATCATGCTCTGTTTTCTCGTGCATAATTTACTTCCATTTCTCTTTGTGTATCCTTGTGCATTATTGTGTCTCTAGATGAAATTCGTTAGAAGTCGCTATCCTGCATTATATTTCTGCGGATAGTACAATTAAAGCTAAAGCTAAGATTAACACTATTTCAAGAATTATTATTAAACTCAACAGTCTTCCGGGTTGAACCGCGTCGATTATCACTGCGCCGAGCTTTCGACATCCTCTCTGATGACTTCTTCATGGATTCCGAGGTATCAGTCTCCCGAGCCCCCAGACACTACTACACTGATCACTAATAAATGCATTACTGGGCCGACAGAGTAAAAGTCTCTTTTATCTGTAAAATATAGCAAACTTGTTGCATTACGTGAGACACGAATTGCACACCGTTATCCTGCTTATTCTTCAGGGTAGACCAAATCTTAGGAATACCTCGTCAATAAGCTTCATATCGCACTCTTCTGTGGATGCTTGAGTTAAGGCAAATATCTCCACCCAGTTAGTACATGTGTCTTCTACTATCTAAAATTGATCTTTTCACGTTTTGATCCTTCAGCTAACGGTCCAAATAAGTCGATGGCAAGTGTTTCGAAACGTTGCGCATACAGAGGAGTTTGTAACAGTCCGCCTGGTTTCTGGTTAGGGACCTTATATCTTTGACAATCTGGGCATTTATCAATATAATCAGCGACAAAAGTACGTTCCCATAATAGCCGGCAGTTGGTGCATCGTGATATTCCTTCATAATGGCTTCACTTTAATGTGTGGGTATGGGTACTACTAACTGAGCCTATTCTTAGTCTTCTTACGACGAGTAACGGTAGGGTACTCCTTGTGTGAGCAAAGTATCCACGAACTGTCCATTTTACATATTCATTCTATAAACTAATTTTTCGATTCTTAACTGTTTTTTCCTTTATATTCATTCTAATTTGGGTCTTCGAATGATAGGATTATTTTGCCAACATCTGGGTCTTTCAATTGTTCCACCCTGGTCTCATATGCCGACCGCTGGAGCATGTCAATTTGCACTTCACGTATCACGCAGGACAGTACATTATTGTGTTCACATGGTGGTCTGGAAAGTGTATGAGCTCCCATGTTACATTTGCCGGACAGGTAATCGATGGTTGAGTCATAGCCTTGGACAAATAGTCAATTTCAATAGTCAACCTTCGTGTAGGTGATTTTAGGCTTAGCAGGTACTTTAGGAGTTGGTGATCGGTCTACAGGGTTAGTTTAGAATTTTCATTTTCGAGGCCCAAACAACAGCTAAAACTTCTCTTTCTGAATTGGAGTAGTTGCGTTCGGCACCGGTAAGAAGTCTATTAGCGTATTCCACGGGATGCTCGTCATCGATATCTTCTTGTACTTGTAGGATTACTGCTCCAAGACCGCGTAACCACTGACGTCAGTACGAATGATATACGGTTGAGTTTTATGTGCTTGCCGTGAAATTGGTGCGGTAGTCAGCAACTTTTTAAGAGTTTCAAAGGAGTTCTGTTCCACTTCCGTCTGAAGGAAAGATTGCACTTTCTTAACGTTTCTCGGGGTAATGGTTCCTATATAGCAGCAGTTTTATCCAGATCAACGGAAATTCCTTGCGGAGTTATTAAATGTCCTAAATATTTTACTTTTTCGCGAGCAAACACGCACTTTTTTCGATTTGTCCGAATATTAAACTGATCTAGTCTATCGAACACTGACTTGAGATCATTTAAATGTTCATAAAATGAGCTGGATAGTACAATTAGATCGTCTAGGTAACTTAAAATCACAACGTTACTAAGACCACGGCGAAAATGGTCCATGACTTTTTGCAAAGTCGTTGGGCGAACATGCAACATTAACTTGATGATCGTAAGTCTATGGTAGACATAAACAGTTCGCTTTGCGGCGAATAGTAAATTGTCCATACGCTACAACAAATAAGAGTCACTAGTAGTCTCAGCGTTTAAACGTTGATAATCTACGCAAAGTCTCATACCGCAACCTTTTTTCGGCACTAATACAACCGGCGCAACCCATGCACTTTCACGTTCTTCGATGATGCCTTTTTCCAAGAATTTATCTAACTCGGTTTTAAGCACTTACTTATTTGCAAGTGACATTCGGTATAGTGGCAGTGCAATTGGTGGGCTATTTCCAGTGTTAATACAATGCTGTGCATAGGCTGTAGGCTCTCCCCCCATTCTGAAAGTATTCTTCCTACTTTCTAAAAAGTCATCGAGTTGAGCTCGTTATGTTCAGCTAGCATCGTTCCTTCATCCTGTCTTAAATTTTCAAAGCAATAAATTTCAGTAGGTTTTGTACACTTGGCGTCAAACAACAATTGCTGTCATGTGCTTTCATTTGCAAAATACCATTCTTTATTATGCAAATCTAAGGCTATTTGGTAAAAAAATCTATACCAAAAAGAGTTTTAGTAGGTTCATTAGGAAAAACTATAATGAAAGTAGGCACCATTTTATCCCGTATCTGTACATCAACTACCGTTGTCAACACTCGTTTATTTCTATTAACAGCATCAGCAAATTTTACAGAAATTTGTTCTGACTTAAACGTTTGACCTTGATTTTCCAAAAGTTTGTATAAAGTTATACCCGCTACACTTTTTTTGGCACCTGTATCGTTTAAACTTTGACCTTTATGTGAAATAAATGTATCTACGGAAAAGAAATCTAAGGAGGATGCTTCCCTATGATTACAAATTGGACAGTGTGCTCTGATGAAACCTGGTTTACCACAACCGTAACAAGTTGCGGGTTACTTTTTTCCAACTGCGGGGAAAGGGTTTTTTAAGCCATTGTGCGATAAGTTCGAAGTAGTTGCTCCGACAGTAGCACTAACCGTACGCGAAGAACCTGAAATTACTTTCGAAGTCATAGGTGCAGCTCGATCTTTAGATTGTTGAGCAAGTAATTTGCGACAGTCTTCCTTAGAATGACCGGGAACATGACAATAACTACAAGGCGAATGTTTTTGATACGATTCACGATGTGTGAGGCTTTCTCCTCCTTAAGAGTAGGTTGGTCAAAGATATCTTCAACTCTTCGTGCTTCTGTAAGCAAATCGTTAAAGACTATCAGTGATTCTCGAGAAAACCTTTCTTTAATAGTTCTGTGCAATAATCCGTACACCATATCTATTTGAACTGATTCCGTAAGACTTCCTGGTTCTAATTGAGCAATTATGGCTATACATCTACAAACGAAAACGTCAACTGTTGTTTTTTTATCTTGTCCTTGGCAAATAGTTCACGATAAACACAATATGCCCATTTTTTCGGACCAAACGTAGTTCTTCAAAGCTTAACAAGTTCGCCACATGTAGATATAGTATATTTAACAGCTTGATACCATTTAGCAGCAAAATCGAAACGCGGTTTTGTCCGACACTAAAGCGTAATATTTATAAACTTCTACGGCACTAATAAAAGTATTTACGTATTTGTCCTTTTTACCATCAAAACGCGAAGAGCATTTCGAAAGATTACCAATTTGCAACGATGGCTAAAAATCAGCATTTAGTACCGACAATCTTGACAATAGTGTTTGTAATTAATCATTAGTTAACGCTACATCTTGACTCGTCCTGTCTCTACTGTTTATGTCCACGGATGTATTCGAAATTTCTTCAGAATCCAACTCAAAATTATTTATCGAAATCAAATGTTCATCAAGGTCTCTATTTTGCGTCGTACGCAAATTATGCAAATGGTTTTGCATGAATAAGATTGAAAAGTACTTGCCAAATCGCTGCCTTGTCCAAATTTGAGTAAAATTCGTCAAGAACTTTACTTTCTGTAGACACTATATTAAATAACCTTGGAACAAAGGAACACATCCGAGTTTTCAACAAAACAGAAGATTTAAACACCTATAGTCCAGTAATAATTACCGAATCACCTGAATTCAACAAACTTTCTGTCCAGTAACTAAACACGAAGCAGACAATTATTTTAAAAAATTACGCCAGATAAAAGAGTCCAAAGTCCGAAAGAGCCAAGCACTTTTTACTAATACGTGTTCACCAGCGAATTTTGACGTTAATTAATCCTTAAAACTCAGCAAAACGTTGATTTATCCATATATAACTTCCTGCAACAAGCTGGGTGACAAATAAATCAATTCCACCAGTTGGTCGCCAAATATATAGCATGAATTTACTTTTTCTCAGGGATTTTTAGGGTGTTTACAAGAAATTTATAATCATGGATAAATATGTGTTTCTTTATTGAAGGTTAAAACTCGACTCCCTTAAAAACTAACTAATAAAACTAATATATAATACCGCATGTATTTTATAAATTTTTGTATCAGATAACAAACACTTCTTGGATCACCTAAACACATTAGACCAAAAATTTTATTTAAAAAATTCCTTTATAAAAGGTATAATAATAAAAACCCTATCAGGCTACATCACAGAACGTTTTCGGAATAACTATTCCAACATGGACACTCTAATAGGACACAATAGTATCTCAAATAAACAGAAAAAAGTAGTGTTGTTTTTTATGAAACACATGGCGGTTATTGAAAAGGTCAATGTAGTAATGTAGGTAGGCATAACAGATCAATAAGAACCAATTGTGTCTCATGTTATGGAGTTCATCTATGAACATTTTATAACCTAATCAATTAACTTATATTATAGATTGAAGAATATATGGATATATAAACGCTATATTGATTAGTTGTATATAACATACAGTATATACAAGATGATATCGTAACTTGCTATCTCAATTCCTGCTGTACGAGGGAAGATAAAGTTATTTGTTTTAGGTATTAAGTGGATGTCGGGTGTATCATTAACATAAAATAACATAGACATATATTTTTCTAAATTATACATCTTTTTATTATTTAAAATGTTATGTAATATTAAAATGGTAAAACAGGTTCGACAAATTTCATTATACGTTTTTGTTTATTTTTATTATATGTTTTTTTTTATTAAAGTACTTCACAATGTTTCTTTATCTTCGTTGGTCTTTGTTTCTTTTCTTCAATTAATAAAATAAACTTGTTTAGATCGCTTTCCACTTTTTCTATTCGCGTCTCGTTTCAATGAGGTTTCTGTGTAAAAACTATCTTTATTTCTTCATGTTTCATCATTTTTTGCGCCTTTACAAATGTGTGATTTTATTTTCTTTATATTAGCTGTATACTTCCTAGTTTGTTCTTCTTCAACAATCATTGTCTTTTATTCCTTCCAAAAAATGTGTTATCATTTTGCACATTTTTTCATTAGAGACTAGAACAGAACTAAAAGTACCAGGATTTATTATTTCCAGTACAGTGAAAAAGAATTTATTATGTTTTGACCATGTAGGTTATTGTGCAAAATCAGGGTTAAGGCCCACTTTAAGAACATATTTATTATTTTGGTCTATGTCCCGTCTGAAGATACAGGTGAAGGAGAAACTGATAAAAGTGATTTCTAGGATAAACCATAGAATTTGTACTGCTTATATAATTATATGTTATAACGATAATCATACATGAACCTGGAAAGCGCCCGTAACTAGTATAGTGAATCAGATTGATTACAGTCATCTTTGTATCTAGAGTGCATTCTTCATCTATGGGATGTGAGAACTTTAAGGAGTTCAAACTGCTATTCGGACAATACAATGAAATGGAAAGCATTGAAAAAAATGTTTTTAATATAACACAAAGCAGTGATAAGTACAAGGAAGTAAGGGAGTACAAAATAGGCTCCTGTGAAAAAATAAGAAACTTCTATACACCATTTTGAGGAAATTGATAGTCTAAACCAAAATAATAGAGCTATGAAGTTCTACAGCACGGTAACTAATGGGTTTCGACCAAGCGAAAAAACATATACAAATAGAGAGGGAAGAATTCTAGGGGAGTAAAATGAGGTATTGCCAGATGGGTTGAGTATTTCGAGAACCTACGTATAATTAAGAGCTATTGCAGGTCAGAGGCCGGTAATTGTAACAGAACTGTCGATTGGGTAACCAAGCTTGGAGGGGTACAAAGAACAATCACGGGGCTGGGAAATGGTAAAACCCTCTAAGAATATTAACTGATTAACTATAAGCTGAACTTTTTAAATCAGGTGGTCAATATTTAGTTACTTCTCTTCATACGTTGCTCTGCGATATTTGGACAATAAAGAAATGCCCGAGTAATGGAAAGTAGATCTCATTTTTTTCAATTCATAAGAAAGGTGAAAATTACGAGCAGGGGAAATAGACTACTCAATGTGTCATAAAATATTATCTCGTCAAATACAAAGAAGGTTATCTGTATATACGGCGAAAGAAGAGGGACGGAAGCGTACTTGAAGTGTGATGTAGACCTGCACATGCTGTTGTGACAAAATTCGTAAGACTTGTGACGCCACTTTGGAGTGCGCACGAAGGAACAAAGCCCAGTACATGACTCTTCACCTTGAAGTAAAATAACTGAGTTCAAGTGGTGTAACCATTTTAAACTAGTCATATGCTTACTTATGTTGAAGTAGTTGTTTGAGACCTTGTATCACTCAAAGGAACACTATTTGTGATTAAAGAAACCGGTAAGTCGATTGTCGTAAAAGTAAACGAAAAGAAAATATTTGTTTGCCGTTGTATTCAGGCAAAATTGAGCACCGTTTCTCATGATCCGTTCTAAAACAAAATCAAACAAGGTTGTTGATAACGAATCTCCCTTTATAGTTCCCTTCGTGCTTCTTGTAAAATTGCAGATTTTAACTGATCTAACTTTGTTTTAATTTTTTTTTGTTATTTCAAACAGTAGTCCAAATAATTACCTGGGTTATACTACATTTATTTATGCTAATTTTGTTATTTTCCTATAAATAAGCTTTAGCCCGCAGTGGTAAATCATTCTTTGCAAATTAGTTACTTCCGCCTTAAAGCTGTTAGTATTTATCGGAATTAATGCAATTTCGCGATACCTTTAAAATCCTTTTTATAGAATAATACCGCCTGTAGACTTTTTTCCTATACGTTATCGGAAGTTAGTCACGTCTTTTCACTAATTTGGGCTAGTATAGCTCCGCTAGTATAATATTTAAAAATCGGTCTTGTAATTTGTTTATATTTTTAGGCAATTCTGCAAACTTATCAGTAGGAAATAAAAAATTTACAATATTCCGAGATAGCGACGATATTCTAGGAAGATGGGAAATAATGTCAAATCCCTACACTGTTCAAATAGCATCTCCCAAGAAAGCGACCAAAATGGGAGGACTCAAGTCCTTTATAGCATACCAACTGACACCGTCATTTTCCAATGTAGAAGTATCTAGGAGATATAAACATTTTGATTGGTTGCATGATAGGTTAACTGCCAAATTTAATGTGATAGCAATACCGCCTTTACCTGACAAACAAGTATCTGGCCGGTAAGTAACTTCTGTAATAATCTACATTAATATTTAAATTAATCATCATTATTAATAAATTAGTGATTATATCATTACGATGTAAAATAAAAATTTATTTCTTATTTTCTTTCTAATATTCATTTTAGGTCATTTTATTAATTTTATATTAGCTGTTTACTCTTTCTTCCGTTCCGCTATTGCGTCGATGAATGACGTTAAGTTTGTGACCAGCACTCTCCTTTTCTTGAAAGTTGATGGTTTATCAGCCTAATAACAAAGATGCTTCTGATCTTGACCTTGGTAGTCTCTAATAGTTTCTCATAAAGAAGGGACTTGTACGATAACAACAGAGAATTAAGTTCATAAAACGGTTTACTCAATACAGCATGTAAATGGAATATAATCATAGAGATGTTAGAAGGTTTCATCCATCATTTTAAGATGCCGATGTTATATGTGAGGTTTTTCATTCCTAACGGCTTTCCTTTTAAAACACAGCGTTCTTCCATTTTTCGTTCTATCGTTGAACAAACAATACATATTATATTAACTTTGATCAAATAAAAGGCATATATCGAGCACAGTTTAATTTAATCTTGCCCAAGTACTTTCGATCCCTAGATCATCTTCAGGGGCATCTGAAATAAGCCAAGAAACGTTTTTTTATAACTAAAGAAATTGATTAACTTCGATAAAAACTCGAAGTTTATGGTTGATAAAGAGTTTTTATGTGATTAACGTTTATAGACTTACTTCGTCAATTGCGGCCTATCTGACAAGAACAAAATGTCATAAACATATAATTGTATATTACACTACACTACAAAAGGACAAACAAACACTTTAAAATTATTAAAGAAAAGCTACATTGCGTGCCGAAGCCGGAGACAGAATGGCTCCCGATCTAACGGAAATGTTGGGGTGACATGTGACAAATGACAGCTTGGATGAGCAGTCACAATCATAGATATGTGATCTGCACCTTTTAAAAATTCTATGAAACTAAGTATTGACCAAAAGTCCAACTGACACTACTATAGGAGGTCACTGATGAAATATAATATTATATAGAATATTTTTTAAGTAGATTGAATAATCCAGATCTCACACTCAAAATTGTCTATAATAATTAGGGTGTTAGTTTGAGAGCAACTGAAGTCGACGTAAAGTAAGAATGCAAGAAAAAGACTAAACAATATATTAGACAGTGGGTAGTTGACTACAATAAAATGGTCTACCAAACACTACCTGTAATGTAGAAAGGAAGAAATCTGACTATGTAATTAAAATACTAAAATTAAAAATCAAAATTGAAAGCAAAGTATATAAATGGTGTGTAATCCAAGTAGTTCAGTTGAACCCACAGTCAATGGTAGAACTATAAAATTAATATGGATGTGCTCAGTGCAGGAAGTCTAAACAGTCGAGCTGGGTCCCCTACGAGGTGAAGCTGTAATAAAGTTTTTAAAAATAGGTTTAAATTTAGTACAATTTAAATTAATTTGAGTATTAAGACAGTGAGAGTTTCCATTTGTTTCCCTTGTAATTTCCAAATCTTCCAATAAATCCAACTCCATATAGTTTTTCTTTCTACTAATGTCATGTAAGATAGATGAACCAGTGTTGATGTTAAAATTGTGTTTACTGGATAATAAGTGTTGACCAAAACTTGAAGAGTTTGGTCTTTTCAAATGTGCTGAAACTCTAGTGGATAACTTTCTAATGGTTCTACCTATACTAAACAATATTTGAGAAACTCTTGCATTAGCTTACTTCAACAACAACAATGTAAGTACAAACGCAATTTTCATAGAAATCACCATATTTTTAAAAAACAAAAGGATTTGCTAAAATCAATTAAACAAAAAATTGATAGAGATTCTCTTGTACTCAGCAAGGCTGATAAGGGTAATTGTGTTGTAATCTTAGAACAAACTCAATACATAGAGAAAGTAGAATCTTTTCTTTCAGATAACAGTTTTGTAGTTTTGGAAAAAAATCCACTTAACACCTTTATTAATAAAACAAAATTAACAAAAGCAATGGTTAAATTGTTTAATGACACTATTACTAAATATAACAACAGAAAGTTAACTATATCTAATCCTATAACACCTAGGTTATATGGACTTCCTAAAATCCATAAACACAATTGTCCCATAAGGCCTGTAGTAAGTTTTTGTAACACTCCAGTTTCTATTTTATCAGAGTTTATTTACAACACAATTCAGTCTATCACTAATTTTAAACCTAACTTCTCCATTAAAAATTCTTTAGATCTAATAGAACGTTTAAATAACATTAGGATAGAAGAGGGTTTTTATTTAGTTTCTTTTGATGTTTCCAATTTGTTTACTTCTGTACCAAGAGATGAAACATTACCTTTAGTACACAATCTTCTAGACAATTGCAACATATCGGCAAAAGACAAAGATGCTATCTTAACTATACTTAAATTCTGTCTGGATCAGGACTTCTTTCAATTCAATCAAAAAATATATAAACAACCAACAGGTTTAGCAATGGGATCTCCATTATCACCTTTTCTAGCTGATATTTTCTTAGACAGCTTAGAACAGAAGTTTGTTAACAACAACAGCAAAATAGTTTTTTGGTCAAGGTATGTTGATGATTGTATAGCTCTCATACAGGGAACCCAAGATGATGCTTTACAGATTCTGGATGATCTTAATAACCTCCATCCCAACATCTCTTTTACTCTGGAACCAGAATCTGATAAAAAGTTGAACTTCTTGGATATGACTATATCCCGTAATAAAGATTCTTTAGAGTACAATATTTACAGAAAACCTACCCAAACAGATCATGTTATACATGATACATCTAATCATCCAACCCAACATAAAATGGCTGCTTTCAACAGTTACATTCATAGGTTACTCAAATTTCCACTTTCTAATGATAATTTTAATTCAGAACTTAATACTCTTAAACAAATTGCTTTCAATAATGGTTATGATCCTAACACTATCTATAAGCTTCTAAATAGAGCTAAACTAAAAATTGCAGAAAAGCTTGCATATTCATCACAATGTTTTCTTCAACCTACTGCTTCAAATAACACCAGATATTTCTCCTTCACTTACATTAGCAGCATTTCCAATAAAATATCTAAACTTTTTACTTCTACAATTGATAACATTAAAATTTCCTTCAAGTCACACAACACCTTAGGTTCCTTCTTAATCAACACCAAAGATAGGATTAACACACTTGACTAAAGTGGTATTTACAAATTAAAATGTGATGATTGTGATGCCTCTTGTGTAGGTAGAACCATTAGAAAGTTATCAACTAGAGTTTCAGAACATTTGAAAAGACCAAACTCTTCAAGTTTTGGTCAACACTTATTATCCAGTAAACACAATTTTAACATCAACACTGGTTCATCTATCTTACATGACATTAGTAGAAAGAAAAACTATATGGAGTTGGATTTATTGGAAGATTTGGAGATTACAAGGGAAACAAATGGAAACTCTCACTGTCTTAATACTCAAATTAATTTAAATTGTACTAAATTTAAACCTATTTTTAAAAACTTTATTACAGCTTCACCTCGTAGGGGACCCAGCTCGACTGTTTAGACTTCCTGCACTGAGCACATCCATATTAATTTTATAGTTCTACCATTGACTATGGGTTCAATTGAACTACTTGGATTACACACCATTTATATACTTTGCTTTCAATTTTGATTTTTAATTTTAGTATTTTAATTACATAGTCAGATTTCTTCCTTTCTACATTACAGATAGTGTTTGGTAGACCATTTTATTGTAGTCAACTACCCACTGTCTAATATATTGTTTAGTCTTTTTCTTGCATTCTTACTTTACGTCGACTTCAGTTGCTCTCAAACTAACACCCTAATTATTATAGACAGTTTTGAGTGTGAGATCTGGATTATTCAATCTACTTAAAAAATATTCTATATAATTTTATATTTCATCAGTGACCTCCTATAGTAGTGTCAGTTGGACTTTTGGTCAATACTTAGTTTCATAGAATTTTTAAAAGGTGCAGATCACATATCTATGATTGTGACTCCTCATCCAAGCTGTCATTTGTCACATGTCACCCCAACATTTCCGTTAGATCGGGAGCCATTCTGTCTCCGGCTTCGGCACGCAATGTAGCTTTTCTTTAATAATTTTAAAGTGTTTGTTTGTCCTTTTGTAGTGTAGTGTAATGTACAATTATATGTTTATGACATTTTGTTCTTGTCAGATAGGCCGCAATTGACGAAGTAAGTCTATAAACGTTAATCACATAAAAACTCTTTATCAATCATAAACTTCGAGTTTTTATCGAAGTTAATCAATTTCTTTAGTTATGAAAAAACGTTTCTTGGCTTATTTCAGATGCCCCTGAAGATGATCTAGGGATCGAAAGTACTTGGGCAAGATTAAATTAAACTGTGCTCGATATATGCCTTTTATTTTATCAAAGTTCATTTATTCGAGCATTCAACCTTATATTTACATATTATATTGACTTCAGAATTCTCTTTACAAGATTATCGTCGAAATCACGTGAATACAAACATTATAAATTAATTTTTTGAATAAATATTCATTAACGTGTCAGTCAGTACATACCGTTGATTACCACGAAGATATGAATGTTGATATTTTTGAGGAATGCCTTGAGCAAATGATATAGCTTACATCCTCTTGGAGGTTATAATATCCACATATATTCTATTGTTGGGATAAGTTTAGATAAATAAGAAGCAGTAGAAGATGTTGAAGCCGGAATTCGAATTAATGGAGAATGTATCAATAACATCAGATACGCGGATGACACGGTGGTATTCGCTGACAGTTATGATGCCCTCCAGGAGTTAATGAATAGAATCACAGAAGTGAGTCAGAGATATGGACTTTCACTGAACATTAGAAAACAAAATGTATGATGGTCTTTAAGAAGGTACAGCAAATTGAAAGAATCAGTGTGAATGGTCAACCAATAGAAAGGGTAAAAACATACACCTACCTTGGTACGAACGTTAATGAAAATTGGGACCATTCCCTAGATATTCCCTAGAAATAAAATCTAGGATAGAGAAATCAAGATCTGCATTTCAAAAAATGGCTAAGCTATTCAAATGCCACGATTTAGCAGTACCCATATAAATCAGGTTACTACGATATTATATCTTTCCTATACTGTTGTACCGAGTGGAGTCATCGACTCTCACAGACGCTACCTCTAAGAAAATTGGGGCTTTCGAAATGTGGCTTTATCGTAGAATCCTTAAGATATCCTATACCGACCACGTTACTAACCAGGACGTTTTATTAAGAATGCAAAGAGGAAAAGAGTTATTAACCACAATAAAAACAGCCAAAATTGAATACCTCGGTCACATCATGAGGAACAGCGAAAGATATCTTCTTCTTAGAGTGCCGTCTCCCTACGGATGTTGGCAATCATAATGGCTATTTTTATTTTTGAGCTTGCTGCTCTAAACAAATCAATCGATCTGCATTGATACCAATCACGTAGATTCTTCAACCATGAGTTCTGCCTTCGGCCAACAGATCTTCTTTATTGAATCTTTCCCTGTATGATGAGTCTCAAAATTTCATATTTTATTGAGCCATTATCAAGAGGAATATGGTTCTGTTGGAGTTCCAGCCTTCCTTAATCAGCCTACTCCCCTCACTCGTGACGTACTTGTTCGGCAGAAATACGAGAACCGTCAAACGGCTCTGAGATCTCAATCTGCCTACTCCTGTCTCGAGTGACGACCGGTCTTACCATGTGTAGCTGATTTTATACCCTTAGTATGCGCGGAAGCGGTCTGAGCGGGAAGAGTGATGGTTTTTGCTTTTTCGAAATATAGGCCTGTCTCACTGTGACTGAAGTAGGTACTTTAAAATACGAGTGGTTCAGGGTCGTATTTTAAACATCTGCCACGATGCATTTAAGCAAATCTAACAAATCAATCACAACAGCATAGCCGAGCCGAGCCCTAGCCAAGCATAGCCCTAGCCAAGCATTCTCTGGAAAATATCCATTTTGATTCATTTTGAAAATGTACAGATTTTGGAAAAAGAATAAAACTACAACAAAAGATGCGTATTTGAGATGATTCGCATAAAAAAATATGTGCGACGTAGACAGTGTTCACAACGATCATATCGATTTTGCAACACATTCTGGAACATGGGTTGCTTCAGAGTACTGAAAAACGAGACCACCGTTTGACGTAATTTAGGCAGTAAGTTCAGAAGGTTTTCGGACTAGTCAGTCCATCTTCAGTGAACCCAAAAGGAAGTAATCCCACCAAATTAATAAAAACGTAAGGTAAGATTTTGACTGTTATATGCAAAGATGTGGTTTAGATTACTGCCTTTTGTGGTACTTGCGTAAATAGTCTATATGTGTGCCTAAGTAGTTTGTATTCCGAAAACGTTGTGAACTTCTAATCCATTTGGATTTTTAAATTTAATTTTAATTAAATAAACCACTTACAACTGAAGTGTTTAACTTCGATGTTCGAGTTTTCTAACTATATGGTATACAGCCAACTCCGGGAAATTATTAATTTCTAAATTCATATATTACCTGGTGCCTGCTTATTAGAGTGTTTACGATAGTTTCGCTACTAACTTCAAACTCGACCGGCCTTGATAACCGTTTCCTTACGAACGAAAATAATACTCCACTATGGGCACTCTTTTCTTCGTCGACCAACCCATAGTTACTTGAAATCACGGCACAGAACATTCGTTACACAACTAACAATTGACAATACATCATAGCGATCCAAAAACATGCCGACGCACAGACATGCGCATGCGAAAACCAGTACTGTGTAATATTTTGGCTCATACCGTATTTTATAAATATGTTTGAAATGAGAAGATTCCGGTCACGCCTTTTTCTGTCAATAACAGAAGTAGAAAACCCAGTCTATTGTACTCGAACCTTTTACAGTTATGATGGCAAAGAAAGAAATCTTTACAACTCTCTATTTTAATACCAAATAAATGTAAAGATCGAAGATTCTCTACATCTCTCCGATATCCTTTTATTTATAACTAAATTAAAAACTGATTTAGTCTATTCGAAATTGGATCTTTATTTTAATTTTCTGATGAACCATGATTAAATAAGTTTTTTATGTTTATGAAAATTGTTTCCGCTTGTGTGTCTAATAAATTCTCTTACTGTATAGTCCTACCAGAGATCTAAGAGAGTCATTAATATTTATTATCGATAAGTGTACTGCAAGGCAGCGGGGGATCGCCTCTGGACAGGATCGCACTTTTATTTTAGGCTGCATTACTTATTCGATTGTTAGGTGTGTTTAAAAGCCGGTCTTTATCATTGTCTACTAAAGTTATAATAATTGCAAAAATATTTACATACACAACATTCACATATTTACAAAACTTTTATTATTTCTAACTAGAGTACAAAAAGAACACAAGCAAAAATGTTTTAGAAAATTATTCTCAAAATTGAGGTGTGTCTAAAAGCTGGTTTTATACCGTTATCAACTGAATTTAAAAATATTTACATAAATTTCGTATAAATAGAAAGTTTACCGTTTATAAATACAATTCAAAAACTTACACTTACATTTAAAAAAATTACATGGACAAGTCAGTTTCACTATCACTGTCATTATCTAGATCTATAATAATTATTTCTTTGAGCTACCTATCTGTATTTTTCCAGCTGTCATTGGTTATTTTCTTCATTTCTAATTTAATTAGATGAACCACAGATGAATTTAAGGTAAGCCAAACATTACTTCTCCTTACCGATGCTTTTAGCTCATGCCATATGTTTTCAATAGGATTAAACATGCAATAGTAAGGAGGAAGTCTTAATACTGCATGATCCATTTCTTCCGCCAAACTGTCGCAATAATATTGTTTTCTGATGGAAAGTTTCAAGTAATTGTGTTTTAGAATGATTATCTTAATAATATATATCATTTTCCAGTATATATTCCTGGATTCTAAGTTTGGTGTCCTTAGAACATGGAACTTTATTCGGCCTACGACTGTGGTAGCTGGCATTGTCCATCACAATTACACTGTTTGGTGCTATATTTGCAATAACTTCATTGTAAACCAGTTCTTAAATAATTCTGACGTGGTATCATCATGATAGTCGACACGGGAGCCGTGAATGTTTTTGCATGACAAGGCTAAAACATTAGGTATAAAACGATTTTTTTCCTGCATGGATTATTGTAATACGTTTTCCTTTATTTGATGAAGCTTTTGTTGTACAGCGACCAGAAAAATCTGCCAACCACATTTTGGAACGTCATGGGTGTCCAACCTCGTCCCATCCAGATAATTAATTTCTCTTCCACTTTCTCTGTATTTATGAATTTTAATTAAAAATTCCGTCCTTCATATTTGGACACTAGCAGATTCCATAATCACTTGGCGTTTATATATCGTTTTTATTTTAAAGCCGTTTTTTAGAAGACATTGCCTTACTGTCTCACTGCAGCACTTGATTCATGTGTCAACTTTCTGCAACATATGCATGATGGTTTTTAACGTGGGGATCATCTACTATTCACACATGTGATAAATGTTTCTTCTAATGATGTCCACATCACTCTGGTCTAGTTTCCTAAGCATACCAGCGTCTTTTCTTTTTCTTCTACTTACTATCGGTTGTTTTGTTATTGACCACACTGTCTTCATTGGTCTTTGTGTTAAGACTGCCGCTTTCTTCACCGCATTAAATTATTTACAGGTTCTGAAATTTGTATTGAACAATCAGATAAAAAAAATATATATTGTAATACATAAAATTTAACGCCCGAAATGGAATTTATGAAAAGAATAAAATATTTTTTGAACCTCCAAAACGGTAACAATTCAGGTATATTTGTTCGATCCTGATAATAAACTAGCTTTTAAAAAGAGGATTATAAATAACCCGTCATTATAACCTCATTACGTCTTATCAGTGAAAGTCAATTGAAATAATTTTTTGGAATGGTTTTATTTTGGATATTACCTAAAGCACCAATCACGATATATTTAAAATCATAATTATATTTTCTGACTTGGGGAACAGGTAGACTCAGATAATATTATGACAGTTTCGTTAGTTATTTGTTTAACTTTGTTCATAAAGGAAGACAATTTGTGTATAAAACAATATTATTTAAAATTGTTTCGTCCTTGAGAAGAGCCTAATACTTCTCGTAAAGTTATTGATAATAATAATGCCGAAAGAATAGACGTCAGTGTTAACAATCCCGTAAAGCGCAGTGTTTTGTCAGTTAACACAAAAAAAAGTGGTATTTGAGATTTACACTACCCTCCTTGAACGAGGACTTTCCAAATTTAATGCAGTTTAGGAAGCGGCAGCCTTAACACGAAGACCAATGAAGACAGTGTGGTCAATAACAAAACAACCGATAGTAAGTAGAAGAAAAAGAAAAGACGCTGGTATGTTTAGGAAACTAGACCGGAGTGATGTGGAGATCATTAGAAGAAAAATTTATAACATGCATGAATATAACAGATGGTCCCCACGTTAAAAACCATCATGCAAAAGTTGCAGAACTATTATAACTTTGGTAAACAGTGATAAAGACTGGCTTTTAAACACACCTAACATAACAATCGAATAAGTAATGCAAATCGAAAATAAAAGTACGATCCTGTCCAGAGGCGATCCCCCGCTGCCTTGCGGTAGACACTTATCGATAATAAATATTAATGACTCTCTTAGATCTCTGGTAGGACTATACCTTATTGGTATGATGATAAGCCTCTTAGGTTTTTGGCCTGGAATTAGTTACAAGCCGTAATTTAAAATTGTTTTCCCGTTGCTTCTGCTAAATTTATTGTGGCATTTTAATATTATTTTTCAGAATTGGAAATCGAAACGTCAAGATAAAGTAATTACTATTTTAATGGGAATAAGCCACAATTGAAGGTTAAAGTAAGTTTATTGGCATTTCAATTTCCACTTCGGAAATTGTTCTCAAAATACAATCATTAATAAATTAATTGGTGAAAAATTCTTCTAGAGAACGATTTCCGAAGTGGAAATTGAAACGTCAATAAACTTCTTTAACCTTCAATTGTGGTTTATTCCCATTAAAATAGTAATTACTTTAAAATGTCACAAGAAAATAGCTTCAGAACAATGTCAAGGTCTTTTGAACTGATTTTGTGGTAATTTCCATTAAAGATAGTAAATAAATATTTACTAGATTTTGAAAGGTTTTCCTTTATCTTTTTTCTTTTTACTATGTGTTTTCCATGAATGCTTAAGTTTATTTGATTCTTTTCGTTACATATTTCACTTTGTTATTCAAACATAGCATTCTTTTAGGTATGAAGAACAGTTCATAGAACATAGACGTGCACAACTCCAAGAGTTCATAAATTATATGTGTAGACATCCGGTGCTCAGTACGTGTGACGTCTGGGTCCACTTCCTTACATGCACAGATGAAAAACAATGGAAACTCGGTAAAAGGAACGCCGAAAAAGACCAAATGGTAGGTGCGAATTTTTGTATGTCCATCGAAGCGCCAGAAAAAGACATTTTACCGTCTTTATCGGAGCCTAAAATAGAAGAAAATCTTAATTATATCATTAAATTAGACCAGTGTGTAAAGAATTTGATGAACACTGCGCAAGACCAACAGAAAAAGTGTATAAATATGTATAAGAGGGAGTTCATGAGGATCGGTGAATGTTTTTTCGCTTTAGGTTCTTCTTTTGAGTATAACCAACAAGGGATGTATTCTAAAGCTTCCGTAGGTAAGTAAATATTAGACAATTTTAAACAAACCTTTATTATTTATGTTTTTATACAAAAAAGAAACAATTTCTTCCAAATGTGTGACCCATTGGTTTCCGATTTTCATTTTGTTGTCTTTGGTTATTCTCTCAGCTCTTGAAAAACTATACACTTTTATTATCGATGTTTTATTTTTGTTTACTTGCTTTATTTTCCATCTTCTATCATACTTAACTTCTTTTCTCTGTTCGAGCGTTTTTGATAAAAAATTTGTTGCGTTCTTTCTTAATTTATCTCGGAATACGATAAAAGTAAGAATTTTAAAAATAAATAAAGATTTTCGTCGTCAGTTAAAAATTCGAAATCTCAATCCCTACGTTTTTACACCTAAAGTCCATCTACTTCAAACTGGCAACTCATTACAAATGCAAATCTTCATTACTCTGTCCTGCTAAACAGCAGGTAAAGTTGTCAAACTGAAACCACTCAAAATAATATCCTCTCCTCTTGAAATATAGTTTTAGATTATATTTTTCAAAGAGTCCGCCTTGATAACACAGAAATAACAATACAAATCCATGGATTATATACCTAACTGGTATGAAAATCATAGGTCAGTGTTCTTCTTCATGTGCCTTGTCCGTTCCGAACGTTGGCAATCAACATGGTTGATTGGTCAGTGTTGGAGAATCAAAAAGGGACAGATTTATATGTTAAATAAAATTAATGTTAAAGCGGATACAACGTATTGATATCTAATGTGAATTAGATGTGAATTAGTAATATGAATAATTTAAAAACTTACTGATTTACTTATAAATTATGGATTTCCATCTCTTCCTCTTCTTCTGTCTCAAGTTCGTTGTCCGGCCCGATTGGATTAATTGTAGATTGACAATGTTCTTCAATGTTATCAACAGTCCACAATATTTTTTTATATTTTTTACGTGGTTTATAGCGTTATCTTTCGTTGCGTTTTTATGGAATTTAATAAAGGTTGTTTGACATCCTTTAATTTAAAAGTTGTATTTTGTCTGGCCACTTAGTTGAGCCCATATTAATTCTATTCGATTTAGTTGACAATGATAAGGTGGCCGATAAGGTGATACCGTTATTCCTTTTGTTTTTCCCATTTCGTCAATAACATATTTTTATAGTGCGATTTATGTTGCCTTTGCAATTCGTAATAATTCCGTTTTAAGCATAGTCTGATCATACGGTATTGTTTTGTGTCGGAGCCAGTCCATTATATCTCCTTTTTTTCATGGGACCGTCGATAACTTTTCCACTAATTTTGAGTGATAGCTGGCGTTATCGAAAACAAAAACAGCATTATTTGGTTGAAAATTCAATACCTGAGAAAATTAATCCTCAAAAATTTTTGAAACGAATGGCTCGTCCAGCATGCCATAGCATGGAGGATAGGGTGCGCGTCATTTTTTACAATGGATATACCCCAACTCCATGGCCTGAATTAATATATTCATTTTAGGACAAGTTTAACATGTTTAATCTTGAGGTATATAGGTGGTGATTAAATTCTAGCCCCATAATAACTTTTTCCTTGTATGTTATTATTTATGAAAGAGCTTGAAGTCAAAGTCAATTGATTAAAGTATAGTTAACATACCCGAATCATAATTTGAATTTTATATTACATATCTTTGTTTGGCTCTATTTTTTTGTATCAAGACTTGCCTTCTCTTATTTAATTTATTCATACACGATATAGTTACTCAAATTAAATATTGTTCTCACAAATATATGGCCCGAAGCTGTCAATCAGCGTCTATTCGAATCGATCATAAAAAAATGTTGCCCATAAAATGTTCCTTAATGTTTCATTTTTCTTATAAACTGTAATTTTTGTTGTGTAATTTTATCATTCTGTATTCATAACTATGTTTTTATTTTAGATGTAAAGAATATAGGTACTACATACATGACGATAGCCAAACTATATGGGGAACAACCAAAAATCGACTGGCAGCCTCTATTTGATAAACTGTACATCTACAAAGGCATTACCAGCGATCTACCAGATATTTTAAACCTACAAAAGCTCTCTGAGCAGAAAAAGAAAGATTGCGAACGGAACGCGCAAAATCCTCAAACGGCTATTGCTGATATCCGAAGAAGAGCTGATGTTTTGACTTACACCGTATTTGCTGAATTAAATCACTTCCAAAACGAAAGAGACACTGACTTAAGATTAACAATGAAGACTTTCCTACAGGAGCAACTTAATTTTTACAAAAACATCGTGCTCAAATTAGAAGAAACGTTGGATAAGTTTGAATAAGTTCTTGCCGAGCTCAATTCAGTTCTTTATATTTTTATAAAAATATATGAAGTGGCAATGCCAGAAGAGATAAGCAATAATTTTGATAAAAAATATCAATGCTAGTCAAACTAATATACCTACTTATTTATTTTATTGTTTTACTATGAAACTTTTTTCTCGTGAAGAGCGTTAGAATGATAAAATTTTGATATTAATAACCTTTTAACACGTTGAACGCCATTGTACTCACCTGAATAAATATAAACTTATGCTGTTTACATATTGAGGGAACGAATTTTTATATAGATTTTGTATATTTTTAGTTCAAGTTGGTTTAGTGTGTTGATGCCGGAGCTTTCTATCTTAAAAATATCAAATGAGACTTTATTTTTAATCTTCTGTTTATATTTTAATAGAAAAAGTTCACACTCAATTTATACAACCAACTCAACTTTTTTTATCAGGCTTTCTAATTTTGCGTCATTCATCTTATAAGTTGTTTTCATTCACTTTTTGTATTTTGGTAATTTTTTTAATTTTAAATACATAAAAAATTATCCCGTGCTATATTTATTTTGATACCTATGTACTGAAATAATTCAATGCGGTTGTTAGTTACACTAAAACATTAGTTCTTTATTTTTCAGTTTTGTAAAAAAATGCTTACACTTAACGTCCCAGAATTCATAAAGCTGTCATAAAAGTTGAATAAAGGCCTCTACAAATTTTTATCGTTTGTGGTCTACCTCTGTTTCTTCTGTCTGCTTGTGATCTCCATACTGTAATTTTTTGGGTCCACAGCCCGTCATTCATTCTGGTCACATGGCCCGCCTAGTTTCTAACGCTGTCTTCGTAAGAGGCTGTCCAAGTTACAACCGTTCCATTCTTGTTTAGGCTACTCTGAGTTTGATTGCTATGGCCTGAGTTAAGGAAAATGGTACGGCGCCAAAAGTCATTGTAGTCCATTGGCCCAACGTCTTCTTTTTCAAATAATTCTACATGTTGCTCTTGAAGTGGCTAAAGTGATTCTTCTTTACAGTTCATCTCTTTTCGATTTCATAAACAATATTGGAATAAATAAAAATTGTCTTTTATTTCTTGGATTTCGACATGTTAAAAAATATGAAAGAGCAAAATTTAGTAAAAGCAAAAGTTAGTAGTGTTCATCTTAATTGATTTTCTTTCTCAACATTAATGCTTCACTCTGAAACGCATTGTGACTTTTTCCGAACTTAATCGGACTATAAGTATATTATAAAATGGATATACAGAGTAACCAAAAACATTTCTGGTTCAAGCTTATTGCAGAAACGTCTAAAAAATAATGAATCATAAATCTGTAGACAGTGGTCATTTATTTGGTCAGGAATTAAGCAAAGTAAATACTTACTTTAGTAAGTAATTAGTAATAATTCTAAGTAATTATCACTTTTAAAATTATCCAAGATATGGTTTAGGGAGCTCATAGTTGAGTGTAATCTCCTGTGGGACCCAAAGGGTTGCCTTTTTAAAACTAATGGCAACCTAATGAGTAGCAAGAGGCCTAGTATAGCTCCTCTCCGTTATTCGTTAGGAATCGATGTTAAACTGTAGGTCCGGTGTACACTTGTAAAGAATATATCTACTGTTGAAAGAACTTATGGGATTGAGATGTGATGAAACTATGAGTATTCTTTCTGAATCATTTTCACTAATGTGTAGCCCAAATATAACGACTTTTTTGAAATAATAATTGGGTTCATTGCTTTATATTATCAATAATGCGTAGGTAAGTTTACGTAGACTAATTTTTTGTGCCTTAGTAAATACGTTTACAGCGTGGCAGCTCTGTAATTTTAATACAATAATATACCATTAACAGTAAATTGATTAGTGGTCAAAGTTATTCCTTGTTACAATAAATGAGTAATAAATTATTTGCAACATGCTGCAAGGGCTCGTGTTTCATTGCTTCAGTAACGGTCACGATTCGCAAAAAAAATCGAAAAAAAAACATATTGCTAAAATTTTTTTTTTCGTCTTTATAGAGATGGAGTCCTTTAAAACGCCCTCTCGTCGCCGAGTCTACACCGAACGCCTACATGCTAAAACAGACTCTTCTCCGTCATCCAGCGCTCCGGAAGTGGAATGGTCGCTGTAAGGCCGAGCATCACTTCCGAAGCACTACCTTCATTTACCCACAGACTGTCAGCAAGGAAGCTCCCTTTTTCGTCTTTTTTTTTCCAAAAACTGGCATAAATAAATTTATATATATATATATATATATATATATATATATATATATATATATATATATATATTGCTCATATATGACTCCTGGCCACTCATATACTCTTATATAGCGTCATATATGACGCTTACCCAAACAAATAATATAATGTACATATATGTGCATTTATTTACTATTTGTTTTTAACAAATAATAATACTAATTCCATAATAATGAAACTCTTATAGTGTCAATATTAGCTAATTTTCTTAAAATGTAAAGAATTAAAATGTTGCCTTTCAAGTTGCCCAGATATCTTCGTTCAATTCCTGATGCAGCATTTAATTTCATTGAGAAAACAGGGTGATTATTTTAAATGGTATTCTATCAATAATTGAAAGATAAAATGTGGACAACTTCAGTAGCGATTTTAACTACTTTTATGTAAAAAAAATTGGTTACGTTCTTTCTAGAAAGAATTTTATTAGTGTAGAATTAGCAAGTATACAATAAATGAATGCAAATGTATATACATATAGTTTCAAGTTAGTTATCTAAATGGTATTTCATTCGATTATATCGGGAACCAACCACTAACAAAATTAAACGATATGATCATTTGACGATATGATTAAACGATATGATATTGATCTCCTAATTGTGGGCTTTCGTTTTACAAATACCTTGACCTTTAGTCACGAATCTGTTTATTTTACTTTCAAGTATATGTCTAAAAAACCGATGTTCCTGAAGAAAATAAGTATTAACAGCAAAAATTCTTTCGGTAAATACAAAAAAAAAATAATAAAAATGTTAAAAGCAATAATTTAGAAGTAAACATAAGTCAGACAGGAGAAGTTTAAAAACGGATAATTAAACATACATTTAGTAACGAAATATATGTAGCGATAATTCATTCATGTATTTACTGTATTCGTTTGCATCGGAATTTATTGTCATATTTTTTCATAAAATGGCAGAAAAACAAAAGTTTAAGTATATATCATATATAAAGATATCTGTTTAATTTTTTACTCAGAAAATCACAATCGGTCTCAATACTTGGGTGGTGCTAAAAGTGTTTTAAAACTATATAGTTCCAGATTTATGATTCACTTATTACAAGTCCAGACGATTACTGACCCTGTGATACTGTTTTATAAAACTGTCTATATTTATATATAACTATAAATAAGCTTGCGACAGAACTTATTCTCCTGTGTATAAAGCGAGAGGAAAGACTTGAACAGGAAAATGTACATAGTTCTTTTCTTTTTGATAAGTATTAGTATAAATGAAACAGCTATGTAATTAGTAAGTTACCAAAATGTGCATAGATGATTGTGTAAAGGATATTTTTTAATATTCTCTAATTATGTAATTATTTAGTAACGAAATTTTAAATTTCGTTGCAGCCAAGATTGTATAAATTTTCAGAATTTCTTTTTGTAGGATCTTTAAGAAGTATACTTCCATTGAGATTATTGTTTGAACTTTTGCAGCATGATTAAATAACGATATATTTAACTAGTCTGAAACATATTTGTTTTTCGGTATACGAGATTATAACAAAAAAATTGTTGGGAAAATAAAAAAAAATATGTCACTGAATTAAAAAAATCAGTGAAACTAGTGTCTATGGAACTTGCCGAAAACTGTTTTATCTCGTTTTTTATTACTGAAGAAGTTTGTTGGTTTACTAATGTTTTATATGCATATCGATGCAGACATAATGTAATTATTTTTAATAGTTGTCTTTCTTTAGTACCACGTTGTTATAAAACTGTAGGGACCTTCATAGTTGATTGAGTTTTCTGAACATCATCACGGAAATGTGGTGTGTATATTGAAAATGTTTTTACCATCAAAATTCTTTTCTCTGAGGAATATGGATCGAAATACAAATTCATAATATCGATACCTTAGTTATGTTATTAAAAAAATTATTACATCAACTGATCATAAATTTCAGCAATAAAAATAATAAAACAGGAAGTGGAAGACAATTAACCCCACCAACTAATATATGGGGACAATATTATGTACGCATTTTCCAGCTATAGGGCCGTTTAAGTATTACGTAAGCAGGTTTATTACAATTATTTATCCCCCCTCCCAACCCCCTTGTCAACAAAAGTAAGCAAAGCTCTTACTACACCCCTCACATCTTACGTAAACATTGTATTCTGCTTTTTTTTTGTTCATGAGCACCAGTTACAATTCAAAAAATAAGATAATTGATTTAGGATAGAGGACTTTTACGTACAAACTTGATTGACATGTATTTAACATAGAGTAAGGTACAAATATTATAATCTTAAGATGATAATGACAGTCATCAGTCCATGACACCCGAATTTATGATTCTAAGTTTTGATGATAGATGTTTGCTGCTCAATGTTGTGTGTCTGCTAACTTTCATTCGATTTTGGTATGTCTACGTCATTTTTCTTAACCCAGGCTACAGCGACCAAACTCCAGAGTCACCAAAAGATGAATGGAACGCTCGCTACTTGGACTGACTTTCAGAGACAGAGTTAAAAACGAAGAAATAAGATTAGGGACAGGCGTCACAGATGTCATAGAGCGTATAGCATGGCTGAAGTGGAACTGGGCGGGCGATGTGGCCAGAATGAATGACTGGTGGTGAACCCAAAAATTACAATGTGAAGACCACGAGCTGACAGAAGAAGCAGAAGTGACTACCTACTCGATGGACAAACGACTTCAAAATAATCGCTCTAAATTGGCTGCAGGAAGCTCAAGACTGTCAGAACTGGAAGAAATTAGAGGAGGCCTATGTTCAACTTTGGACGCAGAAGGCTGAATGATGATGTCATTCTCATCGAGCGATTCAACATCGTGGTGCTTTAAATATTGAAGAATGTACATCACTTCATTAGCACGACGAGCAGCGACTCGTATAGGCCTAACTTTCATATCAATGTGCGTGTTAACTTTTTTATGAATATTCTCGATGTGACGATTTAGTTTAATGCATTTAAGCGTAGAGTTAAATTGACTGGAAGATTGAGAAATTGCCCTCTATCATCCAAAACCAAGTCATCAACTGTTCTATTTTTACTGATAGTGGAAGAAACCTCTTGTCTAGTTATCTAAATAGGCCACTTCTTGGACGACAGCATTCTACATTTTACAATTTGAAGCAAGTATTGGCTTTCACGCACATGTTCTGAATACCATTTAATGTTTGGGAAATCAGTAAGATCTTGTTCACCCGGCCTAACATATTTTGCAGTAATATTATAGCCATTAATTTTAATTGAACTCTATAATTCAGCTAACACATAATATATATATATATATATATATATATATATATATATATATATATATATATATATATATATATATATATATATATATATATTTGTCTCATTCAAATATAAATATAATATGTGGGTGGCAATATCTGTAAAAAAGTAATAAGGTGCTGCTGACTAATCACCATCTAGACCCCGCCCTTAAGTCATCAAAAATAAGCCAACCAAAGACTCCCCCCGTCCCTATAGTACTTACGTAATACTTGAACAGCCCCGTTGTACCGCTTCACATTCTTGTTAATACGATTTCGTATAGATTGAATTATCTTCGTCTATTGTTGTAATCTTTTTATCTTAGCGGTTCAATTCCTTGATTGCCTAGCTAAGTGTACCTTTTTTAACTTGTTGGTTATTAACATTGATACCCTTCTAGCAACAATTTTCAGTTCTAGCAATGTACACTACTGGACACTAACCATACTTGTGATAACCCAGAATAATTTTTTAAGAAGTCGCCCATGCTAAAAATGATCCTTATCTTTTAAAGATTTTTTTTAATTGTAAAAATCAGCTTTTTCGACTCTAGCAATTTTTTTGTATACCTATTTTGGATCGTTCTTCTGAACAAAAAAGGTCTCGCAATTTTTTTGTCAGTTGATCGTTTTCGAGTTATAGAAATTTAAAACTGAAAAAAAAATAGCATTTTCAACGCTCAATATCACAAGTAAAAAATGTTATTTTAGAGATCGCCAAGTGCCTACATTCTAGTTCAAACCTTTATATATAAGTTGTCTATGATAATTTTGAGCTTATTTTATTTTAAAATGTTTTTTAATTATTAACGAAGCGCTTATAACAGGACGTGCTTTCGGTAGTTGTAGATTTATCAATATACCACTGACGTGCTTTTCGCCTTATTTAATTAGAGCAAAATTCTCATAAAGAACTGATATATATGAAGGTTTGAACTTAAATTTAGGTACTTTATGATTTTAATTGTTTTTGAACCTTGAAATCGTCATTTTTCCTTTTTTTTTCAGTTTTAAATTGTTTACAAAGTTTCTTTTTACGATTTTTTTATTTAAAAAAAATGTTTAAATTAAATTGGGACCACTTTTTTCACTTTAACGACTTCTTGAACATTATTCTGGGTTGTCTGACGAATATGATTAGGTATACAAAAATGTTTCACGGGAATATTTTTTCGAACGAACCCAAGCTTTTAACCTTGTCTTAGTACTTCCCCTTCATCTTTGAAAGTATGCTTTGCTTGTTGCTGGTCCATTTCCAACGAGAAGCTAGAAAATGGATGATCACTACCGGCAATGCTCTGCATGCCGGGAGAGTGCTAATTAAATCCGGTACCCGGTGTTTAGCTGTCCTTAGCTTCTACTTAACGACCACGAGAGAGTATAAAAAGTCTGGATGGGATGGGTGACTTTTCGGAACAAGTTTTAACAAAACTAGTCCCAGTTCATGAGATTGAATTAGTCAGAATAGTAGGTTCACCTAATAAGAGACAGAAAGTTAGCAAACAAGAATAATGGTACTAAACATATAGTCCCAACAACAAAATCTTTTACGACTGATAAAATGATTCATTATGTTAAAATAATTGAATGCGTAATGAAATCGGAAGCTTTTCTAAAATTGGATTGATATTTTAAAACTTTGGCTTGAATGGCATTCGTGTCCATAGGGCTAGTAATTTTAGCTACTGCACAAGCGGGTAAAATACGATTTAAAGATCTCATTGTGATATTTATTTTTTTTTTTTTTTTTGGTCAATTTCAATTTGTAAACTTTGAGTTTTTTAATTCCAGTGTATACAGTTTTTTTGGCAAATAAGTTTATGAATCGGACTGCGCACTTCTTAAATATCTATTACTGCACTATGTATATACACTTATATTTTAGAATGATTCGATTGCTTAGCCAAAACATAAGAAGTATATGTATGGCCAGAAAGCAAAATTTCTTTACTGGTTTTGTTTGAGCCTAACATATACTAGTATATTCTATATTTTTATACGTATTATTCCATTTTGCCTCGAAACCGTTTCCCTTTGATATACACTAAAGTTTTTTTCTTCCCTCGCTATTTATTTTACAATTTTATGATATAAAAACATATCTAATCTTTATATACATTCGTTTGTATTGAATGATTCTGTATCGTTTGTATTATGTATACTTATTTTATTGTATATGTACCACTAGTTATATTTAATATTTTTTTAATATACTCTTGTTGCAATATTTTGTTTATTTTATATTAAATACAACGATTATTGATGCCTTTATATATTATGTAGATGCAAGTCAATTACATTACAGTTCGGACATTTAGACGTGTAATCTGGTGAGCAAGTGGATATTTATAATTTGGTTTATCTAAAAAAAATAGCGTGAGCTGTCCTATAAAACTGATTTTCTTACGATTAATAAAAATTGTGTTTCAATATGAATTTTAATCCATATCGGGTAAAACTTATTTTCCATTGTAACTAAATTCTGACGATAAGATACGGGAAATAAAATAACTGTTTACAACTATTCAACTGTCTAGAATATTAGCCTGCAAATGAATCAAGGAAAAAACGAAAGTGATGACAACAATTAATAACAAGGGCAGACATATTGGTGATAATTTGACCATAGACAATTCTAGCTTTCCTCTTGTATAAAAATTAATTTATTATTTCTTACATTGTAAACATTTCAAAAATTTCAAAAAATTTATTATAATTTTAAATAAATATTCAAAAAAACAATATTGTTCACGACATCTATCCGCCGAGTGCATTTAAATTACCTCAAGAACCCTACTGTAATTCCTAACATCTCCGATAGATGAGAGCGTTCGTTAATTCGTCTTAGTCCCGAGCGAATTTTTTTTCTCCATCTTTTATCTCCTTGAAACAGTCAAGACGTTATTTTGTTAAGTGGTCTCTTAATGAGGTAAGCTGAAAAATTCCTTTTCTCTTATGTATTTTCAAATAAATATTTATTTTTAGACCCTTACCCGAGAGCCCTGATAGTTACTAAGCTATGTTTATTGGCCCGAGGTTGTATAGATATGGATTTATTATATGTGTTCTGAAACACAACCCTATATCTTTTTTATGGTGTATAGTATGTTTCTGCTAGATAGACCCAAGGTTTCAGCCAATTACCTAGAGGGTAAAAAGAAAAATATTGTATCCCTTCTTCATGCCCTTTAGCTGTTGGATAAATCAGGTTGTGCCTATTTTATAATTTTTTATTGAGCAGTGAGGAATATTTATGAACTAAATAACAGTGAAGTGATTTATTATTGATCTTTTAATTATAATAGGTATTCTACCTAATAAACAAATGTATTTTTATGTGAATGAATTTCGAAATTTGGGATAACGTATAATTCTATTTTCATATATTTCTTCATGATATAAAATGTTTGTTTTCTTACAGTACGATTTTAATTTTAGTTTCGTATAAACACTTCTCGTGGTAATTGAATACTGTAAACACAAATTGTTAATTTCTTTTTTTGTATGACGTAACTTTTTAACGTAGAATCTTTTAGTACTTTTTTGTTCATTACAAAAATAATAAAAGGATAGTTTTGTTTTAAAATTTTCTTTTCAATTTTTTGAACTCGTTCCTTACGAGAATAAATATAAGGAATGGCGCCCATTACATTTTAATTTTAAACATAATACACAGCTCCTATATGATTTTTGAAAGAACCACGCCCAATCTTCGATATGAGCGAACTGCGTTGATCGTTTATACACCAAAATAAATGGTGTTCTCAGGTTACAACATACTGACCCAAAGGTGGATCATCTCTAAAGCTGTTGAAAATCAGTTACTCGTGTTTTAGTGAAAGGTCTTGAGAGGAGACATTTAGTGACATCCGTTAAAATAATAACTTGAAGTACAGCTATGAAATATAAAATAAACACATTGGTGGATCAGAGCAAACCAGACAAATCCTTGTCACAGCCCGGGGAAAGTAGACGTAGAAGCCAAAACTGACATGGGAAAATGATATGTGTGTGAGGATGTCAGGAAATTGTTGTGATAAACTGGTAACAGTTGTCATTGGACAGGACTTAATGCGAATAAGGCTTGAAAAAATTAAGTCTCTATTTTAGCGTGAGTGCTATTGATGATACAAATTGACATTTGCATGCACCTGACAACACAAAACTAATATTTACAGTGAAACAACCAGAAGCTGGCTGTTGGTTGTGCATGAAAATAGAAAATGATTCTTTTAGGGAGAGCGGCAATATGTGTTAGTGGGAGTTATTGTGAAAGAGACTGGAGTTTTGTTGTGAAGAAAAATTATTTGGTTGATATTTGAATATCATCAACCCAATGCTACTATTGCATAACATAATATTCACATACCAGTATATATAAAAAATTATTTTTATAAGTGAGATATTTTTATAAGTAACGCCCCTATTGCTTGAAAATATTGAACTATAAAAGGATATTAGTATTACCCAGATTACTTTTTACAATATGGGAATAAAAATTAAAACTTTAGTAAAAATATAAGTATAAAAACGGTAGACAAAATTTTAGTTCTGGTCGCCACATATTTCATCATTATTCCAAGTCGAGCTACAATTAAAAACATAGTCATAAAAACACTGTCGACAGAAAACCATCTACAATATAAATTAATTTATCACATACTTTTTCCATTATTCCATAGAAAATTTTGATTAAGATTTAATAAATCTTAATAAAATTTACTTATTTTACTGGGAATAAGACACAGTTTTACTTTAAAATAAGTTTATTTTGGCATTTCGATTTCCACTTCGATGCACTATTTCCGAAGTGGAAATCGAAACGTCAAAAAAAAACTTGTTTTAAAGTAAAATTGTGGCTTATTCCCAGTAAAAATAGTAAATTATACTGACATTTCTTGTTCCAACAAAATACGTAGGTACAGCCTAAAACAATACAATAGGATTTAGATCCTAAATAACAATATAAACTTGATTCAGACTTGCAACAAGTTTGATATATCAAAAAAGAAGGTTTACTTTAAGTTTACCATATCGACTGTACAGACTTGCAGCAAGTTTAAATCAAACTTACTAGTTACAATGCGACAAACGTGCTTGAAGTTTGTTTTTATAAAGAATAGACAATATTGATATAACAAATTTACATAAGATTTGTTTTGACATAGTAGCTGTAGTTTTGTTACGGCAAATTTGCCATATTTTTGTTACATTGATAATCTGATAATTTTCTTCCACAATGTTTTCAAGGTGATTATCCGTAAAATCGTGAATGTAGGTAGTGAAGAAAAGAATATATGTAAGTTTTTACGTGACTTATTCGTGTAAAAAAGCACTACTTAGTGTAAATCGTGTTATGAAATATGAAGAAAAAGATAATGTCCGGTAATTGAATTAACTACAATATTATTTATACCCATGTAAATGTTTGAGTTTATGTAACTAGATGTATTAAACCCAGTGAATAACAATAGATATATGGACCACATTTAAAATATATGAGGTAAGCTACAAAAATTATAAAAGAGACTTAATGCTTCTTTATTTCGTTTCAGTGTAAGTTTGTAAATCTGTTATGTAAGCTTCACCTTAGTATAGTAATATTCTATTAAAAATTGTAACTAATACTCGAAAGAATAAATTAATAGCCGCGAGCACTGCAACAACAAAACTATGAACACAAAATGGTTGCTTCGTCCACTAGTTTAGTCACTTTGTAACTTTCAAGAGATAGCGCGCTTGTGCGCATGATTTGCAGCAATGTTGCCACAAACTTGAAACATCATCTTTAACTTAACACTATTGCAGTAATACTGTCGCAAACTTGGCTCGTCATGTTTGACGCAACAATTTAGAATCAAACTTGCCCCTTGTTTGCATGCTATCTGGGATAGCAGTCTTAAATTTCATGTCCAAAACGTTTAACATAACCAATCTTTTTGTTTTGTTCGTAAGCTATTTTCTTATAGTATTTTAAAATTATTTACTACCTTTAATATGAATTAACTACAATTTTAGTTGAAAATATGTTTATTTTATTGTTTCGATTTCCAATTCGGTAATAGTTCTCAAAATACCAAATAAACAAATTCTTTTGTTTTGTTACTTGGTAATACAAAAAAATTCTAATAATTTGATATCTACCTCATTTATATTTACAATTCAGATATTATGTACTACACATTTTAAAGGAGATGGCTTTATTATCTTGATTGGGAATTAAATACATTTTAGTTGAAAATAAATTTATTTTAATGTTTCTATTTTCAATTTGGAAATGGTTCTTAAAATACCAATTCAACAAATTCTTTTGTTTTGTTACTTGGTAATACAAAAAAGTTCTAATAATTTGATATCTACCTCATTTATATTTACAATTTAGATTCATTTATATTTAAAGCGGATGACTTGGAAATGATATTTTAAATGAGGGGGATTTTCCCTTTATTGATTTCTTGTTTTAATATTGGTTACCAAATTCTATAACATCTTATGCTATTAACTATGCATGTATCATTCCACTGAATTTTATGTTCATTTTCCCATGCTTGTTTGCTTACCTGAGATCTATCAAATTCTTTATTTTTGATAGAAAATTGATCTTAACTTATTCTAACATTTAAATGTGATTTTTCACCCAAATAAAAGTTTTTACATTCACAAGTATTTTATAAATATAATCTTTTGTTCTTTCCTGTTCGCTATTATTTTATTTCAGATAAATAATGAATTATATAAGCAATATTTTGGTCTAGTAATAGCAAAGATCGTTGCTTTATCTCATATTTATGGAACATTTCGAAACAAATATTTCTAAACAAAAATTTAAACCCACAGTATGGTGGAGATATACAGATGTTGTGTTCTCTATATGGACTCATGAATCAGAGTTATCACACATTACTTATATGGATAGAAACCAACACACACCAAGAGATATCTAAAGTACAAATCAAACCGAAATATTAATATTAAAAAGGGAATTATCTCAACATAAATAGTGATACGAAGGAAATAACAATACCATACATAAAAGGAATATCAGAGAAACTTAAAAGGATAGGAAATAAACATTTCAACTACATTTAAAACAATAAAAATATTGAGATCTTTTTATCTAAATCCAATCTTAATAATGAACAAGAAAGAACAAAGGATTGTATTTATAAAATACGTTATGAATGCGAACATTTTTGTTTAGGTAAAACATCAAGATTAAATGTTAAAATAAGTGAACATCAATCTTATATCAAAAATAGAGTATTTTACAGATCTCAGAATGTAAAGACGCGTGGGAAAAAGAAAATAGAATTCAATGAAACGAATCATGTATTGTCCTGAAAGGAACAGATGGCACAAAGAAAAAATCAAAGAAGCTGCTTGTGTTATATTAAATGAAAATACCTGCGTCGTAAATTTCTCGGCAGTAGATAGTAGGATGTGATAGTAGGAACATATTGGGAATACATCATTTATGTTTTAAAGTCACATAAATATAAATTTTGAGTTTGATGTTGATATTGAGAGTAAACTAAACGTAAGGCCAAATACTTAACATGTCTGAAATATTTTCGACGAAGCGTTAAAGGATTTTGGCAAAATACTGTCAAAGGGACGTGGTGGAATATCGGGCTTAAGAATATTGGGTAGACTATCTATTTAAGATGTTCTTGAAGACTTGTCATGAGAAATTAAAGTTTCCGTTATGTCAACAGGTAAGGAGGTTGTATTAATGATTGATCTTGTCGTTTTGTTCAGGTAAGGTGTTGGACTTTTAGGTAATAGTAGGCGTTTAGAATGATTGTGGCATGTTTTATAGACAAGAAGAATGATTAGATTTGAATTTGATTCTGCTAAAGATTCAGTGACAGTGGTAGAAATGAGAGTGTAAGGAAAGTTGTGAATCACTATAGTGAGTTTCAGAGCTGTAGAATTTGTAATTGGGTGTGTTAATTTGCGTTTTTGAGTTTAGATCTTGGATTCAAACATTTTTAAGACTGGGTGTATGAGATTACACGGTCAAAACTATCCCATAATACGGGATGTACATTGAAAGAATGAATAGTGTTTGTGACATTTAGTTTTTCTAAGAATTTGGGAGATAGAATAAGATGAACTATTATGTTTAAGTTTTAGAAATTTGGAAACGACTTTGTGATTTTGATAGGACTTAAGGAATGTTGAGTCGCAAAAGAAGCGATTCCTGTAAAACTCCTTCCTGTAGCGGCGAATAAAATGTTTTGAACGGCTTTTTGTGGTTAGTCCAATTAAACCTGGTTTAATTACCTGATTAGCGTCCGGTTTCTTCAATATAGACACCTTTATAGACAATATAGACAACAAAAACCGCTTTAGCTGCCTTTCCTAATAGGAGACGTTGGTCTAAAATGGCTTACTCGGTTAAAACCACATATATCGACTTTTATAACTAAACGCGATTGTTTTATAGACATGCCTTAAGTTACGTTTACATATAGCGACATAATGCACGTCTGTTCAAGAAATATGTAAAACTAGTTTTAGTCACCCTGAAAAATATTTGTTACCGAAACTAATATTTCGATATCCTTAATGAGATGAAAAAAACCTAAGTGCGGTTAGAACAGGTAAACAAGTAGAAATTTTTCATTTATTGTGATGTGTTCTTTGTATTTTTAAATTTAAGGAAAACAGATTTTTGGTCTGTAAATAAAATATTTCAGATAAAATTTGGTTGCTGATCAAATCTTTTCCACATGTTTTCTCAAAACACTTCACTTCGTTCTTGACAGTCAGAAGTGATCAGGGCAACATTCATTATTTTTTAATCACTGTGTGTTCTAGCATTCTCCAGTGCCACTAGGTTGACTACTGGAAGTGCAATCATTATAGCGCTAGCATCTCGTTCTAAACATTCCTAAGGTATTGATGGCACACGCGGGCCCGACCAGAGGGGGGGCAGGGGGGGCAAAATCCCCGGGGCCCAAGGGGGCCCGGGCCCGGCCGTTAGCAAATTAAAAAAAATCCTTTTATTAAAATATTTTACAACAGATTGAATTTGCTTGCAGTTTTAATTATGAAATTATTATAAGTAATATTATGCATTTGGAAAAGGCAATATGCAAGAAATTATTTCTTTGCATAAGTCAAATTAACAAAAATATATCGGGAATACATTGCGCGTGGGAGCCCCTGATCGTCCAATATTTTCAAAGAAGACGTAAAGGAATATGAAATCCATGAACGATTTTTGTAGTTTTCCGACTGCAATGAAAAAACTGGAAAAGACATCGCAAATCTAATCAAAGAAGTTCTTAAAAAATATGACATATCCTTAGATGACTGTAGAGGACAGGAATTCGATAACGGCAGTAATATGAGTGGCAAGTATAAGGGTGTTCAGACTCATATTTTAAAATCAAACCCTCTGGCTGTGTACTCACCATGTGGATGCCACAGTTTGAACTTATGTGGAGTATGCGCTGCTGAGAGTTGTACTGAAGCACAGACTTTCTTTGGTGTTGTTCAGAATCTGTACAATTTATTCAGTTGCAGTCCGAAAAGATGGGAGCTTCTGAAAAAGATAGTAGGATCTTCACTGCACTCATTGTCTGATACGAGGTAGAGCGCTAGAGTAGAATGTGTGAAACCAATAGCGGCACACATAGGCAAAATCATTGAGGCAGTTTTATCATTGTTACATCTTAACGTAACTGTTGAAACGAGAGCCACAATCAATGGGGTTTTAGAATATCTTAACACCTTCAAGTGCATCGTCATGGCATCAATTTGGGTGAAAGTGTTGGTACCCATCAACTACAGAAGTCAACTACTTCAAACTATGGACGCTACTTTGGATGTTGAGAGTAGTAATATAGAGAGCCTAATTGATGATTTAAGTGCCTTAAGAAATAACTGAAACAAGATATTGCAAATGCTTATGGTATCGAACCGGAACTCTCCACTTCCCGTGCGAGAAAGAGGAAGACCTTTCACGATGAAACAGCTACAGAAGATGTAATGTTAAATTTATCCCCGGAAGAACGCTTCAAAACAGAAGTTTTTTACACAATAATTGATGTTTTGGTGGCCAACCTAAAAACGAGGTTCACAGCACTGAGAGAAATCGAAATGAAATTTTCATTTTTATGGAAGTATAACGAAATGGACAAGAATACGATCTCAGAAAGTTGTATAAGATTCGCCGAAGAGTACAATTCAGATGTAAGCAGGGATCTAGTTGATGAAATGATTTACTTGAAAACTGTTAGTAAATCAAACATCTCAGATACGTCGCTGAAACCAGCAAAACTTTTGAACAAGCTCGTGTACCTTAATGTGACAAATCTTTTCCCCAATGTGTGCATTGCTCTTCGCATATTCTGTTGCCTAACAGTATCCGTTGCTCAGGCCGAGAGATCATTTAGTGTTTTGAGCTGAATTAAGAATTGTTTAAGATCCACTATGGGTCAACAACGATTATCTGATTTGGGACTGTTAAGCATAGAGTCGAAACTTGCAAAAACTCTTGATTTCGACCACGTGATCCAAAACTTTGCGGATATGAAAGCAAGAAAAGTTATGTTGTAACCATGTTGTAACTAACAGTTCTATTGTAAATAATTAAAAACAAAGTTTAATTGTTAAAACTGTTTTAATTTTCTTCCTTCCTGTGTCAATAGCATGAGTGTTCACTATTACATATCCCAGTTTATGAGTTATCAGATTTTTGGGAATTTTCGTTCAACTGGGTTTGGGGGGGTGGCCCGGCCGGGTCTCATCCCCGGGGCCCGGCCTGGCTCTGGGCGGCCCTGGGCACACGCCCATCATCTAAGCGAAACTTAGAGTAAGGAGTTCCACAAACAAATTATTTTAATTGTGTTATTATTTGATTAATATGTATTTATTACTTGACTAATTTTCATACGATTGGGAGTGGGTCGATTGGGAGAACGTAAAACTGCCGAGTACTCAGATCGAACAACTAGAACATTTAACCATAAAAACTTTTTCCTCAACAGATAATAATAATAATTCCTCGAGATTTTTTAAAATCTCAAGTATTCTTATCTTAGTTATATCTTCGAGTATTATTAGTAAAAATCTTGTTATATTTCCATCTCGTTGACCTCGTTGCAGTATGGCCTATATGAAAAATTCTCTGTGTATGTTCTATTTGCAAGTATAGCATTCAAGCCCATGTTAAATATAGTTTTTTATTTCTTACCGTTCCATACCTGCGTATGGAATGGTTTTTTATCATATTGTATTAAATCCGAATTTGTTTTACATTAAGTGTGGCAGTGACCTTGCGTAATAAAAATTGTGTACTACCGAAACAAGATGACCTCCCAAATTAAACAAGTGGAAACGATTAGCATTAATTGATTAAACAGTTCTTTTTGGTTAGTATGAATGTGAGTTGAATGTTTTAGGAACCAGTATGTACCTATAACCTGGTATTTTGAAATAAACAAAGTAAAATAAACAAACTATTCAAATAAAATTTGTTTTCTAAAGGAGGGTAAGAGTACAAATTAAAAGTAAGTTTATATTTATTTAGTTGCGCATATATTTACTGATAATCATTGATAGTGACTTGAAAATACCATTTTCAATTTGTGCTCGTCTGAGAATATATTGTTGACTTTAATTTAAAAATGTGTTTCATTTGTCTTAATTTTTTTATTTATTGTTCCCATTTTCTCAAAATTTCTATTATAAATTTCTCTGCTATTTCTTGTGTTTCTTTGAAGTTTTTTAAGCCTAGCTTGTCTTTTTTCCTTTACTGCAGTTCTGTATTCATCATCATACCATTCCGCATTTCTTCGCCTTTTGCTTTTCCGACAATTTCCTCTGCAGATTCCGTTATTATTGTTTTTAGTTGTCTCCATTCTTCCTCTGCAGTATTTATAACTATAATACATAAATATTTAAGCTGCTTGTCATTATAACTTTTGTTGGGACTTTTACAAATTTGAATTTATGAGTTCAGTTTTTGAAATCGTAAAATCGCTTTGTATTTAAAGCTGAATATTTATGATATTGTCCTTATTCTCACAAGAAATAAAAGTTTTGCATTTTTAGAAAAATTATTAATAATAAAAAGAAACTCAGACTTTTGAAGCTATTTTTGCAATAATTAAGCATCAAATTAAAAAAATAACCTTAGAAACCCCCACTTTAAAGGATTTTCTATGCTTTTTTATAAAATTGTGTCTAAATGTCTGTGACTAAATGACGTTTAGTCTTCTGCATATTTTGTTTACTGTTATCACCAAATTTATCAAAAGCAATTGCTCTCGTATATCATGTTTTATTGGAGAGAGGTTGTAATTTCTGATATTGCAACCAAATTGGTTAAATATGAATATTTTGTATTTTGAGTTTTTCCATCAGTTTAAACGTAAAATGGGGTGATAAGAGTTGTAGTTAGTCGATGGCTTGTTCTGCTTTTTATTGGTATAATGCTGAAAACTTTCTGTTGGTTCAAATTATGTTGAAAAGATTTGAGGGCTTTGTTAGGGAAGGGACGGAAATTTTTTTTAACGATATAAAAGAATAGAGGGTCCTGCAATTGAATTTTTGCATCTAGGGAAGACATTTAGTAGTTTTTCTTTTAATAAAGGAGTCATTAAAGCAAATTCAAATTTTAAAGATATTTATGCGAAGATTGGATAGTAGAGATTACGTTATTAATTGTCTGTTATTAAACTATTTTGCTCAAATACGGTTGGAAAAACCTAATGATTGTAAAGGTCTAAAATATTCAAAACATAAATAAGGTGATTTTGTCTTTTGTTTTTCCCAGTCTACCAGTTTCAGATTTTAAGACTTTAAAATATTAGATCACATCAATCTTAAGTAATGTACGAAGTTAGAGCTCGCTTTTGTTTTAGACTTCTTATGTTAATCAACTTTATACTATTTATTATAGTTCTTGCTTATATAGTTACGTTTTCATGTAACTAAATAGCATTTGGTTATCCATACTATTATTCAAGCTATTATAGCTAAGATTTTAAGGTAGTATGATTTCTTATGTACTTATAACCATTCATCGGACGATCAGAAATTGTAAATAGTTATTTTTTTTTCTTTAGTATAATAAATAAACACTTGTTTTTGTAGGATATGATTTCAAAGAAGTTGTCAAATGGCTACGAAATGCCGGGATTGGCGTTTGGGACTTGGATTTTACCCGATGAAGAAGAATTTGAAACAGCTATAAATTCAGCTTTAGAATGTGGCTATCGCCATATCGACACTGCTTACCTCTATCAAAATGAATCGTTACTTGGCAAAATCCTTAAAAAATGGTTAACTTCTGGAAAGATTAAAAGAGACGAATTATTTATAACGTCTAAACTACCCATGTTTGGAAATAACAAGGACAGAGTTGAAAAATATATAACTAAATCTTTAGCTGATTTACAGCTGGACTATGTGGATATGTATTTGCTCCATTTTCCTGTGGCGACTGTCGATGGAACTTTCGAAACACCTATTGATAAATTAACTGCTGAAGACACGAATCACTATATACTTTGGCAAAAGATGCAAGAACAAGTCGAATTAGGCCGAACGAGAGCGATTGGATTATCTAATTTTAACCAAAAACAAATTGAAAATATTCTTACATTTTGCCGAATTCCTCCATCTTGTCTACAAATAGAAACGCACCTATTTTTACAGCAAAAAGGATTAGTAAGTTTTTGCCAAAAAAATAAAATAGTTGTAACTGGATATGCTCCAATTGGCACGCCAGGAATAAATAAGTTCTTAACATCCATAGGACAAGAGGAGAAAATATTACCTAATGGATTAAATCACCCTCTTATTAAGTCAATTGCTGAAAAGTATAATAAATCTGCTAGCCAAGTTATGTTGAGGTATTTGATTGAAAGAGACATTATTCCTATTCCAAAAAGTTGTAACCCGAAAAGGATTAAAGAAAATATTGAAGTTTTCGATTTTGTACTGTGTTTTGAAGATCTGGAGCAATTAGAAACATTAGATATGGGAGAAAAAGGTCGTGCGTATGATTATGCATATTTTCATGAAACAGTGCGGAAATCTTCTGAGTTCCCATTTTAATGTTTAGACTAGGCAGTATCTGTTTTGGGTTGGGTAAATCGTATATATTCCTATTTTTTGCTTTAATCGCTTGGAAATATTATTAGAAATGATAATTTCAATATGCGCACACTTCAAAGAATGGGCTAAATTTCTAATTAAACAATTTGTGACAACAATTATAAAAATACAATATTTTTCTCCTTTCCGTTACATATCTCAGCAGCTATGCATTTTAGAAAAATGTTGTAAAGATAAAAAAGTTTTGCAATTAAATTGATTACATGATAAAATTGATTGCAAATTAAAAAAATAATTTTTATTATTGCAAAAGTAGCAAAAACTTAAAAAAAAAGAGGTCAACCATCAATTTTTTTCAATAATCTTGTTCAGGTGTTTAAAAGCCAGATAGAACCTTCAAAATGTAATCAGAAAATTGTTTTAATATAAAAAACACTACCCAAATTTCACCACTATTGATTAACTATTTTTAGGCAAAATAATTTTGCTATCTTAATTTTTGAAAAAAGGTAATAATTTTCAAAAGTGGTTCAAGAGTCAAAAAAAAAGTTTTAAATACTTAAAAACGACATTTAGAATTTCAAATAAAATTCAAATCATTGAAATCAATGAACAACTGTTATAAAATATAATATAAAAAATTTTTTAAGTTAATAAACAAATAGAATAACTGTTTCAATTAACATTTTTTTTTTCTAAACGTAGGTATATCGAAAGTTCAGCAAAAGACGCGTATTAAAAAACACATTAGGATTGGTCAGTTTGTTCCGAAGTTTAATCAAAGTTGACTGGCATTTACAATAGTACGGTTTGAGGTCTATTTTTTAACCAAATACCTTTGTTGGGCCCATAGTCCAGGATATGACGGTAAAAATAGTATAAAACCTCAGAAATTTTTTATATGCATCGATTTTCAGGAAAATTTGTGGATACGCGCAATATATCCTCCACTTTAAAATCTACCCTATGCCAATATGTGCTAATTATTTTTTAGGGGGAAAACTAGAGTATCTTTTTTTTTCCAAATTAATACAAGTATGAAGCAAAGTTTATAACAGATACGAATCACGCTAAAATATGTTGGATAAAGATTGATTGATGCTCTTAAATATTATTCACTCATTTTATTAATTTTGAAGCTCATTTATTGTGGCATCCTAAAAGAAACAGATGGTAAAAGGAGAAAAATAAAAAAAGCGGCTGTAATTATTGTGTTTATTGAGAGTAAACTAAATGTAAGACCAAATACTTACCATGTCAGGATATTATTATGAAGTTTTTTTCCTGACATTTTTCTCTTGATTTACTATGAAATCACTAATAGGAGAATTTTACTGTCATCATGACATGTGATCGTCTTTTTAAAGACAAATTACATGCTATGATTTTTTCTGACGGATATCCTCAAGTTAAAGTTGATTTCATGTAATCGAATGAAATATCTTACAATAAAGTCGTCCCAGGAACGCAACTCAGCAATATTGGCAATATCATTCTAAAGTCATCTAATTTAAAATGTATAATATATGTCTGAATTGTCAATATAAATAAGTCAGGTAAAATAAAATTATTAGAAGAAATTTGTTTAATTTAAACTACCTAAATCTTACAGCAGGTTTAATTGAGATACATTAAGTTTCGAGGATTGTGATATGTAATTTTGTATATAACCACCCTCTATTATGACATTAAAAATTTTGACAAATTATTGAATAGCATATTTAAATAATTTATTATATTTCTAAAACATTAAAAAATAATTGTATATTAAATCCACAAAATTTTTCATAAATATTTACACATATATAATCATAAATCCTCGTGAGTACTGACGTCATTATCAATCTCTTCCTCTGCTTGATCTACAATTGGGGAACTATTGTAATAATTGTCTCCCGATCATCCAATGCAAGTTGCATTGCAAAAAAGCTTAACTTTTCGGCAACTGCATGACGCACCACAACCACTTTTGCAATTACAAAAAATTAATTTTTATAATTTCTTCTGGTGCAGGCTTTTATTACATTCTGATTGGTTGCAAAGATCCTTCAATAATTTGCTACCCCCAATTAGTTGATCGAATTTTTCTGTTGCCAAGCCCCACTTGTATTTGATAATAAGTTCTTTTAATGTCCATAAGGAAACTAAATTCCTGTAGCTGGCTGTATACTATATATCACAAAAAAATTATTTAAGAATTCCTTTATAAAAGGTATAATATTAAAAACCCGATCGGGCTACATCACAGAACGTTTTCAGAATTATTTTGGATTTCGGAATGTAACTCAAAGTTAATTTAACAACGATTTTTACCCATATATTTAGTGGCTTTAAACATGTACATCTAGATAGCACTGATGATGAAATATTAATTCCAAAAATGTTCTGTGATTTAGCCCGATAAGGTTTTTAATATTATACCTTTTATAAAAGATTTTTAAATAAATTTTTTCTCATAATGTGTTTATTTAGGGCATATACAGTGGGAACAAGGGATGATAGTTTGACAGCACTGTTTAGGGTATCTGCTTAAGACTTTTCCAAGTATTCGACGTTTCTCAACTTATTTATTTGTATATCTTTGGCAGTTCCATATAACAAGATTTCACACTACCTTCCAAATTTCAAAATATCTTCTAGTTCAGCGTTGTTATTATAAAATGTCTTTTTTCAATTAAAACTCGAATTTTTTTTACCTTTATTTTAGAATGAAACTATATCAGATCCAGTGAAAGAATGAGACAGAGTAATTAATTTTGCGCTGTTTGAATAGCCAACTTTAAAAACTTTTTGATGAATATGCCGTTTATGATGCACTTCTTGTCCAAGCTGTAAAGAAGAAACCGTACGAATTTTTGAAAACAGCACAGCGTTATAAAGGGCAATGCCTATAGTAACCTCCAAGTGTTTGCAACTCCAAACTGTTGGTTATAATTTTTTTATGGCACTTTTAAGGTGCAAAAACGGTGTTTTTTGAATATTTTTATTTTTATTCTATCAAATGCATATCTTAGGGTAAAATGAGCCAGAATATTGAATGAAAGTATATAAAAAGCTTTATTTTGAGCTATATTACATTAAATTTATCCCAATAGTAGCAAAATTAACGAATGGCGAAAAATAAGAATTTTTCGCCATTTTTAATTTTTGAAATAACTTTTGTAATTTTTTTTATGCAAAAAGCATTATATTGTAGCTCTTTTAATTAAAAATCGACTAAGACTTCCTAAGATCCGATCGGTCAATTTCTTTTCGAGATACGTTTAATCGTTCATAAAAATTCCTAAAGTTTTATAAATTTGATAGGGTCAGAACTTTTTTTTTACATAAACTAAAGATCTATCTTTAAACGGATTCTCTTGTTGGTTAATTGATTGAGTTTACCGAAAGTACAAGCTGAATTAAGCCGAAATGTCAACCATGAAATAAAATATTTCGGTTTGGCAGTGTTTGGGTGTTTTTATAATATGGATATGTTGTATGCTTCAAATATAAAGAGAGAAAGCTTTTAAAAAGGACATTTTAATTATACTATTTTATGAATTCTGTAATTTTTAATTTATATGAAACAATAACGAGTAAATATTTGTCTCTTTCGAGATTAATTGCTAACATCTGTTGCAATCTGGCAACTGCTGATTTGACGATTGCCAAATCTATCAAAGGGCAATTGCCAAACAAAGTTTCCAATAATTAACTGCAAGTAATCTTCAAAGAAACAAATATTTACTTATTCTTGTTTTATATACCTAAATCAAAAATTGCAGAATTCATAACATACTGTAATCAAAATGTACTTTTCTAAAGCTTTATCTCTTTATATTTAAAGCATACAGCTTATACACGACAACACTACTAAACCGAAATTGTTTATTCCATTTATTACCATTTTTAGTCCGTTTGACATTTGCAGCTATAATCAGCTTGTACTTTCGGTAAACTCAACCAAATATATTTTTATATAGAAATGAAAAAAATTGCTCAAAAAGTTTTTCAACCCTTTATTTATTGCTTTGAAGTAGAAGCTACTTTTGCGTTATAGAAGATAAATATTAAAAAAAAATTTCTACGACCAATAGAAGTGGAGTTAGCTTAATTTGTTTAAAAATCACATGTGCTGTATTTATAACAATTAAGAATTAAAATTGGTACCATTTAATAGTTAAAGGCCTATGTTATATGAGGATATTATTTTTATTTAAAAGAAACTCTATTTGTAGTCAAAAAATATAAGTAAAGTTGACTGTTTTCTCGAGTAGTCGAATCAGCTCGGTTTTGGCTGGTTTTAATGTCGGCCTAGCGCACTTCAAATTCGCGGCGCTCGGAACAGCTTATCCACGTCTTCGTTAAATATGGGCCAATTTTTTTTTATATGGAGCAGTGGAAAGTCTTGTGAACATTGACGATATTGTTTTTTGCTGCGATTTACACTTTAGTGACCATTAACATTTCTTTTTAAATTACTTTTAATCATCCTTATTTTACGTAATACGATATATTTTTTTATATTAATAGTAAATATTCATATTAAATTTATTTTATAAGATGTATTTAGTGGATGTTATTTTAATTATTTTTCAATTAAAGAATAGAATGTTTAAATTAAAGGGTGGGGTGTAAAATAATAAATGTAAAATACACTCAAAAAAGTTTATTCATTAATTTATTATTAATATTAACATTATTCATTAATGTATAATTAATATTAATAATATTTATTAATTTTTCGTTTTTTGTTTATATTATTTATAATTTGACTCGTCATCGTGTAATATTACATCCAAAATATCTCCCATTTAAATCGTCATTTTCATCACAATTAACAATCGGCGAATTATCACAGCTATCTACGTTACAATTTTCACATATTCGCATACATTTTAGGCCATAATTTGCAACAACCACACTATTTCACACAGATTTTAACATACATTTTTTCGTTAGATGTGATCGGATCTCGTCCATTTTCAGCCTTTTGTCAACAAAAATGGAACGGATCAAGATTATTTTAGAGTCAAACTGGTATTTGATAATAAACTCTCAAACAGTGCTTATCTGCAGCATTTTCTGTTGTCGGCAATTATAATCGACCAAAAAGATGATCCGTTTAGAATTAGATCTCTGTTTTAGAACAAAAAGTTTTGGCTCTGCAAAATTTATAGAAATTTATGAATTTTTATTAAACAATAAACGTTTCTCGAAAAGAAATTGACCGATCTGATCTTAGGAAGTGCAATTGGGTTTGTAATTAAAGGAGCTACAATATAATGCCTTTTGCATAAAAAAAGAATTTTTAAAAAAGTTATTTCAAAAATTAAATATGGGGAAAAATTCATATTTTTGGAATTCAATAATTAATTTTGCATAAACTATTGGGTCAAAATAATGTGCACTGCTCAAATTAAAGCTTTTTTGATGTATTTTAATTAAATATTCTGCTTATTTCACCTACTAGCTAAGATATATTTTTTTGTTGGCTCTTTCTAATTTTGAAAATTAATAAATATTTTCAAAAACTTTGATTAGAAATTCAGATAGAAAATTATTTTGCGAAAACTACTTGATCGATTGTGCTGAAATTTTGTATAGTATTTTTTTATATTAAAAATATTTTTGGGTAAATTTTGAAGATTCTGTGTGGCTTTTAAATATCTGAACAAGACTACTGAAAAAACATTGATTTTCACCCTTTTTAATGGTTTTTACTAATTTTGTACTAATAATAAATATTTTTTCAATTTGAAACCAATTTTTATCTTGTCATAAATTTAGTTAAAAAACTTTTTTGAGTTCACATTTTTTTAATGCATAGTTGCAGAGATATAGCAACGAAAAGGAGAAAAAAAATTGAATTTTTCTAATTTTTGTTAAAAATTGTTTAATAAAATTTAGCCCAACTTTTGAAGTGTCCGCATAGTGAAATTATCAATTCTAATAATATTTCGAAGCAATTAAAGTAAAGCAAAAAATAGGATCGTATACGATTTATCCAAATGATGTTTTTATTTCCTATTGATTTTTAAATTGTTAAATAAACGTGTTTCTGTAAGTACTTCTCTGGTTTTACTTTTCTTTGAATGACTAATAGATTTGGTTTTAAATGTAAATTATACTAACTGAAACATACTGCGTAGCAAATTCATTAGTATAATGTTGTAGGATTTAGTTACGATAAAAGAAGAAGTCGCTAAAAAGAAAATAGAAACATTGGTAAGTTAATAGCATATGGAGGATACATAATTTATAGTTTTGAATATAGTAATCTCAATATTGAAAGCAGAATAAATATAAAACCGAATAGTACACATCGTCTCGGGCTAGACCAATCAGTTTTATACCTGGTTTTTTTCCTCATGATTTTCAGAGAAATTAGTAACATCAGTATTTTACTGCAATGACTGAATGTAATGATCTTGTAAAGATTAGTCACATATTGTCATTGTTTTTCTGTCAGGTATTAAGTTAAAGTTGAAAGAAAACTTCAATAAAGTAGTCCCCGGAATGCACCTCAAGAATACTGACAAATCATTTTAAACTATTCTAATTTGCATCAAATAGAATATTTTAATTTATAATTGTGGTTTAATTCAAGAATATAATTATGCAATAATATACCAATGAATTTGTCATATAATTTTTTTGTAGAGAACAACTGCAGTTACGCACACCTGATGACCCGTACCACAGGTAGTGTGGGACTCGCAGGCCTGTCATACTTAAGATTTCTAGATAGAAGAGGTTGTCTGGTTATTCTAGACCAATCAAATGCTCGCATTTTAAAGTCGAAAATACGTCATACATACGACAATTTTAAAATTGTTCAATGCTAATAAATGGTTCAAAAACTCAGGTTTTGCAGTATAATTGGGGATTTGCTTAGGTATATGTATATTAAGTGATTCTTACATTGGTATGTTTATCAATTTTTCCCTTAAAAATCAATAATGTGCTGACAAAGAAATAGAATTGATTTGAAAAAGATTCAATACTTATTGTGTGTTTTAAATGGAGAAAACATTTCAATGCGCACAAAAAAAACAAAAAAAATTGTAGAAAAACTTAAAAAGCAATAATTATATGTAGTATGTAGGCAATATGTAGGTACAATTATTATGTGTTTTCTTTAATGTGCAGCATTTTGCCATTTCTAGTGATATGCAACAACACAAGAAAACTGATATTAAAAATAATTTATTATTAGATTAAAATAAAACAAATGATTTGTCCTTCAAGTACTAACCCATTACGGAGATTCCATATTTGATATTTGCAATGTTGCTAGATTAGCCGTATAGTATTAGTAACTTTGGTTTTTCCCATTCATCAATCTGCATATTCAGTCATTAATGGAATATCCTATTCAATACGAGTTCAACCATATGTAACACTTATGATTTTATGTAGTCTGGTAGGTCTTAAATACATAAAACAGTGCAAAATATATGTAGATTATAAATAAATTTAAATATTTAAATGTAGAATGCTGTGATTTTGACAATTGTTCACCATTTACATTATTAACTAAAACTGACAGTAGTTGTGTTTAGACATAAGGCGACGGTACAAACAATTATAAATATTCCAGGATATGACGATGAAAATAGTTGAAATCTTCTGGTTTTAAAGAATCTACAAAGTGTAAAAATTTTTGAAGTTATACTTCTATACGCGCGCTCCACGTTGGAAATTTGTATGGGAGTGAATCTGTGAAACCATTACATATGTAAGATATAGAGTAAGAGAGAGACAGAAGATATATTTTCTCTCTCTTCCTCTCTAGAATATAAAAATGTTAGTTTTGTATATATAATTTAATATTATATATAATTTGCATTATAATAAAAATTTATATAAAGATATATATATACATATAATAAAATATTTATTAATATTATTATTTATGTGATATGTTTTGTATTATTTATTAAATGTTCATAATTATATTATTCTTTTGTATTTCAAAATAATAATCTCAATAAATCACTGTATGATCCAGAACTGTCAATTTTGAAATACATTTGTGTTATGTCCTCGGTAGTGTAGTAGTCAGTATCCCCGCCCGTCACGCGGGAGACCGGGGTTCGATTCCCAGTCGGGGAGGACTTTTTTATTAATGTTATTACATTCTATACTTCTATACACGCGTTCGCCGTTAAAAATTTATATAGGAATCAATCTGCACAATCATTACATATGTAATGCTATAGGTAAGAGAGAGTAGAAAGAGAAAAAGAATTAGTTATATAGGTATATGGTGCATCGTTTGCTGTATATAAACGTTTGACCTGTAATAGGAGTACAGTAAATGAAGGATTGTATCAATATTTTAATGAAAATATATATTTTTATTTTTATACATGTATAAAAGGAGTTGAATGCAAAAAAAAATTTACACATACTCTGCAGTAAAATTCATTGTTTATTTTGTTATTAATAATTGTATTGTAATTATTAATATAAAAATTACAATACAATAAATACACTGCAACATAATTCAATATAATAATACAATATAAATTAAAATGTAATATTCATAAGTATTTAAAACTGCCAATACACATATAACTTACTTTACGAAGATAAAAATAAAAAACCAACAACTCGGATTATGTTGTAAATTTTTATTTTATTTAAAAATTTATGTTTTTTGCGTATATTACATTATATTTAATAAGATTAACGTTAGGTTTTTAAATATTTCAAAAATTAAAAAAGGACATTCATAATTGGGATTCGAACTCACAACCAAACACGTAATGGATTTGCCAATTAGACATGACACTAACGGATTTCAAAATTGACAGTTCTCGGTAAAACAGTGATTATTTTGAAATACAAAAGCCTAAAATAATTATAAACGTTTAATTTTAAATAATACAAAACATATCACATAAATAATAATATTAATACATATTATATTATATATAATATTATATATATATATATATATATATATATATATATATATATATACAATATTATATATATAATATTAAATATATATACAAAAGGTACATTTTTATTCTCGAGAGAGGAAGAGAGAGAAAATATATATTTTGTCTCTCTCTTACTCATTATCTTACATATGTAATGGTTTCACAGATTCACTCTCATGCAAATTTCCAACGCCGACCGTGCGTATAGAAGTATAACTTCAATAAACATGAATTTTACTGCAGAGTATGTGTAAAAAAAATTTGCATTCAACTCCTTTCATACATATATGAAAATAAAAATATACATTTTCATCAAAATATTGATTTAATACTTCATTGTTAGTAAGTTGTTATTAATTCTGTTTCTCTTTCTGCTATGTCTTACCTATAAAATTACATATGTAATGATTGTGCAGATTGACTCCCAAATAAATTTGTAACGGCGAATGCATATATAGAAGTGTAACTTCCACCGGCAGTCCCACTGGACTGCCACACCCGTTTTTTTTTTTTCAAGCCGATCGTTTTAAAAAGGGTTGCCCTAAAAGGGCTTAAAGATGGTGCTAAGCGCATGCAAATACCACCTTTAAACAATCATATCCCGTTTAATTTTTAGTCTCTAGAAATAAAAAAAAATAAAATATATACTAAAAATAATTTTTTAGTTAATGAGTTATTTTGAAAAAAGGTGATTTTTTGAGATATTCCGAAAATACTGTCTTCACTTTAAACTCTGATTTTTTTAAAACTACGCATTCTAAGCCAGTTAAACATCCAGAATGTAACGCTTGTATCTAAATAAAGTAAATTGTAAATTAACAATAAATAGTTTCAACCAGGGTGGTTTTGGTGGGGGTGAGTTTGTTACTTTCTGCGTCACAAAAAATATAAGCGAACTTTATTTTGAGTTATAACTTACCTTAATTTTCATGCAAATCACTTTTACCAGTAATTATTATGAAGACTTTTGTAATATCTTTAAAAAAGTTTCCATAACTTTTTCTCGAAAGACCGTTTTCCGATTATTTAACAATTCAACATCATAGTTTGAATTTTTGAATTCCATGAATAAAAGTCTACTTTCGAACAGCCATAACTTCGTTATTATTAGATATGTTTACGCAGAAGACACCTACGTACATAAAATGAAGTGGTTTGCAATAATGGATTCATTTTTACAAAAAGTGAATAAAAGAAGAGATACATTATCAAATTTGATAAGTATATTGGCATTTACATTACAGTTATTACAATGTTTATGAGTCATTACATATTACGTCTAGTCCAAATGACAAGTTTAAAAAACCATTCGATCTTGTCGCGAAACTGCTAATGAGTCAAAATATCTGTCTCTCAGTTTTCTAGTAAATTGCGATGAATTATTACTTTCTACAGTTGCAGTTTTTTGCAATCCAGATGTTTCAGAACTCCAAGATCTAAGGACTATTATTATTGTCTCTTGTCGACTGATTCCATTGGCAAATATAAATTCACTGATGTAGCTAGAAGCCATATATATATATATATATATATATATATATATATATATATATATATATATATATATATATATATATATATAGCACACGTCAGGGTACAGCAGATCCGTACGATATTGCCAACTGTGGAAACTTTACAGCATATATTTGTTTTTCAAAAATCCTCAATCTGTTGGCTAAAATGCCAAATACCTTTTCCACAATCCTTCTCGCTCTACTTAATCTATAATTGAATACTTTTTGTCCAGTGGCTAGTTCATCTTTTGAAAATGGCTTTAATAAATAATGTTTGAGTGGAAAGACCCCATCTAGAACAATAAACCCATCGTCCGGCAACATTTCCAGTGCTAAGTAAATAAAACACTGAGAGAAAACCCCTCCATCGGATGCTTTTCAATTACATTCAATATCAATGTAACGAAAACAACAGTTACCATTGACAATCACCAACAAAATGATACTATTTTGTAATGATAATACTTGTTTTCAACGTTAGGAGAAGCACGAATGCTGATGTGCTTCCCATCAATTGCGTCATAATACCCTGAGAAATTCCACCTTTTGCTGAAGTCACTTTCTACTGTTTTCCATGCATCTACTGCCTGAGGTACCTAGAACAATAGACCCAAAAGAAATAACATATGAAGCAACTAGCGGGCTTTTGACGCCAGCCCATTAAATAAAGTGATTAATTACAATACTGTCCATAATACTACTTTTGATTTTTCAGGGTGACCATGAGAAAGCAACAAATACAGATGGTACACCTGCAGACGCAATTAAACAAATATAATACGAAACTACTAACCGTGATAACAACAACGATCCTACTCCTGAAACTGTCCAAACGTAAAAAATAACAAAGACCAAGGTAAAAGTGGTAGCTGTCTGTATCAAGAACTACAATATCTAGCAAACACCATGCAGACCATTCAGAAAAAGATAATGAATTTCATATTTTTGGACAAAGTTTTGCCGCTTAACTTAAAAAACTACACAGAGCACAACTTCTACATTAAATAGGGTGATGCCAGCTGGCTTCACATCTGCTTTATCTATTGGGCCCTCTAGCAGCTAGTCGCGTATCTGCATTTTCTGAATCTGAGGATTATTACAATATGACACCATCATCACATTCACAAGCGGACTATGACATTCGCTCAGAAGCTATGAATATCAGTTTCGGTCATAAGGCTAGCATGCAATAGCAATACTTTTGTTTTAACTGTACTTTATAACAATAAATGATTTATGTACTTACCTTCATACATCCTTTTATTACTTTATATGGCATAGCAAACTTCAGGAACAAATATTGAAATGACAGGTCACGATACACGATATTTTTGATCCAAATTTCGATAACTATTTCCAGTAGCTAAGTATGACAATGTTTTCTGCAATTTTATTTTGGCAAGAATGGCTATTCTCATTGTACAGTTAGGTCAGTGCATGTCAGGATAAATTTTTGTGACTAAAATATCAAAAGATTTTAAAGACATTCTCATATAGTTAGTATATTCTGTAACATCTTCTACAGCTAGCTCCTTCAAAAGTAAACTTGAATCACCATGTGTATTTCTTCGTGCAACCTACTCTTATCCACAGCCTTTTGTAAGAGTTCATTAATAAATCTTCCAAAACATCTATCATCTCCTCATATTGCAATTTTAGAGTTGGTTTGAATATTTTTTGAACTTTTTGGCCACTACCACACGTTTTCCGTCACAATCCATATTGGTTAAATCTTTCTCTAAAAACTCAACTTAATAAACATATCATCGTGTAAACTCTTGTTATTAGTATTAAGTGTGAGTTACTTGAGCAATATACTAAAATACCGTGTAAATTCTACTGTCTTGGCAATCATTTTGTGCTAGTACTCGCCTTTAGTAGCTCGTACGAGTTACTGGCGTCGTGTAACTGACACCTAACCCATATTCTATAAGTGTGTGGATGACCATAAAATCCAATAGATGTAGTTTATGATATCTGCCTGACTATGGTTTTCACTTTAGGGCAATCACTTAAGTTCATTCGCGCAGAATGCACTTTATTAATTTGGTATTCAGACTCAATATATTAGTCTTTTCGTGTGGTATCCAAATCGCTTCTTTACTATCTAATTTTTCAAACTATTGCAGAACAGTACATTTAAAGTTCTTACTATTAAAACGTACACATTTTGACATTTCGGCCACAGAAATAATAATATTAATAATAGTCTCCATTCCATATGCCGATATGGATGCCAAGCCCAAAAAACCATCCAACATCTTACCGGGGGCTGCCAGGCGTTTGTCGGAACTGTTTATAAAGAACGCCATGACTCAGTAGGAAAAATTATCCACCAAGAACTAGCTGGCAAACTGGGACTTCTCCAAACCAACCATCTTCCTTATTATCAATACGTCCCTGACAGAATGCTTGAAAATGACAACTACAAACTATACTGGGACCGCATTGTGCTGACAGACCAACCAGGGGCACATAATAGACCGGATCTTATCATCATCATCATCACGTAGCGCTACAACCCTGGGTGGGTCTCGGCTGACTGTACAACTTTTTTCCAATTTGTTCGGTCTTCCATCAACCTAGGGTCAAATGGAATGTTCATTTTCCGGAGATCTGCTTGGATGTTATCTCTCCATCGCATTCTGGGACGTCCGAATGGTCTTTTGCCTGTGGGAATCTCCTCAGAGATTATCCGGATCTTATACTAGTTATTAAACTTACTAGGCAATGTTGCGATGCCTAACACCAATAATTTGCGTGTTAAAGACATACAACGAAAAAATCCCCATATACAGATATCTAGAAACACAAATTAGGAGACAACGGAGAATGGAAAGTACGCAGACAGTACCTATTATTCTATCTACTACTGGCGTTATTCCCAAAAACCTCCTAGAGAACATAAACAGGTCTAAATGAACATAGGTCTAAATGAACATCTGTATAAGGCCATGCAGAAAGCTGTACTCCTGCGACGTCCAGATGTGTACGAAAATTTTTGGGAGATACTCCAGCATACCAAGTCACCTAGGGCTCGATAACACGGAAAGAGTCCCACCAGAGCTCAATTCTTTTGATACCCTAGGTATCTGGGATGAGTGAATGTTTCCCTTCGAGGGAGTGTGAGCCGTATAGCTAAATTTGGATAATAATAGTCTCCCTTCATACCCCGGCGCTAGTGCAATTGGTGGGTATAGCAGAGTACAAGGTACTTATTTACCTAGGCATTGGTCATCGTATCAAAAATAAAGTCTGCTTTATACCAAATGATAATCATTGTAGTCTATGAGGCACCACCTGACCGATCAGAGTTAGTTGAAGAAAAAGGAATTAAAAACGATGAATAATTATAATTGTTTTAATGCTCATTACTAATCAATTGTATACCCAAATTTACCTATGTATTTTAAAATACAATTTTATGAAGAATTTCTAATCAACCATTCCAGATCAATTTTAGGATACGTCTGTTTTTTTGGAACTGCTATTAATTAATACTTTAGGCTAGATTAGTTAGCAGAAACACACTTAGGAAAAGGAAATTCGGGAGAATCTTTTATTTCTTCAGAAAAGAAATCAAACTTCAAGATACGCCCAGACTCTTCCATATCTAGTTTTTTTATTTTCTTCATGTCGTCATTATCAAGAGAAAAATCAAAAATCTCAATATTTTCCTTAATCCTTTGTGGGGAAACGCTTTTTGGGATAGGAACTATATTTCTTTCTATCAGATAACGTAACAAAATTTGTCCTGGAGTTTTTTTGTGTTTCTTGGCTATAAGTTTAATCGTCTCATTTTCCAGTGCGTTTGGTAATTCTCTTGCGTTTTCTCCAATTGTTTTCAAGAAATTATTATAACCAGGATTTCCAAGTGGAGAAAATCCAATCACTGTAATATTATTTTGCTGACAATAATCAACTAACTCATTTTGTTGTAGATACACATGAGACTCTATTTGTAGACAAGCTGGTTGAATGTTGCATGCTTTTTTTATATTTTCTATTTGTTTTTGTGTAAAATTACATATTCCTATTGCTTTTGTCCTATTTTCTTTTACTTGTTTTTCCATCTCTTTCCAAACTTCATTATGAGCGGACATTTCTAGTTTGAGTTTATGAAGAGGAGTATTGGCTTTTCCTATATTAGTACCTACTGGAAAATGTATTAAATACATATCTACATAATCCAGTTCAAGATTATTTAAAGACTTTTTCAAGAACAGTTCTACCCTATCTGTGCAAAGACCTGATATTGGCAATTTAGTTGTGATAAATAAATCTTCCCGTTTTACTTTTCCAGAAGAGAGCCAGTCTTTTATTGCATTTCCAATTATTGATTCATTTTGGTAGATATAAGCAGTATCAAAAAGACGATATCCGTAGTCAAAGGCTGCATTTAAAGCTGTTTTTAATTCTTCTTTCTTTGTTGACATCCAAGTTCCTAGTCCGATACAAGGTATTTTGCGTCCGTTGTACATGATTTTGTACATTGGATGTGCCATATTTTTAAATTACAAAAATTAATTTTTACCAATAAGTTTACAATAAATATTTATTTTGATAAACTTCATTTTGGTTTGAATTATGTCAAACTCATTGATATTTAACGAAACTTGGGTTACATTGTAACATTTGTAAGGTAACATTTGTTTGCAAATGAGATTTCATTCAATTATAAATAATTACGTTTTACATCTTATCTTTATAAATTTAATTACAAACTTTTTAATATACTAATAGCGTTTCGGAAACCCAAAATACTTCTGACAAGCTGTTAATCATCGATTATTTGCTTGTTAGATTAGTTAATGTGTGTTATGTGATTGAAGTTTGATCGATGTTTCTGCAACTCAAAATGCATTTAATCGACTGTTAACAGTAGATTACCTAATTTTGATAATGATCAGCCTTTCGGAAACCGGCTGGAAATAAAACTGAAATGTAATTTCTGAAATTTTCAAACAGCTCAAAAGGATAGAAAACGATTTTGTTAAATCGTGTTTTGTTCATCGTTATCAAAATAAATGTCACCTTTTAGGTGGTCTTAGGCTTCCCATCTTTTGATTTTTCTTTGCCAATCTGGCATTCAGTTCCCATTCTTCCTGACCTTTCTCTTCTATAATAACCCCCAGATACGTGAAATGGACTACTTTACTGTATTCCCTTGATTTATTAGATATGAAAGTAAACTGTCCCTCATCTTTTTGCTCTGTATTTTCGAGTATCATGTAGGTACTTTGACGTTTCCTGCTTGATTTCTAGGTCAAAATATTTTTTTTCTAATCTTTTAATAATATTTCCTAATTCAATTCTTGCTTTCAGTGAAGGTCAGACATTGATGTTCATTGTTGAAGATGGATCCGGTCGTTTTGGTTCCGATGATTGTTTACAATACCAAATTAAAAAGCAACCTCTATTCACTAAGACCTCTATTCACTTTAAGTTCATCCGATGTGAATCCTCTGCATACCACATGATTTTGTGTGCTATTTAGAATCACTCTTACTAAGCTAATCATTTTTTCGGGAATTATATCACAAGCTTGCTTAAAATCTATGAACAATGCATGAAGATGTTCATAGCAGGTAGTCTGGATTTCTTTGAGTGTAAAACTTTGATCTAATCTATTAACTCTAAAATCGGCCTGATACTCACCTGGTGTTTCATCAGCAAATTAATTGAGTCTCTCTCTTAGCATCCTGTTTAATAGCTGTTACCTTGTAGCAAGTATCCAACGGAGCAACACCTCTGTAATTTTTCTATGCCAATCTATCTCTCTTTTTGTATGTGGGGCATAATAAAACCCAAGTCCAATCTTTGGGCATATGTTCCGCTTTCCATATCCTCTCGAGAAAGCCTCCCACATCTTTTTTGTAGCTTTTTTCTTTTATTATTTAGCATTTTCGCATCTATTTCGTTTTCTCTCGGTCTTTTGTTATTTTTGAGCCCATTGATTATACTTTTAATCTCTTCTTTACTAGGCAGTTCTATTATTATGCCATCATCCTCTCTAAGGAAATTTTCATTCTCATCTATATTTTGCCCATTCAGTAGTTCACTAAAATGTCTCTTCCATATACCCATCACTGATTCTTTTTCACTCGTGAGTGTTCCATATTCTTTTTTTATGTATGTTGTAATTCTGGTATTTTCTTTCAGTTTTTTTTAACTTCATGATAAAACAACCGTATTTCTTTTTTCTGAAATTTTTCCTCTATTTTTTGTATCTGTTATTACAAAAATATTATTGAAAAGATTAAAACTAGAAATTGATAAAAAATTAAGAAAAAAGGATCAGGATTTAAGCGAAATTTTGGAGTCCAACTGTGAACCAAATATGTACTCTGAGAATTATCCCGGAAAGGGCTACCGAATACCAAAAGAAGACATAGGGTATAATGGATCCAAATATGAGGCCCATTTTTTAAACCTCTTAGTAATCGTAAAGTTTGTGGATTGAAGAAGTCTTAAATTAGAGAATTGGCTGATAATTAACGCTACTATATTAAAAAGGTTCAAAACTATTCTTAGAGTAACATTTTTTTGCCAATAAATGAATTTTTAAAAAATGTCAAAACCCATTTTAAAAATAGGTGTTTTAATATAAGACCATGTTGTATGCTAATATGAGATACCACGTTATATAGGCTCTAAAGGTGATACAAATTATTTTAACGCATTGTTCTTTAAATAAACTGTATTAATACCCTAGATAGCATGCAAACATGGAGCAAATTTGATTTTTGTTTGATTCTGAATTGTTGCGCGTCAAATATGACGAATCAAGTGTGCGACAATATTATTACTGCACTATTGTTAAGTTAAAGATGATGTTTCAGGTTTGTGGCAACATTGCTGCATATCATGGGCGCGTGCACGCCATCTGTTGCAAGTTGCAAAATAGCTAAAGCCACTTTGTCATATTCTTTGAGTATTAGTTACAATTTTTAGTGGAATATTACTATACTGATGTAAGGTAAAGCTTATATCACAGATTTGCAAACTTACATTGAAACGAAATAAAGAAGCATTAAGAATGGCTCCGGTTCCGCCCGGACTCGGGTTGTGAATAATTGAACCCTTATTTAAACTCACATTTACTAAAGTTTTAAAGTTTTGATGTTTTTTTTTCGTTTTTAAAACCGGATCGACACTGGTCTAAATTCACAATATGAGACAGAAATATAACAATTTCCCTTTTTTGTTTCAGAGCTGAAAGATAAAGTGAAGGCAAAGAAGCTCCAGCTACGATTTTTGATTAAATTAAGTGAGGTGTATATATAATAAATAGTTATGAATAAAAATTGTATTTTAATTATATTTTACAGGTTGTATTCACGAATAAGTCACGTGCAAATTTACATAGGTATATTCTTCTCTTCACTACCTACCGCCCTTAAAACATTGTAGAGGAAAATTGTCAGATTATCAGTAGTAATATCCCTAGGACATTGATAACAGACGAGATAATTTCATGACAATCGAAAGCTGGTTCCTTGGTAAGAGCACGAAGCCGAAGGCTTCGTGCTGTTAGCGAAGGCAGAGTGCTGTTACCAAGCAACGAGCTTGAGAAATTTGTCATGAAATTATGAGGCATTCATCAATGTCCGAGGGATATTCGGCGGATAATTTTTCGAAAAAAAAAATCATAACTCAACATAACGAAACATTTATTTATTAAAAGTACAGTTAGTGAAAGTACAATTATTAAAATTTAAGTTAACATTAGATTCGTTGCTGTTCTCTACTATAAAAGATCTATAAATTTATTTGGATGAAGTTGTCAAACTCGATCGTGTTGTCATAGGGATTAAAAATTGCACTTAATGCAATTATCAGTCTAATGTTGACATGATTGGGTGAAATTGTTCCACATGACACAAAATGACGAAATTTGAATGATTGTTAGAACAGTCGAAAAATTATCATTGTAACAAAAACATGGCAAATTTGTCGCAACAAAACTGTAGCTACCGTGTCAAAACAAATCTTATGCAAGTTTGTTAAATCAACATTGTATATTCTCTATAAAAACAAACTTCAAGCAAGTTTGTCACATTGTAACTAGCAAGTTTGATTTAACCTTGATGCAAGTGTGTACGGTTGACATGGTAAACTTGAAGCAAACCTTCTTTTTTGATATATCAAACTTGTTGCAAGTCTGAACCAAGTTTAGATGGTTATCTGGGACATGAGCAAATACACCGTAATCATTAAAACACGTTAGCAAAAAATTATTTACACAATACAACTTTGATTAATGTAACAATTTAGCTATTTTTAGCAAAAAATTATTATTATTTTTTTGGTTTTTAACAGAATTTGTTCGCACGTTCGTGTCATTTGAAATATTAAAAAAACGGTATAGAAATGATGCTTTACACAAAAAATTACAGTATCCTAATATGATAGGCATATTAGGGTCTCATATTAGAAGCAACCACGTGGAAACTTTCTAGTCCGAATTTTGATGTTAAGATTGGTTTTTACGCCACCATAGTTGCGTGTGTACAACAAATTTAAGTAGCTAATTCAGTACTATTAAGTAGTATCAACTAATTACTAAGGTGATTTTTTATCTCTTACCTTAAAGATAAAAATTCAGTTTGAACTGAACCAATTAAAAAACTTTTGACTCGCAAAAAACTTAAAAACTTCACTAACAGGTAATACTAGATCACAGACACTTGATCCTTTCACAGAATACTAGAAACAATACCAGAAATTAGTTTTTATGTCACTAACCAGGCTGCAGCACTTACAAGACTCTAGAGACAGAGGTCTCATATTAGGAACGGGTCTCATAATAGGATCCCTATGTCAGCTTTGTAGACTTTGAAAAGGTATTCGATAGGATAGACCGTAAAAGTGTATTAAAAATGTATGCAATACCCGAAAAAAACAACCTGATTTAAATATTGTACGAAGACTACCAAGCAAAAATGGAATATTATGAAAGCATTACATAAAAATAGAAACAGGCATCTCAAACAGAGATGCAATTATTACCGACGCATTACAATCATCGAATTATGGGAGAAAACAAGGCCAGAAGCCGTTCTTGAATTTATATATAATGAGAAGGAAATGGAAATGTATTGGTCATACACTCAGGAAAGATGCAAATAATATAACGAAACAAGAGCTTCAGTACGAGCCAATAGGTAAAGGAAAAAAGGGGGACAAGGCAACACTTGGAAAAGGATCGTAAAAAGAGAAGAAGTATCTACATATCAAAAAGGGGCCAAAGAAGTGCGTTGGTCTAGCCAAATAACTTCTAGCCCTACCTGGCTAAGAAACGAGTAACGCTCCCTTCGTTCCACTTAGAAGCTTTAGCTCATAGAGAGAGGTTACTTTCAAAACTACATTATAAACAAGAATAAAATAATAATTACAATTATGAAAACTTACACGTATAATTGGAAGGCAAAAAGAGGGTAGAGCTTGAGAAATAATTCATAATTATATTATTTCATATCTGCTATATGGATTGGCAGCCTGGACTTGTATTATTTAAAATAATATAAATATTCCAAATTTGCTTAAATATACTTCTAGCTAGAAGAATCGATTGAATACCTAGAATCCCTTGAACTAATAATATAACTAACGTTAAAGAACCAAGAACGAAGTAAGGCAATACTATAACCACAATCCTGACTGATCTTGATCTAGAGAAAGAGATACAAGAAATCATCAAAATTTATATTCAGGCAAGCGATCAATAATATAAATAGAACTCATAGTTGCCAATCATCTTTTAGTGTAAGGCAAAAAAAGAAGACATAATACTTATTCGCAAATTCAACTAGCATTCTTTAAATTATTTTGTAGTTACACAACCTGCGAGGTGCTCAAAAACTAAATATTGAAATTGCGGAATTTAATGTCTATACATAAGCTGATAAAGATAAGATAACGTCAAGCTAGTATGAATATGTAGTAGGTTTCATTACATTAATTTGGTAAGTGTTTAAAAAACAGTTTTAATTTTTATGTTGTTGTTGTGAATCGTGTAGTGAATTCTGAATAAAAGGTTACATTTAAGTTATATTCAATATATTGTCGTAAAACTAATTTCTTTCGTATTTATCGTTTTAAAAATACAAATTTTTGAATAATTACACGTACAGATAAAATTATTATTATAATTTAATTTAATTAATTTAGTTTTATTATGGCAATTCATACATAATATACATTTTAAATTAGAAGACTATAAAATGACATTTTTAGTATTTTTGCGTCTGTTAAACAATTTTTTTTTTGTAAACTTCATTTGATTACATGATGTCAACTTGGAAGCATGTCAGAAAAAAATAGGGACGCATACGATTGGTATTTAATATTACCCCACAATTAGACCGTCGGATTTCCGACAAAGTTCATCCACGATCTTAGCACTTATGCCTTTGAGAGTATTGGAAGATGAAATCAATGATAATAAAATATGTGAAAATTGTGGGATTTCCCGGAGACATTTGCGAGAAAGTTGAATTTGCTTTAATAAATAAAATCTTCTTTTCTAAATTTTTTGCTGTCATGCCATTTTTTAAACGGATAGAGGAGTATTAATTATATTTTTAAAAAATTCTTGCATAAGGGCTACTGGTGCCATAAAGGAGTTAATTATCACCTAAATATTGAATGTTAATTGGTCAGTATCTGTGATTGTTTCCTTCATGCCACTTGAAAGTTTTGAAAACAAAAATTTTTCGTGATAAGTTGCGGAAAATTACAAAAATTCGATTTTCAGAAAAACGCATTTGGTTCAACTCTTAATTTCCTTTTTTTTTGTTTATCTCATAGGACATTTCCAGTACACAAAGAAATATAAGGGATAAATCATGTTTAGTCTATATAAATAAACTCTCAAAACTCATTAATACTTCAGACTCCAGACATAAAACAATCTCTAATTCTTCGTGAAAAGTATTTCAGAACACCTTAAATATATGGCCTTCCTCGAAAATTCACAAACCCGATATTCCTCTTTGTCATATTGTCAGTGCATAAAACTGCGCTACACAACCATTGGCCAAAACTCTACAACCTTTCGCCAAAAATGCTTCATCTTTCGTCAAAAATTATTTTCATTTCATCGAACTTCTTAAACAATAATCTATCTCACCTTCAGATATTCTAGTAAGTTTCGATATAGTTTCACTCTTTACAAACATTCCTATAGAAGAAACTCTAAACATTCTGAAAACTAAATACAATATCCAGCAAGACTACTTATATCTCATTAAACATTGTATATCCAACACTTATTTCATTTTCCAAAATCAATTCTACAGACAAATAAATGGTGCCCCAATGGGCTCCCCACTATTTCCAGTAATTGTCAATATCTTTATGGAAGACTTTGAGACCCGAGCACTATCCACATCAATGCTCAAACCCACATGTTGGCTACGATATGTTGACGATACATTCGTCATTTGGCCCCATAGCAGTGATGCTTTGGTGTCTTTTTAAACCCATCTGAATGGTATTGATCTTAGTCTCCAGTTCACGATGGAAGTGGAAACTGATCCATCCCTACGGTTTCTCGACGTTATCATAAAGAAAAACCAATCCCAAGGTTTTCATCACTCTGTTTATAGAAACTCCACCCATACCAATCGTTACTTGCATGCCAACTTTCATCATCCACCTTCACAAGTTAATTCAGTCATTAATACCCTTGTCTCCAGATCAATAGCTCTCTTCTCTCTAGTTATCAAGCCCTCATCCAAAACGGTTACCGCGCAAATTACAACAATAGGAGCACAGACAGACATCAATCTCTTACCCAATCTCACAAAACTTTTCTTTCTTACATCAATGGTGTCACTGACAAAATCCTTAAATCAAGAGGAATTAAGACAATATTTACCCCCAATAAAAGCTTTCATCTCTTGTCCGATCACTCAAAGATAACGTTCCAAATGAACAACAAGCAGTTTATGAAATTCCTTGTGCAGGCTGCCCCCAATTCTATATAGGCCAAACATATCGTAGGATCCAAAATAGGATTTATGAACATTTTATTTCTGTTCGCAATTCTGATTCAATTTCAGCTATAGGTCAACACCATTTTCATATAGGTCACAAAATTGATTTTGAAAACTTCAGAACCATAGCCTCCATCCGCTTCTATAAACCAAGAAGTATCCGAGAACCATAGAAATTCAAAAAAGGCCAAATTGTCTCGATAAAAGAGATGATGGTATACGTTTACGGTGATTATTGAGATAAGGTACATCCTGAAATGATTTCAGCCAAAAGTGGACTCCTATGGAAAATCTGAAATTCAAAACATATCCCCCTGGACTATTTGGAACTAATGGAAAATGAGAAATCCTTACACAATGTTAGTAAATAAATAATATTTACTAACCACGAGATGATGCATAAGAGATTCTTTTTAAAATATTTTTAAAAAAATTATTTATTTTTACTACTTTTTGTTATCCATTTTTTACCAAAATTAGTTCAATACAAATGATGACATAGCTATAAAAATTGAGCTCGTCCCACATACTTTCGTTGCCAAAAACATAGTGCATAATTCTAATATATCTAATATTTTTCATACATTACATAGCACTAAAAATAATTTTCTTTTTTGTTTACACTATACTTTGAAATTATTTTTAGCTTATTTTTCAGATCCGATGTATACTCACATAGATCGATAAATGCAATGGCGTCAAGATGCTGTACCGTGACGCTGACGAAAACTTTTCTTTACATTTTCCAGATAATATTTTTGGTGAGTTATTTTAATATATACGTACATATTTTTAATAGTGGTACTACATTGTCACAATTATACCAAGTATTATTAGATAATATATATATACGATATTCAATTTTGTTGATGTAGAATTTTCAAATGAGTTATTCCCGCGACGTATACAAAACTATGACTTATAAGTTATGTTGGTAACAAAACAAAGTGTGTTATTGTCTATAGTTCATCATAAAATTTTTTAGGTTATATGCTATTGTCTGTTTTTATAGGGGGTGTGAAAAAAATGTTGGTATTTAGGAATGACAATGATCAGATGTAGTATGAAGTCGATAAGGTGTAATTTACCTAAAAAAAAATTGCTTAGTTGTAAAAACATTATTTACTGTTCTCTAAATCACGCCTTTTTACACAGGGCTCAAAAATACTGTCAGGGATAAAATGGACAAGAAAAAATTCTTCTTCTTTCTGTATACAAGCAATTTTGCTTGTTTTACAAGATTTGGTGATGTGTCTCATGCTATTTTACCGCCACTTTTTTATTCTTCTAAGTATTCTCATTGCTGCTGTTTCGCACTCTCTGTGTTTTTGATATGTCGGGCCTTTTTTCTGATGCGTACATCATTATTGGTCTTATAGTGGCCTTATAGATTCTTGATTTCATCTCCAGTGTTCAATCACAAATTAGTCCATTAATTTGTAATCTCACATTAATATTAATTTCCTGAATTTGTATAGTTCCATCGTGTATAATTGCGAAACATATCGATTAGTAACTTAATTACAGTTTGTTCAACTTGGAAGAGGATCGTAAAAAGAGAAGAAGAATCTACATATCACATAGCAACCAAGGAAGTGCGTTGGTCTAGCCAAATAACTTCTAGCACTATCTGGATAAGAAACGTGTAACGCTGCAAACTATTGCCTAATATTTATTGAGGAAATGCCTGCAATCATTTCCTCGGTTTAAATTATATTTGCTAGCTTTCAAATGTGATGAGTATGAAGAGCTAAGCACAGTGCTAGTTTAACTAAAGGCATACATGAACTCTCGACCTATATGCGTTGATGCGGAAGATTTAGAGAACAGAACAATAATAAGCCCAGGACACTTCCTAATTGGGAGAGAACTAATTTCACAAAATAGGGAGGACGAGTTGAGCACATATACGAATATGCCACAAATATGGAGGCAGTTAGAAAAGGTAAAAAGAGATTTTTGAAACAGTTGGAGACATGACTACTTGTCAAATCTACAACAGCGATATAAGTGGCAAAAACCCGTCACCTAGAAAAAGAAGAAGTGGTGATAATAAAGGAGGACGATACTTCGCCGGGGAAATGGCCACTAGCGAAGATAATCGAAACACATCCCGGAGCCGAAGGTTTGACAATAGTCATAACAGTTCAAAAGGCGAACGGAAAAGTAACTACTCGTCCTATACAGAAGTTGATACCAATAGTAAGAGCCCACCTCACGAAAGACAAGTAGAACACGTAGTATGTGGAAAAAATTTATGTTTTGTATACTATTTTTAGTATTTTTGAAACCGTCAAACGGAGACTTGTACAAGATTTATGCCCCATCTCCCGGATTGTATTCAGAGCGTCTTAGCGATGTATATATAGATCGAGGGATATCACTATCAAGTCGGCTTAAAGATGAACAAGAACGGGCAAAAATAATAAGTAGAGCATTGGATCTGGAAGTTAAAAGAAGGCCGAAAAGGGGACTTCTAGAAACAGTCCTCATATTATTATTTGGAGTAAATGATGAAGTATATAGAGACATCGATTACTTGGACGAAAATCAGAAGGAAATAATAAAAAATTCAAAACATCAGACGAAGATGATGTTACAAACTATAGCTTCGATTAATTCTACAGAAGACAGAATAAATGGACATTCAGCTCATATAGAGCTGACATATTAGAAAAAGAGTACATACGACTGAGTGGAAGCAGCCTATGACCGTGCAATGGAATATGCAGGAGAATATACGAACACATACGAAAAAATATTAAGCCTTCATTACAATCATGGACACTTCATAGATATTAAAAAACTCGGAGAAATAGAGCCAATTATGTTGAATTCTACACAGTTTCTTCCAGAAGAAGTAATCTTCCAGTAGATTATAATAATTTACACTATTTTGAAGTGACATATGAAGATAAAGAAAGGTGTATAGAATTAAACAAAGGAGAGTTGGCATGTTCACCTATGTCACTTATTAATATGGATACCCAGCCGAACTGTATCTTAAATGAATTATATGATAGAACTCCCAACACCACCTGCAATATAGTAGAGTACTTGATAAAAGAAGTCAGTTGGTTGAAAATTAGCACACCGAACCTCTGGCTAGTCATTCCACCATACGCTATAAATTTAGCTATAATCTGCGATGGTTCTCGATCTAAACATATAATAAATCAAACGAGTTTTATAAAGCTGTCACCAAAATGCGTTGCTCAGACCCGGAACATAACATTACGTCCAGTAATGGACTAGAAGTTACTTAGAGACTCCCGTCAGCCTCATTAAAGAGCTAGCAGAGGCCAATAATAAAACAGATCAACATTCCCAGACATAATATAGACATTCGGGGATGTGAATTGCCAAATACACTATTTGAGGCAGAGCGGTTGAGAGAGCGGTAGCACTACTCGGGTGAGATAATAATTCAAAAACCGAGTAAATTAGTATTATGATGTTATAAAGTGTTGTGATTATTTTAAACTATTAATATTATTTTATATTTTATGTATTTAGATATTTTCTATTGGTCGTCTGGTTCTTATAGAGTAGGTAGTCAATATGTTCAACAAATTAATCCATTATTTTGTAATCTCACATTAATTTTAATTTCCTGAATTTGTATAGTGCCACCGTGTACAGTTATGATTTATGAAACATATTGATTGGTAGCTTAATTACAGTTTAATCAACTTCCTGCAAACGATTGCCTAATATTTATTGAGAAAATGCCTGCATTCATTTCCTAGGTTGTAATTATATTTGCCAGCTTTCAAAAGTCAAAGGTTTTTGTTCTATGCAGAGGGCAATACACTTATTTGATGAATCGTAGCATTTTAGTGAGGTTATAAATATAGATTCGGGACTAATTTGGGACGCAGCCTATTATAAATATTTACCTCAACAACAACTATAGTGTAACAATTCAGTATCTGTCAATAAAACTATATTTTACTCCACGACTTCAACATTTTAATTTATCTTCGTCGGTCGAGAAGAATCGGATAAAGGGAATTAGTAACAATTCGAACTTATAACTATATTTAAATTTGTCCACCACTTATTGTATCGGGTACGCCATATAGTATTATCAAGGCATCCTGCTGATCCTGCTACTTTTTTTTGATTACTTATTTAATGCTAACTCCATCTACTTTAAGTTTCAATTTCCATGGTTATTTACTAATTACTATTGTTCTAGTTTTCTGAAATTAAATCATTACGTGAAAAGATTATTGAGTTGAAAGAGTCATTTTCAGAATTTTAATTTAACCAAACGGACGGTTCAATTTAATACCCTTCTGGTGTAAAATTTTACGCTAGTCTACCATACGACAATAAGGAAGATTCAAACAAAAAAGGTGATGATTAAGACCACGAAGGTGATTCTTGAAGAAGTCGTATATTTGTATCTTTTCAGGACTACAAATTCAAGTAAAATCAATATTTTTTATAAAGTACATTTTTTTATGAATGATAACATACGGTACTTCCAGTGATACGGTCTAGAGACAATTACGTTGACCATGAAAGACGCAAATAAAATGAGAGTAGTACAGCACGCAGTGGAACGAGTCATGCTGGAAATAACTTTAAAATATCGTGTCCACAATAAAGAACTATGTAGAAGAACAAAGGTATAGGAGGTAATACAACGTGCCACTGCATTGAAAGTGGTCTTGGGTAGGACATGTTGCCAGACAAGATGATGTCAGGTTGACTTAACGCATCGTACAGTGGATACCTAGAGTACATAAGAGAAGTGTGTGTGCACCTCCAAAAACATAGCTATACAATGTGAAAAAAAGGCAGAAAGACAATGGCACCAGGTAGCAGAGGACAAATTAAATTGGAAACTCCAAGGGGGGCTTACGTTCAGCAGTGGACAGTTAAGGGCTGTCGAAAAATTACTTCCTGTTCCCAATCTTCATTCCGGTCTATCGGCCCAGTCTCCTCGTCGTAGATCTCTCTCTGACATTGACTTTTGGACTCCATTAAGCCATATTGGTTTTGGTCTTCCTTGTTTTTTTACGCTCAGGTGGCAGCTAATCTAATATTACCTTCGGTAGGCGATGGTCTGTGATTTTATATACATGTTCGTACCAAATAAGAAAAAGAATTTTAACTTTGCAAAAAACTTTTCTTGAATTTGTTTTTCTTAAATGTTTTATATTTCAGCCTCGTTGTAGTATTTAGATGACGATATTATAAGAGAATCAGCGAATATTGATACCAACGGGACCCGAATCTTAAAAATGGTCTTCGAGATCGCCGCACGTTTCATCTAAGCTATTAACACAAAACCCTGGATGCCATTTTCGAGCTATGTGTGCAGACCTTTGATTATCTAATACCTGATATGAGTTGTTATCATCATCATCATCCAGCCTTCATTTATCGCGTCCACTGCTGGATATAGGCCTACTTTAAACTCCTCCATTCTTTGCGATTTTGTGCTCTTTGTTGCCAATTTTTGGTAATACGCCTGATGTCATCAGCCCAACGTCTAGGTGGTCTTCCTCTACTACGTTTGTCTGCTCTTGGCCAACGAGTCATGCATTCTCGCTACATGGCCTGCCCAATTCTATTAAAGTTCCGCTATGCGTTCCACAACATTAGCAATACTCGTCCTTCTTCGCAGATCTTCGTTTCTTATTCGGTGCCGCAACGTCACTCCCAGCATAGATCGTTCCATTCGTCTCTGCGCCACTCTCACTTTCGAAGCTGTAGTCTTGGTTAGAATCATAGTTTCCGCTCCGTAAGTCATGACTCGTCTTTGGATTTCGCATGTTTGGTTATCCCTACGTCTACGAAGTAGACGACGCCATGAGTAAGAGAGGACTAAACGATGGAGAATGGAACAACAGAGAGAGATGGAAACGGTTGAGCGAGGGAAGGCAGTGAATACTGTAGAATCCCTAAATATATATATGGTTATCCCTGCTGATTCTTATTTCGTGACCCAAATACGTATATTTCTCGACCACTTCTGCCACGTTGTTTTGAATAGTTAAATAGTTATTGGGGACCATATTTGTCATAAACTTAGTTTGGTAAAAAAAAATGGAATAAGAAAAGCATCACCTAGTCCATTGAAAAGTTAAATTCAGATTTTTTAAGGACGCCATTTTATTTTTTTGATGTATTGGGGCGGTTAGTGTAAGCTTAAGTTAAAGTTTGTAGAGTCGCCACCATTGTCCCCCAGGCGTCATTTTGTAAAAAGGAGTGCAAATTGTTTTCGCGCAGTATCTCGTAAATTAGCAACCCTAAAGATTAAAAAAAAAAACATGATTTGTAGTAAATAAAATTTTCTACAACTTTATTTTTATTACTTTTTATAGTAAAATTTAACATAAAAAAAGTTATAAACAAATGGTATAGAGGATAATATAGGAATATTATAGAGGATTTTTCATAGAGAAATTTTCACTACAAATGTGTTTACTTTTATTAATTTCTCTAGAAATTTTTACAGCGCTCCGGTTACAAGTTGACCGAGTTCTTGAATACCCACCCACAAGAATACGATAAAAACTAACCATTAGGCTTAGTTTTTTATTATATATTTTTTATTCATATAATTTATTATTTTGTTAACATTCCTATAATATTATTAGTTTATTATCGACCGTTTTTTTTAAGTGGTATCCTCATTAGGCCTAATTCACTGAAAATTTCCAGGCGATATAATATTGAGCATAATTATATATTTAAAAAGTTGTTTTTCAGCTATTGTTTTTTCATTTTCTTTGACGATCTAGGCTGCGGTTCAGGATCTAATTTAGTATCTAAGGTGAATGTTTGCGAAAGAACGGAAGTTAGAATTGTCGTCATTGTGGGTAATTCATTATCAAATTTTTCGATTAATTTTAATATTTCCATGATGTCACCATGATAAATCACACTGTAGGGCATTTGAGGCATACTTTTCGGCAACCACACATAATTTCACAGTTTCCCTTGTGTCTGCAGAAAATTAATTTCAGAAGGTCGGGGGTGTTGTAATTTTTGAAAGTTTTGGTTGGTTCCACATTTTTGCCTTTTCCAGCTACAGTCTTCAGCACTGTTTCCTGTTGATAAACTCTAACACTGTAAAAATGAGCTGCATCTTGTGTTGGCGGAAGCGATGATAAGTTAAATGTAATTTTGGTCACTGTCTTGGCGAATCGTTTGTATCTCATGCTGTAAGTGAATGATTTTTATTTCCACCATATAAAGAGACGAAAAAACATTCGTCAATGACAGTGGGCAAAGATGGCTCAGCTTTCTCATTGAGAAATAATACTTCTTTATTTTCTATTTTACCAAAAACAGTAACACAATTAAGTTTGCAGACAATTTAATTTGATACAAATAATTTTTAATAAAATTTGCTGTGGGGTTGCTACTTTAAGAGATACAGCGCGAAAACCTTTTGCATACCTTGTTATGTTAATGTTAACCAATGAAATTAAACAAATTTGTATTGAAAATTATCCTGTAAAAAAACCTCTATGATATTGCTCTGGTGTTATTTTATGTTGTTTTAAGGCGCAAAAGAAAATTTGTTCCAAAATTTTTAGTTATTTTTGTTTATAACTTTTTAATTTTCCATTTTACCTTTAAAAGTCATTGAAATAAAGTTGTAGACAATTTAATTTTCTACAAATGTCTATTAAGAATTTTTGAATTTTTGTAAGGTGGCTAGTTTACCACATGCAGCATTAAAACCCATTCCCCCTTTTTCCAATATGGCGACGGGGGACAAAGGTGGCGACCCCACAAACTTGAACTTAAGCTTATACTTACCCTCTCAACACATCAAAAACATTAAATTGCGTCCTCTAAGAAATGCACGCTAAGGCAAAAAAAGGCATAAAAGTGTAACATTGCAATGGACTAACCAAAGTGACAACAAAAATGTGACCACCGGAAATACAGTGAATAGATTCGTACTAAGCCAATATTTAGAAAATAATTTTTAATGACAAGCTACAGAATAAATTAAAAACACAATCTGTTTTTGAGGTTATACTTCTATAAGCGCGTTAGACGGTGGAAATTTGTACGGGAGTGAATGGGCAAAATCATTACATATGTAAGATATAGGTAAGAGAGAGAGAGAGAGAGAAGATATATTTTCTCTCTCTTTCTCTCTCGAGAATGTATGATCGAGAACTGTCAATTTTGAAATACATTACTGTTATGTCTAATTAGCAATTTTTTTGCGTGTTTTGTTCATACGCTGGTATATGTGAGTTCGAATCCCAATACGAATTTCTTTTTTATTTTTGAAATATTTAAAAACCCCATGTTAATCTTATATATGTAATATACGCAAAAATGCGAAATTTTAGAATAAAATGAAAATTTACAACATAATCCGAGTTGTTGGTTTTTTATTTTTATCTTCCACAAACATTTTTTGAAGTTATACTTCTATACGCGCGTTTGATGTTGGAAATTTGTACGGGAGTGAATCGGTAAAATCATTACATATGTAAGATATAGGTAAGAGAGAAACAGAAGATATATTTTCTCTTTCTTTCTCTCTCGAGAATAAAAATGTTCCTTTTGTAAATATATTTAATATTTATTAATCCAGATTTAGCCATACGGCTCACACTTCCTCTAAGGGGAAAATTCACTCATCTCAGATACCTACGGTATCAAAAGGATTGAGCTCTGGTGGGACTCTTTCCGTGTTATCGAGCCCTAGGAGACTTGGTTTGCTGGAGTATCTCCCAAAAATTTTCGTACACACCTGGACGTCGCGAGGAGTACAGCTTTCTGCATCCCCTTATAAAGATGTTCATTTAGACCCAGCTGTTTTATGGTCGCTAGGAGGTTTTTGGGAATAACACCAGTAGTAGATAGAATAATAGGTACTGTCTGGGTACTTTCCATTCTCCATTGTCTCCTGATTTGTATTTCTAGATCTCTATACTTGGCGACTTTTTCGTTGTATTTAACACGAAAATTATTGATGTTAGGCATCGCCACATCAATAAGTGTTGTTTGCCTGGTAAGTTTATTAACTAGTATGAAATCTGGTCTATTATGTGCCACTTGTTGGTCTATGAGCACAGTGCGGTCCCAGTATAGCTTGTAGTTGTCATTTTTAAGCATTTTGTCAGGGACATATTGATAATAAGGAAGATGGTCGGTTTGGAGAAGTCCCAGTTTGTCAGCTAGTTCTTGGTGGATAATCTTTCCTACTGAGTCATGGCGTTCTTTATAATCAGTTCCGACAAACGCCTGGCAGCCCCCGGTATGATGTTGGATAGTTTCTTGGGCTTGGCATCCATATCGGCATTTGTCATTTTGGACTTGAGGATTTTTAACAATATATTTCAGGTAATTTTTAGTTGGTATAACCTGATCCTGAATGGCAAGTAGGAAACCCTCAGTCTCGGGAAACATCTTTCCTGATGTCAACCAGTAGTTCGACGCTGTATTGTCGACATATTCTTGGCTGATCTCATTGAGATGTCGCCCATGCAGAGGTTTACTCATCCAGGTGCGCATTTTTTCTTGCTTAGTCAGATGGTTTATACGCATTTGTTGTTCCCTCAGTTTTAGCGGCGTTGTGTGATCTACTGCGCAAATTGTTCGATGTAAGGTAGATGTCTCAGCATGCACCTGAAAATAAGTTCTTAAATTAACAACCTGTTTATCCAATTGCCCACCTATGTCCATAAGTCCTCTTCCCCCTTGATATCGCGGTAATGTTGTTCTCTCTACTGCACTGCGTGGATGGTGTTTTTGCGCCTTTGTGAGAAGTGTTCTTACTTTCCGCTGAAGACTCTCTATATCCGTTTTTGACCACTTTATAATACCAAACGAGTAGCTCAGTCCGGAACAGGCGTATGTATTTAATGCCTTAAACAAATTTTTACTATTAAGATATGACCGATTTAGCTGTCTTACTCTTCGTACGAACTCGGAAGTTAGTTCGGTTTTCATTAGTTTATGGTCAATTTTTCGCGCTTGCTGTACTCCGAGATATTTGTACATATCATTTTCACCCATTGCCTCGATGTTTTGGTCATCATGCATATCGAAACCTCCGGGCTGAACGTTTCCTCTGACTATATTTACTATACGGCACTTGTCTAGTCCAAAATGCATACTAATATCATTATAGAAAGTTTCTACAGTTTTTAGCATCTGATTTAAGTGGTTTCGAGTGGAAGCCATTAATTTTAAATCATCCATATACAACAGATGATTAAGCTTCGCCACAACAGTGTTGTTATTTTTGATGCTAAATCTTGAGTCAGTGGAGTTCAGCAGCTGAGATAGTGAGTTCGTCGCTAGGCAGAACCAAAGTGGACTTAACGAGTCTCCCTGGAAAAGACCCCGGTTAATAGGGATATCTTCAGTTTCGATATTGGTTTCACCAGCTATTTGAAGGTGATTTTTAGTCTTCCACTCTGCCATTATATGCTTCAAAAAGGTCAAGACATTATCATCGACTTTATATATTTTTAATATATCTATAAGCCATTCATGCGGTACTGAATCAAAAGCATTCTTGTAGTCAATGAAGGCAGTAAAAAGGTTTCTTTTTTTTTTTGGTGTATGCCTGGTTAGAAATGACTGAGTCGATGATAAGTTGTTCTTTGTAGCCCATGGAGCCCTTAGCGCATCCTTTCTTTTGAGGCTCTATGATATTGTTCAGAGCACACTGTTGGTAGATACGCCGGACCACACAGGATGTGACCAATTTGTACAAAGTTGGAAGACAAGTAATTGGGCGGTACTTGGCTGGATCTTGGGTGTTATTTTGATCCTTCGGTATTAGATAAGTAGTTCCCTGAGTAAGAAATGATGGTATTTCCTGTGAATTAGAAATAATATTATTAATCAATACTGTTAAAAGGTCATGAACACTCCAAAACTTCTTTAGCCAGAAGTTTTGAACTCCGTCTGGTCCAGGAGATTTCCAGATATGAAGCTCTTTGATAATGTTCGAGACTTCTTCAGTGGTGAAAGGCTCATAAGGAATATTCCTGTAGTGTTGACAGTTGTTCGTCATGTCTTCAATCCATCCAGGATTTTTGTTATGAGTAGCTGGCGTCGAAAGTTGGTTTCCCCAAAACTCATGAATTTCTTCTTGGCTTGGGTAGGATTTATTTACATTTTCTACGGTGGAATTCAGTTTTCTATAGAAAGCCTTCTCTGCATTCTCAAAAAGTATATTGTCGCATTTACGGTTGTTACTTACTTTGTATCTCCTTAGGCGACCTGAATAAACGGAGAGTTTTTGTTTTAATGTGTCTAGGCAGTATTAAGCTGTGTTGTTTTCTGGATCATGTTGTGAGTGTCTTGGAGTGTTCAGAATTATTTCTTCAGTTCTTTTAATTACTTTTCGACTTCTTACTCCTCGGATGTATTCTGTAATTTGTCCAATATCCTTGCGCAATAATTCAATTTTACTTAGCAGTCTTTTTTCCCAGGGTGCAATTCTGTTTTCAGTCCTTCCGATATTAGTTCCCCGTCGTGTTCTGATCTTAATGCCCATAATATTAGCAATTGCTTTTGCTGCACAATAAATCAGCATATGCAAATATTCTAATGTATGGGCTTCCACGATATAATTGGGTAGGACTTCAGTGTCCATAATTTGTAACAGCGCACCTAGTTTCTTACAAGAGTTTATTTTTTTGTGGTAATATTTATTAATATTATTCAGATTTAGCCATACGGCTCACACTCCCTCTAAGGGGAAAATTCACTCATCCCAGATACCTACGGTATCAAAAGGATTGAGCTCTGGTGGGACTCTTTCCATGTTATCGAGTCCTAGGTGACTTGGTATGTCGGTGTATCTCCCAAAAATTTTCGTACGCATCTGGACGTCGAAAGTAACACAGCTTTCTGCATAATCTTATATAGATGTTCGTTTAGACCCAGCTTTTTTATGTTTTCTAGGAGGCTCTTCGGGATGACTCCAGTGGTAGAAAGAATAATGGGTATCGTCTGGGTACTTTCCATTCTCCATTGTCTCCTGATTTGTATTTCTAGATCTCTGTACTTGGCGATCTTTTCGTTGTATTTAACACGTAAATTATTGGTGTTGGGTATCGCCACATCAATAAGTGTTGTTTGCCTAGTAATTTTATTAACTAGTATAAGATCGCGTCTATTATGGGCCACTGGTTGGTCTGTAAGCACAGTGCGGTCCCAGTATAGCTTGTAGTTGTCATTTTCAAGCATTCTATCAGGGACGTATTGATAATAAGGAAGATGGTCGGTTTGGAGAAGTCCCAGTTTGTCAGCTAGTTCTTGGGGGATAATCTTTCCTACTGAGTCATGGCGTTCTTTATAATCAGTACCGACAAATGCCTGGCAGCCACCGGTAAGATGTTGGATGGTTTCTTGGGCTTGGCATCCATATCGGCATTTGTCATTTTGGACTTGAGGATCTTTAACAATATATTTCAGGTAATTTTTAGTTGGAATAACCTGATCCTGAATGGCAAGTAGGAAACCCTCAGTCTCGGGAAACATCTTTCCTGATGTCAACCAATAGTTCGACGCTGTATTGTCGACATATTCTTGGCTGATCTCATTGAGATGTCGCCCATGCAGAGGTTTACTCATCCAGGTGCGCATTTTGTCTTGTTTAGTCAGGTGGTTTATGCGCATTTCTTGTTCCCTCAGTTTAAGCGGCGTCGTATCATCTACTGCGCAAATTGCTCGATGTAAAGTAGATGTCTCAGCCTGTACCTGAAAATAAGTTCTTAAATTAGCAATTTGTTTATCCAATTGCTCACCTATATCCATAAGTCCTCTTCCCCCTTGATACCGCGGTAATGTTGTTCTCTCTACTGCACTGCGTGGGTGATGTTTTTGCGCCTTTGTGAGAAGTGTTCTTACTTTCCGCTGAAGACCCTCTATATCTGTTTTTGACCACTTTATAATACCAAATGAGTAGCTCAGCGCGGAACAGGCGTACGTATTTAATGCCTTAAACAAATTTTTACTATTAAGATATGACCGATTTAGTTGTCTTACTCTTCGTACGAACTCCGAAGTTAGTTCAGTTTTCATTTGTTTATGGTCAATTTTCCGCGCTTGTTTTACTCCGAGATATTTGTACATATCATTTTCACCCATTGCCTCGATGTTTTGGCCATCTTGCATATCGAAACCTCCGGGCTGAATCTTTCCTCTGACTATATTTAGTATACGGCACTTGTCTAGTCCAAAATTCATACTAATATCATTAGAGATTTTCTACAGTTTTTAGCATCTCATCTAGGTGGTTTCGAGTGGAAGCCATTAATTTTAAATCATCCATATACAACAGATGATTAAGCTTCGCTACAACAGTGTTGTTATTTTTGATGCTAAAACCTGAGTTAGTAGAGTTCAGCAGCTGAGATAGTGGGTTCATTGCTAGGCAGAACCAAAGTGGACTCAACGTCCCCCTGGAAAAGCCCCCGGTTAATAGGGATATTTTCAGTTTCGATATTAATTTCACCCGGTATTTGAAGGTGAATTTTAGTCTTCCACTCTGCCATGATATTCTTCAAAAAGGTCACGAGATTATCATCGACTTTATATATTTTCAATATATCTATAAGCCATTTATGCGGCACTGAATCAAAAGCCTTCTTGTAGTCAATGAAGGCAGTAAAAAGGTTTCTTTTTTTGGTGTATGCCTGGTTAGAAATGACTGAGTCGATAATAAGTTGTTCTTTGCAGCCCATGGAGCCCTTAGCGCATCCTTTCTGTTGAGGCTCTATGATATTGTTCAGAGCACAATGTTGGTAGATACGCCGGGCCACACAGGATGTGACCAATTTGTACAAAGTTGGAAGACAAGTAATTGGGCGGTACTTTGCTGGATCTTGGGTATTACTTTGATCCTTCGGTATTAGATAAGTGGTTCCCTGAGTAAGAAATGATGGTATTTCCTGTGAATTAGAAATAATATTATTAATAAATACTGTTAAAAGCTCATGAACACTCCAAAACTTCTTTAGCCAGAAGTTTTGAACTCCGTCTGGTCCAGGAGATTTCCAGTTATGAAGCTCTTTGATAATGTTCGAGACTTCTTCAGTGGTGAAAGGTTCATAAGGAATATTACTGTAGTGTTGACAGTTGTTCGTCGTTTGTTCAATCCATCCAGCATTGTTATTATGAGTAGCTGGCGTCGAAAGTTGGTTTCCCCAAAACTCATGAATTTCTTCTTGGCTTGGGTAGGATTTATTATTTGCATTTTCTACAGTGGAATTAAGTTTCCTATAGAAAGCCTTCTCTGCTTGCTCAAAAAGTATGTTGTCGCATTTCCGGTGGTTACTAACCTTGTACCTCCTCAGGCGGCCTGAGTAAACAGATAGTTTTTGTTTTAATGTGTCCAGGCATTGTTGAGGTGTGTTGTTTTCTGGATCATGTCGTGAGTGTCTTAGAGTGTTAAACAATATTTCTTCAGCTCTTTTGATGATTTTTCTACTTCTTACTCCTCTTATGTATTCTGTTATTTGTCCAATGTCCCTACGCAGTAATTCAATCTTCCCCAGCAGTCGTTTTTCCCAGGGTGCTATTCTGTTACCAGTCCTTCCGATGTTGGTACCCCGTCGTGTTCTGATCTTAATGCCCATAACATTAGCAATTGCTGTTGCTGCACAGTAAATCAGCATATGTAAATATTCTAATGTGTGGGCTTCTGTGATATAATTGGGTAGGACTTCAGTATTCACAATTTGTAACAGCGCTCCTAGTTTCTTAGAAGAGTTTATTTTTGGTAGCGGTGGTCTGCTAAGTGGGTTTGTTCCACTAAACTCTTGTACAGCGCGTGCCATCTCGTTTACCAGACTATCGTGCAACTCGTTATTGTCCTGCTGTGTATTATTAGGTTGAGTTTCTTGTACGAGAAGCTCAGGAACCTGCTCGTTGGGGACTTCATTAGGGACTTGGTCTGCAACTTGCTCTTGGTTATGGATCTCCTGTTCAATTTCGCTTCTGATAATGTCGCGTCTAGTCTCTGGGATAAGATTGTTTCTTAAAATTACCCGGTATTGGTCTGCTACTCTTTGTTCAGATACTTGAATTTCTGGGTATTCCCTGCAAAATTCGGTATACAGTTGTTGTCGATAGCCGATCGTTTCTTGACCGAGGTTTGTCACCTTATAATAAAAGCGCAAAATATTTTCGTTTATGGACACAGTCCATTTCATGCGCTGCCTCGGTCGTCCCGCTTGAGTGAGCGCCGGCTGATGTTCCAGCGCAGCACCTTCAGCGGGTGGAGCTCTTGTTGTTGTTTGGCTCATTTGTGGTTCTTCTTGTTGTTGGGCTTAATATTATTATTATTATTATTATTATTATTATTATTATTTTATTATTATTATCATGGTAAATTAAACATATGCGTAAGTAAGTTATGTATATTGTCATTTTTAAATACTTATGAATATTGTATTTTAATTTGTATTTTATTATTATATTGAATTATGTTGGAGTGTATTGTATTGTATTTTTATATTAATAAATATTAATAACAAAATAAACAATGAATTTTACTGCAGAGTATGTCTAAAAAAAATGTTTTGCATTCAACTACTTTCATACATATATGAAAATAAAAATATACATTTTCATCAAAATATTGATTCAATCCTTCATTTACTATACTCCTATTACAGGTCAAATGTTGTTTATATACAGCAAACGATGCACCATATACCTAATTCTGTTTCTCTTTCTGCTCTCTCTTACCTATAGCTTTACATATGTAATGATTGTGCAGATTGACTCCCATATAAATTTGTAACGGCGAACGCGTGTATAGAAGTATAACTTCTACGGGTAGTCCCACTGGACTGCCACACCCGGTTTTTTTTTAATTTAAAGTATAGTCTATGTTTTTAGTATTAATTCATTCATCTTGAAATTTTTCTTAATTCAGAAAATGCTTATCATTAGTTCCTATTAAATTTTTTTATACATCTGTTTTAGTTCACTGGATTAGCGATTTGTGCGTTGGCAGCATGGAAGTTTATGATTACGTTCCATTTCTTACGAGTCCTGGATAGTCACATGTACTCAACGGCATTTTATTTATTTCTAGCTACGGGTTGTCTAGTCATTTTAGTATTCCTTTTGGGATGCTGTGCGATACCAAAACGTTGGACCAAATTATTATTTTTAGTAAGTATTGTTTTACACATCAAAAAACTAATCGTACGTATTTTCTTTTTTGTTAAACGAATACGTATGGCTAACCATTAAAAATCGTGGAGTATACCTACACTGTTCAAAAAGTACCTTCGTGAAATAATAATATTTAGCTCATTCATTACCAATTATACCTATGTATATATCTAGTGAAGGGATTTATAGAGTGATCAAGTTTGAGCATAAGGTTACAAAACATATTTAAAATTAGTTAGTAGTACGGTCGTCAGAGAGTTAACCCCTAAAAATCATACGAACAAACTGAATTTTGCCGCGAATATTAATTTTGGGACCACAAAAAAGATGCAAAAAAGTTTTCCACTTTTACCCCCGAACTTCTTCCTAAAACTGCCCTGGTAGGGGGTAAAACCGCAAAAAAATCGATTTACCAATCTCTCCAATAATTTTAAACACAAATGTTTATAAGCACTTTTTGTGTAAAATAAAATCGATATCTTTTGATCCAAGGGTCCTATCGACAAAAATCAAGATGAGTTTTAAAGGTAAAGAGTGCAGCTTTCGTATGCAGTTTTTGTATTTTGCTGCGAATAAACTCAGTTTTTATAAAGGTGTTAAATAAAGAAACGTGGAGCATTTTTTGCTATTTTTACGATTTTCGTGAGATCAATAAAATTGATCACTTTCATTGACGAGTCGTAGCAAAATTTCCATTTTTAGAGGTCATCTTTAACCTATGACATGAAATTTTAATTCTAAATTGTGGCAATAAAGATGGCATTTGAAATATAAATAAAAACGCAGAATTTAATGTTTTACATTTCAAACGATCGCATGTCACGGGAAATGCCTCCAAGAAGACGGTTTTTGTGTGTATTTTGTAGCAGAAGTTTGCTTCTTTTGAAAAACGTACTAGTTTAATTGAAAAAAAAGTATCAAACGTTTTAGATTTGTTTTGGCAACAAATGCCTTACATTTGTTACCAAAACTCAAAACTAAAATTCCATGGTTTTGAAGGTTAGACTCTAGCAATTGAAACTTTATAATGGTCAGTCAATAAAAGGGAAATATTGTTGATCTCATGAAAATCATAAAAAATGGTAAAAATCGTGCCACGTTTATTTATTCAACACCTATATAAAATCAAAGTTTACTTGCGGCTAAATACAAAAATTGCATACGAAAGCTGATTTTTGTCAATAGAACACATGAATCAAAAGATATCGAATTTTTACCGTTGAGCTTATACAGATTTCATTGAACATTGATTTCGCGCGCGTAAGTAACTGACATTCAAAATCGACAGTCGCTTCAAGCGTTGTTTGTTAGAGAACGGTTCATTCTACACAAAAAGTGCTAATAAATATTTTTGTTTCAAACTATCTCAAATGTTTCAAATTTTTTTATATAAAACATTTTTTCTACGATGTATGAATTTTTGGTAAATCGTTTTTTTTGCGATTTAACCCTCCCTCCTAGGGGTAAAAGTGGTAAACTTTTTCCATCTTTTTTGGTGTCCAAAAATTAACATTCTTAGCAAAATTCAGCTTGTTCGTATGATTTTTAGAGGTTGAGTGGCATTTTCGTCTCTGACGATTGGAGTATAGTATTTTTTTGTACAGTCCCTTTATATTACATAAAATCAACACAAGATTCTTTATCGGGTAAGCATTAATATGAAGTGTATGTACTAATACCTATCATATTATATAATAATAGAAATATTCTATCGTTTATTGTACATAACGAGGCTAACAACAAATCTATTTTAGTTCTATTCTTACTCATCCTATTTTTATTTGGTATTGTTAAAATAATAGTGCATGTTTATAATACAACTCCAAGATATTTTAACGTTCATATAACTTTCGACATATTTTTTGGTCGCTGTATCAAAACTACATTTCAATTTTGAAAATAAACATAACACAAAGTTTCTGTGCATGAATCACTGCTTCATTTAAGTTTGTGTTACATGACCAACAATATGCTCTTTTATTTACTCTTCTGAAACGGTTGTCATTTGTCATAAAAGTAATACAACGTTGATTAGTACCTACAGTAGAAAAATAGTCTACAAATTTTTAATGGGTCATTTGACCCATCACATATAAAACAATACTACAATATGTAATAACAACTTTAGGAACTATGGCGTTAATTCTTATCGATATATGTGAGTCACTTAATACGTAGTATTGTGTGTATTTGAGTCACATACTGAGTCATAAACTTACCACTCACTGAAAGAAACGACAGATCAGATTTGATTTCACATATAGTGCCTCTGTATATTCGTTTATACATATTTCATCCTAGCAGGAATCATCAGAGCGACTGGTACGGAAGCCCTAAACGTGAAAACAAATATTGTCCGTCAAAAAAAAAAACAATAAAATGGCTTCGATTTGGATACTATAGCGACATCTGAAAATAAATCTCGAAAGTAGAAATCCGAAGATTTCCGAAGAAAGTCCTTTCTTTTATTTCGGTATACTCTTTATGAGTACAAGAAACCAATTCGCCAAAGATTTTTGCTTAGATTAGGAGATATGTTGTAGGATACAACCTTTAGATCCTCTATATCTCTATTACATCTTTTAGCATCGTCTGTTTTGCCTTGTAAATTTATAGAAGGCACAGATTAAAGCAAAAATCTGGTTGGTTTCATCTACTCATTACTCATTTATGATTATAATTTTGTTATGCTAATTTTATCCGTATATTAATTTTATTTTCTTTCTTTTTCAGTATATTATTCTCTTATTAGTACTATTTTTATTCGAAATTTTAATTGGTGTGCTAGCCTTCATCTTCCAGGATAATATCGAAGAAGATTTAAACCTTAATTTTAACAAAACGATAATAAGTACTTACCAAGTCGACGATAGTAAAACGATATCCATCGATTATATTCAGGAAAAGGTAAGATAAAATTTGCCTTTATAAAATATTTGTACTTAAGCTGACTGTATTTATATGTAAATAGATCTGTTTTATTTTCCTGACTAAGACAGAACATATCATTTAATAGTTAGAGTCCTCGTCGACAAAAAAGATTATAATAGATACTTTCTCCAAATTTTGGGTATTGCTTCATTAGGTTGAGTCTTACGCGGTTTCTCTCTGCAACTTTTTTTTTGTTTTTGGGTCGTTTTTCCTAATAAATAAATAAATAAATAAATAAATAGAGAACAGCTCCCAAAGGAATGGACGGAGGCATATATGACATCTATATTTAAGAAAGGAGATACAAAAGGATGCGAAAACTACAGAGGAATAAGCGTAATATCATCAAATATCATTAATAGTAAGATTATATGGGAAGATACTGAGAAAAAAGATAGAGCAAGCAATAAAAGGCAAAATCGGTGAGGATCAGGCAGGCTTCTCGGCAGGAAGATCATGCATAGACCACATATACACACTGGAACAACTGTTGGAAAAGAAAAAAGCAAAAAATAGAGATATACACTTGGCATTTGTGGACCTGAGAAAGGCGTATCACTCTGTACCAAGGTCTGAACTATGGGAGGCAATGTACAAATTAGAAATACAGACGGAACTCATAGAAGCTACAAAAGCTCTGTATAAAGAAAATAAAGTGTCCATTAAAATGGGAACAAGAATCATAGGAGACTTCACCACAACAAAAGGGCTCCTGCAGGGTTGTTCCACATCTCCAACCCTATTCAAAATATACTTAGAGAAAGCCTTGACTACATGGAAAAGAAAATGTGAAGGCATGGGAGTACCGGTACGGAACGAATACCTATATACGTTAAGCTTTGCAGACGATCAAGTAGTGATTGCACAAGACCAAGACGACCTCAACTACATGATGAAGAAACTACAAGAAGAATATACCAAGGCTGGCCTAGATATTAACCTCGCGAAAACAGAGTACATATCTACAAATGAAGAAGACATAGAAGATCTACAGATTGATGACAACGTAACAATCAAAGGAAAGGATTAATTCAAATACCTGGGGTTTATAATCACGAAAAAGGCAACAACAGAGGAAGAAATTACACAAAGATTAGGACAAACAAGAACAGCAATCCGACAACTTAGCTCAGTATGGTGGACTAGACACCTAAATATGAAGACAAAAACGCAGATTTATAAAACATTAGTGCGAAGTATTATGACATATGGGGCTGAAAATTGGATCATAAACAAGAAAAACAGCAGTAAGATAGTAGCATCAGAGATGGAATGCCTGCGAAAATGCTGCAGAGTAACAAGAATGGATAGGAGAAGTAATGACGAAATAAAGCAAAGAACATCAATAGAAACAGACATACTAACATATATAGAACAAAAAAGACTAAAAAGGTATGGACATGTAAGAAGAACTAGCGACAGCAGATGGATAAAGAGAATAACCGAATGGAGCCCCATAGGAAGGAGGAAAAGAGGAAGTCCCCGAAAATCCTGTAGGAACGAAGTAGAGAGGCCTAAACGATGGGGAATGGAACAACAGAGAGAGATGGAAACGGTTTAACGGAATACTGTAGAATCCCTAAATATATATATATATATATATATATATATATATATATATATATATATATATATATAATACACAACCAGGTACATACAAAAAAATACCTTACATACAAAATTTAACAGATCAAATTGTCCCACTTTTCCGAACAATAAATTAATTTAATATAATCCACTTCTAAATTCAAGGTTATTCTCAAAAATAAAAGGTAAATCTCCAAATTCACTAATGAGTAACATAATTTACCGAATAACTTGCACTCAATGTCAAAGTTGTTATATTGGTCAAAGTCAACACTGGCTCAGTCAACGTGTCATTCAACACAAAAGTGACTGTAACTTAAGAAAAAAAACTCTTCTGTCTTAGTGGACCACCACTTAAGGATAGGACATAAATTTGTCTTTAGTAATGTAAAAATCTTAGAACAGTTGATAAGTATAAAAATCGGCTTTTCCTTGAAATGGTACACATTAACAAAACTCTTGAATCTATCAATTACAATACTGACACCAACCATTTGTGTAATTTACTGCAACATTCTAAACAATATATGATATGACAGATCTTAACCTTTACAAACAATCCTCACTTAATCTTTAAGTAACTCTACCTATAATTTTATTCCATTTTTCAATATCAGTATTACAATAACCGACTACGTACCATCAATTCCATTTTATAGATCAATTTAACATGTTCTTAATTCTTCCTCACTCCTCTAATATTAATCTTATCTTTTCACCCTACAATATCCATAATACTGTCGTAATAATTGTTTACTTCAACTTATTCACTAAAAATTAATGAATATAAGACTTCACTCTATAAAATATAATGTATTGCGGTTACCATAACTCCTAAATAAATTAAAATCAAACAAATATGTTAGCAAAATTTAAATTGTTACTATTTTAGTTGTAAGTATTGAAATATTTTTTTGTTTACATCCAATAATTATTTTAATAAATTTACAGTTTCCTCCTGAAGAAGACATGTTCGAGTCGTCGACGCGTTGAATGACCTATATTTATCATCAGACTATATTGTTTGAAGGAACTTGTTTTCCGATTTTCCTGTCAGACGGGTGAAATGTTTCGGAAAAATTAGAGGAAAAACGCCCCCTCTGCACATTCGTCAGTTTTGGAAAAATTACAGTTGTCTCCTGAAGAAGTCACAAAATCGTGACGAAATATTGAGACATAAAACAAATAGAGTTTAATTTCCTTTAGACCGATTGCTAATACTATAAAATTAAAATGAAATTAAAATAAAATTTAAATAAAATTTAAATTAAATTTAAATAAAATTAAAGTAAAGTTAAAATAAAATTAAAATTACATTAAAATAAAATTAAAATAAAATTAAAATAAAATTAAAATAAAATTAAAATAAAATTAAAATAAAATTAAAATAAAATTAAAATAAAATTAAAATAAAATTAAAATAAAATTAAAATAAAATTAAAATAAAATTAAAATAAAATTAAAATAAAAATAAAATAAAACCAAATCGAATTAATTAGAATCAGATCTAATCGATTGGAATCGAATTGAATTTTATCAAATCGATTGGAATTGAATTAAAATGAAATCAAATCCATTGAAATTGAATCGAATCAAACTCAATATAATCGAATCGAATCAAATCGATTGGAATCTACTCGGATTGATTCGATTAGAATCGAATTGAATGGAATAGAATTGAATCGACTGGAATCAAATCAAATAGAATCGAAACGATTAAAATCGAATCGAATCGAATCGATAGGATATGGAATGAAATCGAAGAGAATCGATTGGAATCGTATCGAATCGATTGGGATCGAATTGAATCAAATCGAATCGTATCGAACGGAATTGATTGGAATTGAACCGGATAGAATCAATTGGAATCAAATCAAATCGAATGGAATTACTTTATCAGCGGTCTATTGGAGGGTAATTTGTTTGATATTTTTGTGGTATTTAATATAGGGTCGGTTACAAAATATAAAAGTAAATTTGATTTAATAAATTCACATCTTTTTTGTCATTAATAGCGTTTTGGTACGTTTTGATCTGAATTTATTAATATATTTCTATTTTTTGTGTTTTGTTCTACTTTTGTTCTAATTTTTGTTTGTTCAAACTTGAAATAGTAATGTTTTTCATGTTTAGTAAGTGTGCACTCGTATTCGTTTTATCATATTTATGTGAATTTAATCTAGAATGTAAGTGCTTTGTTTGACCAATATAAACTCCTTGACTCCTATATATACATGGAATTTTATAGACTATGGTGTTTTTTTTCAATAGAACAGTTTTCCTCTTAAATTTGCTAAAATATTTATTGGTAACGTTATATCCTTTACGTGCTTTTTCTATATTATGTTTGAAAAAAAATATTTAGATCATTCACATAAACTTTTCATATATGGCAAAGTTGAATAGGTGCTCGGATTAGGCTTATTATTTGCTGAATTGTTATAGTTATATAAACCCTGTTCATAAAAAATTGATTATTTCTTCTTGGTGTAATGTTCTAACGTTTCACATACTATTTTTAGTTCTTCTCAAAACTCACCAGATCTTTCATTTGAAGTGTATTATAATTTGTAAGGGCTTACAACTAATAAATGACAACGTATATCGATACTTACATTGTGGTTTGATTGGTAATTTAAATATCTGTTGGTGTGGGTTTATTTTTTGTAAACTTTGGTTGCATATTGAAACGTCAAACAATTATAAAATGTAATTTTTATTTCAATCAATTGTGGCTTGGTCGCATATGAATAAATAAGAAATGTAACTCAAACATGCCACAAGGAAATAGTTTCAGAACCTTTTCAGTCTGTTGTATTATACTTTTCGCCATTTTAGTATTAACTATTAATTTAATTAAACTTTGTTTTAGCTGCATTGTTGTGGAGCTGTTAGTTATATAGACTGGCGGCAAAATGAATGGATCAAAAATGGAGCTGTTTTAAACAGAGTTCCCGATTCCTGCTGTAAAACTGTATCTGAACATTGTGGATACAGAGATCATCCTTCAAATATTCATGAAGAGGTAAATATCTTAAATTATTTCACCATATAGTTTATATCAAATTTATTAGAAACTAAAACAATCGACGGAAAAATTAATAATAACTAAAAAGTATTAGTATATCGCACTGGCGCTGCAACTTCAAACAGCCTCGATATTTTACTTTTCGGTTTAGCGTTTGGTTTTTATTTTTGCACAATTTTATTAAAAGGAATAAAAAAACTTGCTGAATTACTTTTCAGTAGTACTGTCGGGACAATAATGTTCTCCATATACTTGTTGCTGCCAAATATAACTTTCGCAGAGGCTTTGTATAAGAATTTTTGTATAAGAGTTTAAGAATCTTTTATAATAATTGCCTGTATTTATTTCCGTGAATGGATATTATTACTGGTGATTCACACTTAGGTGCCTCATCAATTCTTTCCCTATCTGCTTCAACATTTTATACAGGTCTTAAAGTATCTTCTCTCTAACAAATTTCAATTTTTAAGCCGTAAACAACCCAAACCTTTGATTTTTAATTTTTAATGTAATCACTACTACCTAATCATATTATAGCGCTTCTTGCTGGTGCTTGAAGTTAACTGTTAGTTATATTTTTAAGTAATATTACGTATAGTTAAGTATATTTTTATTTTTAGGGATGTATCAGCTACGTTGCAGAAAAAATTAAAACAAATTTCTGGATAATATTTATAGCCGCACTTGGAATTAGTGCCTTTCACGCTATCGGCATTATTCTGGGAATAATTTTGTTCATAAAAGTGGAATCTGGAAAACACGATAGGGATTACAGTACCAAAAATGGAGGTACGGAGGCGCTACTTCCAGACGATCGACAACTTCATTTCTGAAATTTATAGTTCAGTCACATATTACATTGATTTTGTACTCTTGTTATAGCCTCTAGCACGACAGCTTTAAAAATATATATTTTAACAAATTTACGACGAGTGCTAAAAAACTGAGTAAATATAAAAGGACGTGTAATAGACATAGCAGTCAACATTTGAAAAATCCTACTTCATCATTAACTTTTTAAATTTTTAATTTTTGATTTTTATGATTTTTATAAGTTTAAAAAACCGTACCTATCCAATTTAGGAATCGTCAAGCTTTTGTATATATTTTTTGTAATAATAGTTTAACGAGTTTATTTATCATAGAAAAAACAATGATAGTATTTTTGTCTATCTGTATTGTATATTCATCAAAAATTGTTTCTTTTCATATATTTTTAGAAGTAATTGTTTTATTAGGTCTAACCAATTGACATCCATGACTATAATTCAACATATTTTTGGAGAGCTTTCATTGCCTTTAAAACCTTCATCTTCTTCGAGTGCCTTCTCCCATCGAAGATCGGCAATAATTATGGTAAATTTTTCTGGGCCTTACTCAGCCAATCGTTTGAACCTAATGCTTGTTCAATCTCATATGTTCTTAAGCTAGGAGTATAGTCTACGTCCACGAGTTAAAGGAAGTGATATCTATTCTGTCTCATTACATGGCCAAGAAATGCAGTTTTTCGCTTTTCAATTATTTCGATCAGCTCACCTTCCCTGCTTTTTCTACACAAAACTTCCAAGTTGGCTATTCGCAACAAGTCCAAGGTATTCGCAATATTATTTAATGTACTCACATTTCAACGTATATTCAGGCTGCTAACTTTTAACGTCCACGCTCCAACCGCGTACAAAACTGTTGAATATATCTAGCACTTTACCAAAACTGTTTCTTATTTCTATACCGAGCAATCGTCACTTAAGAAGCTACGCGTTTTTAAAAAGTTTGATCTGGCTATTTCAAATCAAATAAAACGACAGAAAATGGAACATACACTTTTTAAAAGAGTTTTCTAGCTCCTATGCTCTACGTTTATAAAAGACATAGACAAAATAGTTTTGTTTTCCTTATATACTATCTACTGTTTTATTTGAGGATACAAAAAGGACATTAGTTAAGGAAATTCATTGGCTCGAGTGGACCATGATGAAGAAAAAATCTCAAATAGTAAGGACTAATAAATAGTATTGATGATGTTATAATATTAGTAACGAAACACCTGTTCCGTTAGAAATTTTTAGAATAATATGTTCTACCAAGTGAATGTATTTCTAATTCTTGAATATGTAGCATCACTAAAATCCGAAAAAAATATTTACTGCGTAAGCAGGCATAGTTAAGTCAAAAACCAAAAGCTAAATACTAATTTTGTAGATTGTTATGTACCTACATATAGAGAGCAAAGACAAAACAGTACAACACAACCACGTCTATATGTTTCATAAATTATGAAAAAGCATTGAATCATGTACAACGACAATTACTCTGGTCAATTATGATTAACATGTATATCCTGAAAAATTTGTATGAGTAAAACTAAAAGGACGAACGAATATATATATATATATATATATATATATATATATATATATATATATATATATATATATAATATATATATATATATATATATATAATGATATGTCAAAAGAAGAAAGAATTATCTAAAAAAAAAACTAGAAGTATGACTGGAAGAGAGATTTCATGGAAAAAATATCAAAATAAGATACCAGAAACTAGTCATAGACGGCGAAATATGGGCATAGAATAACAGCCAAAAACAAATAATAAGAGAGAAAAACAAAAAGAGAAAGGGAAAAAGAAACAAAACAACTAGGACAAAACTCTAGTGTACTCTAGTAACTCAAAATAAATGACTATTTATTTTTCAACAGCAGAGGAGACTGTTAGGCACAGACTTTGTAGTAAATAAAAAGCTGAAGGATCTAATCGTTGACTTCAAACCAATTTCTGAGAGAATACGCGTACTAAGAATAAGGAGAAAATAACAAAAATAACATTTATAAACATACACGCACCGACTGAAGAAAAAAAACAAAGAAATAAAGGAAGACTTATATAATGAAATAGACACAGTATTTGAAAATATTCCCAAATACGATGTAAATATAGTACTCAGTGATGTTAATGAGAAACAGGAAAAGAAGAAATATACGTACCCACTATGAAACTACAGTTTGAATGAAGTAACGAACGAAAATGGTGACTTCATAATAGATTTTGCAAAAGTAAGAAATATGATCGTTATGAGCACGTACTTCCAACACTAAAGAATACACCAAGGAAGGTGGAAATCGCCAGACGGGAAAACTGTAAACCAAATATATCATGTGCTCGTCAAAAAAGACATGGAAAAATGTATAAAGAACATAAGAATATACAGAGGACCACATGCAAACACAGATCATTTTATAGTCGGAATACAAATGAAGTAGTTTATGCCAGTTTTTAGAAACCAGCGGAAAAAAATTAAAAGCAACCAAACCAATTTTTGTAACAAAAAGTTAGCGCCTTAGTGCATACTCATCGACCAAACCAGTAGCAGTTGTCCCCAAAATAATAAGCACAACAATTGAAGTATCTCATATTACTGCCTCAGAAATAAAACTATATGGTAATTTACACTGTACTTAATGGGTATTAAATTGGTATCAAATCTTTTATAAAGTCATAAGGTTTTTAAAAATAATCATTACAACTCCCATGACTAACTCCTAAAACTCACGTTTTCTCACGTGAAGTGGATAAAAATTTAAGAAATACAATAAAGGAGAACGGATACAAATGCCCTCTTTATGTTTTTGTATAAAACCGATAAAATTGCAAATTCGAATGAAAAAAATAAAGAAAGTAGGTAAATTAAATAATCGACTTCGAGATCTTCATCAGTGGGGCTACAGCCTCAGTTCTATCTATTTTTCGTCAGTTGTTTCTGTTCATCGCCAACTGTTGCCAGTTCGCTGTGTCGATCTTCCTCTCGTTCTCGTCCCTCCACATCGGTCTACCTTTACTTCTATTTACTACTGGTGCCGGTAATAGGCTTCGTCTGGGTGGGTAATTTTCATTTGATCTTGACACGTGTCCAGCCCATCTAAGCCTATCTATTTTTATGAAAGATATTCCATCTCTACCATTAACTATTTCTTTATACTTCTCATACAATTCGAAATTATATCGCCTTCTCCAAATACAATTCTAACAGATTGCGCCCATTATTCTGCGTAGTATCTTCCTTTCGAAGAGGAGCATACTATTTGCGTCTATTTTGAAGATGGTCCATGTTTCTGACCCACTTCGAGATCTTCATCTATGATACAAAAGAAACTGTAAAATTTATTCAAAGCAACCCGAACATGTTGTACAATATACCAATGATAATTATGAATTTCTCTATTACACTTAATCAAATGAGTTTATTTAGAAATATAATTTTTTAAATTATAGAACCCCCAAAGAAGTACATCGTTGGCTCGATGGTTTAATGGGCTTGCAGGCTCTTTTTATTATGAGTGATAGAGTGGTTGCCTGATTCGATACCAGAGAGAAATGTTTCAAATGTCGCAAACTAAAACCCAAATTGGCTCCACAGCTTCGAATTGTAATAATTTGCAAGTGAATTGAACAACTGAAACTGGAACAAATTTTTATATGTTTTAAACATGAGAGCGCAAAGATTACTATGGTTGTGAGTTTCCAGATGATTCCAACCAAATTTAACAAAGAAAATAAAATTGATATAGAGATAAAAAAATAAATAGCTTAGTGGGGTAAAACAGCTCATTAAGACAATGACGTCTATTAATTTTCATTGTTTTACCGATCCAATATAAACGCTGTTAACACAGATCGCGACACAACACTTTGTTAAGAATATCAACCAATAACCATTTCTCGGCCACATACGGAAATATCAAGTGTATACGGTGTTGGTTTTACCTAGCTGACAATTACTAGTACCATGTTCGAATGGATAAATTACTATTCCAAATCGGGTTTGTGCATAGATAACATAGACTGGCAATCAAGTGTACAAGAGGAAAAAAAAAGAAAGCACGAATTCTACAATTATTATTACATCGTTTTTGAATACTTTATTAAGTCAATACAATATTCCTTAACAAAGTTTTTGCGCAAACACTTGCACACCTAAGCACTTGTCCAATTTTATTTGTGTTTTTATTCTACTTTATGTCAATAATAACAACCCGACCAGTGGCAGGTTTACTGTGTGTATAACAATAGTAAAAATGAAAATATTTAATACCAGTGCATAATAAATACTTTAATAAATGTCAAAAATATTTAAATATTAGATAAGTAAAAATGTTTTGTTAAAAATAAAATATATGTATATATGTGTTAAATAACTTGTTTTATTTAAATGGTAGTATTTTTCAGTAGATAAAAATAAAAATGAAAAAGAACATGGCCGGCACTATGAAAAGTATGATACCATTGTTTAAATAGGACTAGTTAGACAATTCTTATGGAACAAACGTTTGACTTTTACTCTGCCGTCATGTAGCGGCCTCTAGTCATAAATTTAAAAAACTATTAACAGAAACTTAATTCTCGGCAGGATTCTATTCGAGTATATTTTTACCTGTCTCATGACTAAGGCAAACCTGTACACGGATGCCAGATTGTGAAGAAAATATAAGACTTTAATAAAATGCTTATTGTTATTATCGTTGTATGCGTCTAGTGAAAGATAACTTGACTATTTCGAGCGAATATTTCAAATTGTTTTTATACTTTGAGACTTGCTAAATCTAAATCGGTTAGTAATCTATTTAAATAAAGTAGGTAAATGCTGACTTTTTTTTAATTTTTATTAGTTTATCAGATATTTATTTTGGTTATATGATTTGCTAGAAAAGGATTAAATATTTAATTGAAATACACTCGATTGCTATCGTCTTAGAACACTCATGCGGAGGTTTATTTTTTAGTCAAGACTTAAGTTTTATCATTGTTTAAAAAAGAAAATCTTTTTAAACAATGGTTTTATGTATGTTTTGAGAAAATTAAATTTTCAATCTTTTAATCTTTAAAATGACGTTTGAAAATATAGTAAATTTATGGGTATGGTTTTTTGATAATGGTTTTGAAACAAATAAACACATCGATATGCCACAACAAGAGGCAACACATATTTAGGGACAAATTAATCTATGTGTTGGGATAAAAGGAATAATAATTAACAACACTTTAATAAATAGTATCCTTTATTTTATTTATTTATGTATTTTATAATATAAACACCAGTTTTGTATTTCTGTTTACATAAATGAGAAGTTTAAATGAATGAGCTGTTCATTAATGAAATAATTTTAAATTACAAAGTGATAAAGATACAATTAGTGATAAAAATTGATTGTAACATTGTTTTCATGAACTAAAATAAGCAATGTATGTAGTGCGAAACACTATTGGCACCGTGGATGGTTGTTTTGCTATCGAATACGTATGAAAAACGCGTGGTGTTGTTAACAAACCTTCCTCTTCTACCTCACTATATTTTTTTGGTTTGCATTTAGATAGTTTTGGTCAAAATGCTTACTGCATAGAAATTTTTTTTTTAAATCGGGTAGCTCCAGACTTTCCAATGCAGCATTACCTACAACAATATTATTATTAACACAACTGAAAAAAAAGCAATTTTCTGCACAATAAAGTAAAAAAACAATTTAAGTTCTGTATTCAAAATATAAATAACTTGGCAGTTATGCCAACATATTTTTATATATATATATATATATATATATATATATATATATATATATATATATATATAAGAATATATATATATATATATATATATATATATATATATATATATATATATATATATATATATATATAAGAGTAAGAAAAAAGAAATTTTTTAGATAGGAAAAAAAAGATTCCATAGACTACCAAAAACAAATTTTTTTTGGTAGTATGGGTATGGGATCTAGTCTTTCACCCATTCTAAGTAGCTATATCAAGGATGATGTTATCAGTGATTGTATCAACAATTGTACTTTTTTCATTCCTTTTTTTAAAGATATGTAGATGATTTAGTTTTGGCACTTCCTAAACACAAAATTATTGAAATAGTCAACATTTTTAAGTATTATAATCAACATATACAATTTACAGTTGAGGAAGAGGTAGACAATTCTCTAGTTCCTTAGAGTAGGTTTCAAATCCAGTGCTTTATACAGGTTGGTGAATTGTTTGCAGTTGGTAAGTTTGGTATGGTTGATTCATAGTTGTAATAGTCGATGCTTCTCTTCTAGTTATGAAGTCTAGGGAGAGATGACCAATAAAAGATTGAAGTTTATGAAAAGTCGTTTTGCTCTTTTGCTCTAAGTTTTGTCAAGTATCCTCTACCGACTTTTTGAAAACGAATTTCGAGATTCGTTAGCTAGTTGAATTGGAGTGACTTCAGTCACCCCATGGTTGGTAGCTTCTTTGGCAAAATGATCTGCTGTTTTATTACCAGTAATTCCGGTGTGAGAAGGCAGCCATATGAGAGAGACTGTTACATCGTAAGCAGAGAGATTTTGGTATATGTCATGAATGTTTTGAACTAATAGGTGCTCAGTGAAAATTGTATTGACTAAATGGATATATGAAAGAAAATCTGAACAAATGGCAATATGTCTGTTTTGATGTGAGATACATTTAAAAGCCAACACAATACTATATAGTTCACCTGTGCAAACGTTGCATATTAAGGGTAACCGAGATGATCTTACAAGTTCATGTTTAGTGGTTACTGCACAACCAATACCAGTGGTAGTTTTAAAAGCATCTGTATAGAGAATTAAATTCTAAAAATGCTTTCTTTATAAGAAGGTTAGAAAATTCAAGTTTGTTAAAAATAGTGAGTGAAGTATATATTGAAGGGATATCTTTAGCCCAGAGGGGAAGTAAAGGTAGAGGAAATAAACTAGTCAGAAAAAGGTCAATATTTTTAAGTAGTGGACAAATTAATTGAGGTATAGGTTTTATGATAAGGTGTTGGTTATTGTTAGTGGAAGAAGACGGCATTGTGGCAATTAGGGAATGAACAAGATTAAATGGATTTGCAGATGTTGATGCAGCATACGAAAGTAGAAGTGATTATCGTCTTAGGGTAGGAGAAAGTTCATTAGACTAAAGCGAAAAGCGCTCAGACCTAGAAGTAGTTTTATTGGCAACCCATTGAAGATGACTGAGGGTTTTAACAATGTTCAACCTTTTAAAACAATTGATTTTAAGTTCAGAGATTTGATTTTTTCAATTTAATCTGGAGTCAAACATAAAACCGAGAATTTTACAATAATTAACACCAGAAAGTAGAGAATTGTTAAATAAAATTTGGGGTAAGGGAGTGGAAATCCCTATGGAAAATTTTATTTATTTGGTTTTGCTCTCAGAGAGTAATAATCCTAGTTCGTTAAATCTATCTTGAAGTAGATTTACTACACTTTGTATAAGTTTATATGAGGATGGGACAGATTTAAGATGGCAGTAAATGATTAGGTCATCAGCGTATTGAACATATTTGATGGGAGGCAAATTTCGTTGATGGCAAGAATGAATAAAGTTAAACTTAATGCAGATTCTAAAGGGACACCTTAATTTTGAGGAAGAGATCGAAAAAGTTTACCCTTGGCAAGGACTTTAAAGATTCTTTCAATTAGATATTTTTTTACAAATGAGAAAATATTACCATTTAAATTATAGTGGGAGTTTTTGTCAATGATTGCTTTTCTGGAGATTGAATAAAATGCCCCTTCAACGTTAAATATAGTTGCTACGACATCTTGTTGATTATAGATTGCTTAAGAAATGTGTGTTTGAAAAATAAAAAAGTTATCAATAGTAGACCGATTACGTCGGAAGCCGGATTGAGCGTCGGGAATAATATTATACTGTTTAACGAACCACGTGAGTATTTCATTGATCATTGTTTCAAGAAGTTTGCAGGTAATACAAGTAAGAGAAATCAGACGAAAGATATTGGAGTTATAGAGGGCTGGTCAGGTTTTTTAATTGGAATGATTATAGAATTGCGCCAAACATCTGGGAATTTTTGTGTGTTCTAGATATATATATACCCGGTATTTAGGCGTTCCACGCCCTTCCGGTAGGGATCTATGGAGGAGTAACACCTAGCCGCAAGCCCTTATCTCTTGCCGTACTGCTCCACCATAGGCCGATCAGATACCAGCATATTCTAGACTAAGCCGCAGATTCATTTTAGAATTTTAAACTACTGCGTTAGCCTTTTTGTTTGCTATTCACCGAGCCGGGGATTTGAACTGACATCTCTCGCATTGAAGCGAAGGAGAAGCCAGCCGCCCAGCCCGCTTGGCTATCCGATCGACAGATGTGTTCTAGATAAGGTTATAAATTTCGAGAAGTTTGGAGAGAGATGTATTAGAGAGATTTTTTTAAAATATATAAGGAATATCATCGGGATCATCAGCAGATTTTGTACATGAAAACAAGGTAAATTTTAGTTTATTTAGGGCAAACAAGCCGTTCATAAACTTGACATCGTGTGGAGTTGACGAGATGGTGGAGAAAGATTGAGCGCGTAAAGAACTGGGAGTAAAAGCCATATTACTTTTATTGAATCTGTCTTCAACCCCATTAGCGAGTGTGTCAGAAATGAATTGACTGTCAGAGATAACTGTGTTGCTGAAGAAGATGATAGGAGAAATAGTTAGGATATAGGAATGAAGGATGACTAAATTCATAGGATGAAGGTTAGTTTTATTGCCTTGGATTTGTGAAACAGTTTTTTTTATAAATGAGAGTGGAGTTATCATATCCACTGGTAACTTTAACATCCTAATATATAAGACTAAATAATGTAAACTAAATTGTAACATATAACTTTTATCGGGTTTTTACCCAGATATTTAGTGGCTCAAAAAATGTACACCTAGACACTGATGATGGAATATGGATTCCGAAAACAATTTGTCTTCATGACATAGCCCGTTTGGGTTTTTTAATTTATGTACCTTTTATAAAGAATTTTAACAAATTTTTTTTTGTAATGATCTTTCTTTTATCTTAGTATAGATTAGGGCAAGACCTTTCATTAACGATTGTCAGCGGTATGTCAGTGGTAAATTTACTGGCTTCATTTAGAGGTTCGTTGGTGCCTAAGGAATTTTCGAGAAATTTTTCAAGATAATTCTAGAAAACCCTAATTTTTGTGTTTTTATAGGATTTGAGTGCAGCTTTTAGTTCGAAATAGTTTATAAGAGAGTTCGGATGATTGGTATCTTGTTGTGAAACTGAGGATGAATAATGAAAGGGCGAAGGAAGAAAAGAGTATATATGGTTAGGTCCAGATTTGTTGCAAAACTTTTATTTTAAATTTTCTGCCAGAATCTTGGCTGTCTCTTAATTGTCAAGGATAACCTTTCGATTAAAAAAGAGATTGGATATTTTAAGGTTATTTTTTGTAAACATTTTTTTTTCCAAACTGGACTTGGACTAGTATTTGATGTACATAAAGGTTTCTTACTTAATTAAATATCGTGTCTAAATTTGGCAAAAGATGAAGTAAAAATATACAGAGAGCAGAAAAAATGAATAAATGCGAGAGAAAGAGAGAAATTCTATTCATCATGTATGCTGTGATTAGATTTGACATCAGAAGATTTATCAGAGGATGCACTTATATATACTCTTGTAAGTCGGAGATAGGCTGTTCTTTTAACTTTTTTAAGATTCTAGTGATACGGTTTTTTAGTGATCTTTTCCTTGTACCTATGTAGAGCTGCAATAAGTCCTTTTGAATACCATCTATGTTGGAGGATTTTTAAGCTTCTTGTAGTGGGGTGATACATACAAAAGAGTTCTCAAGAAATGTAATAAGTTGCGTGGAATTGAGTGTAAAATTAGTCGGATTATCTTTGTAAATCATTTCTATAGCGGAAATATAATAAGGTTTCATCGAGTAATCCAATCAAAGATTAGATTTGGACATTTTTTGGCTGGTTTCAGTGGCATTGAAAATGTCGAAGGAGGAAAAGAACTTAATAGCGCAAGAATACCGGATGAAGATAGATGGTAGGAGTATCATGAGGACTGTCATTGAAGTGTCCCCTTTTTTGTCCTACTGCCAACATGGGCTTTGAATTAGTACGACGAGAGATGGATAAATCCATAATGGCAGCCAGGATGGATATGCAGTTAACAGAGATGGACTCAATTTCCGAAGATAGAAATTCTTTTGATGAAGTTAAGGATTCAGGATTAAGGACTACTTAGAGTCAGCTGAAAATGAAGAAGAGGGAGGAGCATTAGCTGCAATGAGTGTGTGATCTGGTCAACTGGAGACTTTGCAATCAGACTCCACGGTACGACCCGTAAGCTTACAAAGAAAACACTATAGTCTGTCAGAGAATAAAAATATTTTAAAGGATGTATTTTCATGGTTAATTAACAGAGAAGATTGCACTTCGAAGTTCACCTTGTCAGCTATTTCAAATGTTACCCTAGGAAAACTCATGATATATGCCTATTGATCATCTGATGTTCCGTATTTTTTAGGGACTGCTCGATTAGGAATGCGGGATGGAAGGAGATACATTTGAAATAAGGATTCTTTTGGTCGCAGAAAGAAGCCTGCAGATAAAGATGACGGTGGAATTAATTATGACGTTCGGTGTATTAGTTGATCAACGATGTCGGTAGAAGTGAGGAAAATGCAGATTCGATTATTCGAAATGCGAGATGTAAAAGTAATATTTTTTGGATAAACTATTTCACCAATTTCTTTAATATATTTAAATAAAACAGTATTCAAAATGGAGTGCATGACAATAACTTGTTCCCTTTTAGAAAACGAACGGGAAGGAGGTCTAGAGACTGCGTCAACGACATATGATTTTGGGTTGGAATTGAAGTTGTTTTGTGTAAATGTAAATATTAAATTGCTGTTCATGATGTGTAGTCCTGGTTACCCAGACCGTAACACAATACCTAAATGTGAGTACCTAATGGATCCTCTTCCAAACTGGAAAGAAAGAAAAAAAGGATCTCACCTATTTCTTGGGATTTTCACTGGTTTTCTTTAATTACACCAATATAGCCGCAATTAAATTCGACTATTGAAATATAAAACCAAATTTGATACTCGTTTTCTTATCACATTGCAATTAAAGAACTTCGCTTCGTATTGTTAACTCGTCGATGAATTACTTTATCTGTTTAACACTGTTTAAATCTTTTTTAAATCCGTGAGGAACTTTAAAAAGGGTGCTTAACCTTTGACAGTTATTTGACGTTTTTTGAATCGATTATTTGAAGCTTTATTTATAAACTTCAACATTTTATTAAAAAAACAGTTTGAAAAAGTACTTTTTAGCTTCTAAACATTTATACTACTTTTGATATTTTTCATGTCATACGGCTGTACGTAGGCTCAATGAAAAGCTGGTGTAAAAGCACAATTAAAAAAAAGCAGAAATTTCCATAACCAATAACAAGAAACAAGCTGAGAAATTGCAGCGGACAGATCTCCCTTGCATTTTTCTGTGGCGATATTTTACGAGTACCATTATTTTAATGTTTCAAAACTAATTTACTTCTTCACTGTGTATACCATATATAAATCGAATTATAAAATTTAGATATTCTTTTACAATGTGTTCAATTTTCAGCTCTTAATGTTAATAAACAATGAAAATATTGGCAATTTCTTAAATAAGAAAAAAAATGCTATTTGATTTCCTCTGGGCCATAGAAGGTTTTGGTTTTTTTTTAAATGTCTTTTTTTTATTAGCTTTATATTGAGCCTACATACAAGTGTATGACATAAAAAAGTCAAAGTTATTAGAAATTTTTATATGCTAAAAATTTGTTATTCTTCAAACTGATTTTTAAAAACAAATTTAATATAATCTTGATGTTTTTTTTTAATAATTTAAAACGAAGCCATAAATCGATATCTATTTACAAAATAACCCTAGAGTGACTGTTTGGACAAGTACAGTTGTTTAAATAATCGGTCTCCTGGATAAACAAATTGAATAACTCATAAACTGAATGGTCGTTCTGTATGATATTTAGCACACTTTAAAAACTCATTAACTGCCATAATTTTAAATAGTTATTACATATCGTTATGCAGAAAAGAAAGTTATTTATATTTATATTATTTATATTTATATTAACATTTATAAATTTTACTTTAAAAATAAGGGTTTTTAAATTATCTCGGTCAATTCTTTATGTATTTTAATTATAAAAATATCAATATTAGAGAACATTTTATGATCTATAACTTTTATTTTAACCATATATCTCTAACATGAATAAGAAACGTTTTTGCTCATAAACTTTTTTCACTTTTTACGATTGTTTAATAAAAAAGCAAAGCAAAATTAGCTGAAGTCTTTACATAATTGTCATCAGCTACCCCTCATATACCTTTTAGAGACTTTAAATACCTGTTTAAGATTTTTTCAGCTTTTTTAGAGTTTTAGATCATAAAAAGTTATGTAATTTTTGAGAGTATCCAAATTAAAATACATGAAACTATTAACCGAAATAGTTGCAAAAAAAACCTTATTTTTGCAGTTGTTTCTAAATTATAATAACTCTTTTTTGGGCAAGGACATGTAACATAGCTCCTTGAAATTATGGAAATTAATAAGTTATTAAAGTGAGCTAAATATCAATCAGAGCAAATAGTTTATAGGTTATTTAATCTGTTTATAAACATTTATAATAACGTTGATATCGTTTATGCCACAAACTTATTTAGAGGCTTATGAAAAACTGGTGAAAAACACACTTTCTAAAAAAAACAGAATCTTTTATGACCATTACTAGGCAAGAGAGCATTTTATATTTAAAACCAAAGCATTTTATTCTTAAAATCATACTTCCATTGTCTATTAACAGTAAGAGCTGAAAATTGAAGGGACCCTAAATGAAGATCTGAATTGTGCGTTCCAACTTACATATGGCATATGCAGTAAAGAAGTAAAAATTTATAACCCGTTAAAATGATGGTATTCGTAAAATACCGCTTCGGAAAAGTAGAATGGAGAACCATTTGAGCTCGGTTTTTTTTTAGATTTGAACTTTTTCAAAATGAAGCGCGATTGCAAAATTTGCAATATCTTGGCTTCTGTGGCACGTAAAACATAATTTTTTTTTAAACTGGGATAGGTCAACAAAAAGTTGTTTACATAATCGCTTTCTACGATAAACAAATCCTCACTATTTTTATTAGTTACATTACATACCATTATGCAAAAACAAAGTTATTAAAATTTATAAATTTCTGCAAAATCAAGGGTTTCTTGCAACTATTTTGATGAATTCTTTATATATTTTAATTTAGAAACTCACAAATGGAAGAACTTTTTGAATCTACAATTTTTATTTTAACTATTTTTCTCTAACTGGATAAAAATCATTTATAGCCAAAATCACCTGTATGTCTTCACAGATTTATTATTAACTAACCCTCATATATCTTTTAGAACCTTCAAATATCTGTATAAAATTTTTACGTGAAACCAATAATTTTTTCCCAGATGGACCTTTGTATAAATTAGTTCTCCGATAAAGATGAACTTATTTCTACTTTTCAATACAATAACTAAAAATAGCTAAAGAAATACATATTTAAATATCTAATACTTTGTTTATGTTTATTAACTTGTTTATTCACTAATTTGTTTTTCCGAAGTTTATTATATCATAATTATAATACCAACGAAAACGTAAAATTCAAATTAATGCATCTCGAATATGACGCGTGCACCCTGGCGATAATAAAAAATGATGAATGAAAAAAAAAAATTAAACATTTTTTCAAGTTAATTACGTAACGGAAACGGTGTAAAATAAAAGAATATAAAAAAAGTTTCTATTTACTTACCAGAGTGTAATATCCATCTTTGACAAGCCGAAGGATTTTTGTCGGAAATCTGAACATTCTTAATCCATGAATATTGTATGGTGATAAACCACATTTGTAATAACAACAAATATTTCCGGCCATCTGTAAAAAACCATTTATTTATTATGGAAGTAACATTATTTTAATTTAAAATCACTTTTTTCAAATATTATCGAATGTATGTAATATCCGGTAAAATTTATTTCTAAATACCTAATTTGTTTTCTCATACAATGTTTTTTTATGTTTTAAACACATATAATTAAAATGTTTTACTTACCTCGGACCAAATTTTTGTAATACACTTCCAAATAAAATAAAATATTTAAATTCTTTAAACTTATTTAGATATAGGAAGACTTAGAAACCACAGTACGTTTATGTACAATTTTAGTTGACACCATATTTACTAGTTGATAGTAATAACTCTATTTTAAATGAATATCTTAAGTGATTCAAGGTCTGTTTTTTGTAACATTTTTAGTTTAACAAGTAAACCTGTTGCTACTATGTCAGTGAAATATTGCAACGCTGGTGAATTTAATTCAGTGGATCAAAAATGGACGTTTAGTTTAGTCCTTAACTTTTTCACATAGCACCATCTAGTATAATGTATATCAAACAAACAATGGTATATTAAAATCTATTGAGACAGAAAGAGTGGTGACATCTAGTGACTGTCTCAATTAGAATCAAACAAATTTATACATTGCGTTGGCTAACTAGTCCTATTTAAACAATGATGATACGGTAACCTATTTCCGTTTTAGGTAGTGTTCTTTAGCAATTGAACTCAACAAACATGCTGCAAGTAACACATATGCATATTATTTTGTTCTAGATATAGAGAGGACTTATGTGATATTTATATCAAACCGTACTATATATTAAATATAGTACGGTTCAAGAAACTTAAAACTATAATATATATATATATATATATATATATATATATATATATATATATATATATATATATATATATATATAGGGTGTCCCATAATTAATTGGACATTAGCTAATGGGTGATAGCTGACATCAAAATAAAGCGTTTGAGCTCAAATTGCTTAGGCAAAATGTTGCTAGTTTTCGTTCTACAGGGTGATTCATTAATATTTTTTTATATTATTTTTAGGGATATATTGAAAACTATTCAACCAATTTAAGTAAAATTTGGTATCTTGCTATTATTTAGTATGCTTACTATGAAAATGATATTAGTTTTACCGATGACACTAGGTGGCGCCATCTACTATAACATTGGTTCATTAATGGGGCCATAATTTTTTTTCCCGCCCTGTATAAACATTCTAGGAAAAAACATGAAATATCATTCAATTCTACACAAAAAAGGTATTCTTGTTTCAAATAAAAAAAGTACACCGTTTTCGAAATTAACGTATTTTTTAGAGACGTGCATAAAATAAAAAAAATTAACAAAAACTTATGTGAATTCAAACATGATTCAAAAGGTTTTAAATAAAAGTGAATATTAAACGTATTAGTAGTAGATAATTTTTGCAAACAAAACGCATATGATTGAAACAATTATTTTTATTAAACCTTTGACTCAGTAACGAATTTTAAGAAAATCAGAAATTAAATTAAACAATGAAGTGAATATAAAACAATTAACAAAGTGAATAATTCAAAACGAAACGAAAAAAAATTACAATAAGTGTTCAAAATGTGCACCATTAGATAAACTGCATAATCTAAATCTTTTGTGTAAGTTTTGTCTTATTTTAAATAATGAGTTTCTTTGGGCCCTAATTACGTTAACTCCCTCTACAATATTTTGCCATAACTCTTGACGGTTATTTATTTTTTTTTTATAAACAAGTGACTTTAGGTAGCCCCACAAGTAAAAGTCTAGGGGATTTAGTTCGGGACTGCGTGCTGGCCATGGGTATACACTACCTCTACCAATCCACCTTTGAGGATAAATTTCATCTAGATAATTTCTAACTTCTAGGCTATAATGTGGTGGTGCACCATCATGCATGTACCAAGAGTTCCGTCTCAAATTTAGAGGTATGTCTTCTAAAAGAGTTGGTAAATCTTTTCTCAAAAAATTTAGATACGTTACTCCGTCAAACCTAGTTGGTAATTCGAATGGTCCTACAATACAATCCCCAAATATGCCACACCAGATATTTATGGAAAACTCGTGTTGAAAATGATGTTCTTGAAATGCATGAGGATTTTCTGTCGCGTAGGTATGGCCATTGCGCCAGTTAAATACACCCCTTCTAGTAAATGTGGCTTCATCGGTAAATAAAATTAGCCATGGTTTTTGGAGCAATAAATGTAAGAATCCCATTTGGATCGGTACATTTTTTTAAGAACTGAGAGTACCTGTCAGAACTGAATTTTATATAATCTGGTTTTTGCCAGATCAAATGCCAGTTAAAAGTGTCGCAGAATCAATTTAAAAAATAAATAACTAATAAAATTACTTTATTTAACTTCGTAAACTAATTTTTCGAAACCAAATTCAGATTTATGCTTTAATCTGTGCCTCCTAAGAAATGCAAGGCAAAGGACGTTGATAAAGATGTTATTAGAGACATGAGGAATCTAAATTTGCATTCCACAACATATCTCCTCAACTAGGCAAGAATCGTTAGCGAATTGGTTTCTAGTACTCATAAAGAGTATAACGGAATAAAAGGAAAAGACAGTTAAGATTTAATTTCACGTATAGTGCGTCTGGGATCATAGGGATAAAAGGGATCATCAGAGACGGCTATTCACAGACGCTCTGAACGTGAAAATAAATCTTTCCTGTCTTGAGAAGCAACATGGCTTCGTATGGACGCAAATAGCGACATCTGATAATAAATCCGTAAACTAATTTCTCGAAACCAAATTCAGATTTATGCTTTAATTTGTGCATTCTAAGAATTCTTATTTATTTATTGTCATTGTGCAAATTTTAATTTTGCGATATTTCATGATTTTAAATACCTAAAAACTATTAACAACACGAGCGAAAGCAATCGCTTGGGCCCAATAGAATGTTTCAACTCCAATACTCCCGGTTTGTAGCCAAGTCGCTGCCTTGCACGCAATTCTTAATTCAATATGTAATATACTATTTTAAGTTTTCAATCATTCAGCCACATGGCATATATCGGTCCTCGTCGAAGTGAGGAACGACCGAGGACCGAGAACCGAAAGTAATGAGAGTATTGGCTGTACGATTTTGTTTTGGTTCGATCTTGATCGGCGCCGTCGGCGGTCGGTCAATAGATTTTTGTCACGATACGATTCGATCGTTATGAACTAGCGGGATTCGGTCGTTCAATACTTTGAGGTGAATCAAAACGAACGAATCAATCGCGATTGATACAACACTAGTCTACACCACCGTCTTATACCGCTTTTTTTAATGATCCATTAGTTAAATGTGGAATCAACTGACCGAAGTTTCTGTAACTAATATCAAGTTTTAACACAAATATCTACCGAAAGATGTGCTTCAAATATATTTATTTCAACTTTCATGATTCAAGGCTATGATAAAGGTTGAAAAATAATGTAATGCGCTTACAAATCTGACAATTATCTATTTAAGCCATTTTATTCATTTACAACTATACAAACAAGAAGACATTTGTTTCCAAAAGATTTTATACAATATACAAAACAAATAATCACCACTAATATATAACTGTTTTAAAAATTTTCATAATTACAAAAGATCTATAATTAAATATAACTCTTACACAAGAAGAAGAAGCCCGATATATAGAGATTATTGGTTAGTACAGTATATGGAAATAATAATAAAAGTATAAAATTGAAATATATACATCACTTACTTTACTGGCAAATTATGCATTGTCAACAAAAAATTTGGATTTCAAAGTATTGGTTTACATATCGAATACATTCAGGATTACATAACAATATATGCACTATATTTACATATTTCTTCTCTATAAAAAATTACAGCTAAACAAATGGTTATAACATATTTTACACAACAGTTTACTAAATTTGTATATAAATCTGTATATTTCAGTCATCGTATCATTTACGTATGTACAAAATAGTTGAGTTATTAACTGGAGTTTGAAAAAAAATTTGGTGCTAATACTTGAAATCGAATATTTTTTGTCAACAGATTTAATTGTCGGTGAGCCCAAGAATGTTATATGTAAATGGTTAAAATACCTCTGAACAAAAATATTCATAACAATATGCAATCCAAGAACGCTTCCTTCCATGTATTTGCAAATTTGTTAAATAGAGTCTTGGTGTACTATAATCTGCCCTAGTAGCTTAAAGCCGTTTGTTTGGCATTTCTACCGTCTCTGAATACATATTAACATATTAACTTGATTATGGCTTTTTCTTGTATAATTATGTTTTTATGTTAAATGAAACTCGGAAAACTAACAACTTAAACTTTTGTTTTATTTAAATTGTATAATTCGTGAAATTATTGAAAAACATAATGAAAATATTGGAAAAATTAAAAAGTTTAATAAAGCGTTGTAGAGCTAAAACTGTATTAAAGGGATTATAAATAGGCACAAATATAGTAAACATTTAAAAAACAATGTGGTAGCCAATCATTATTAAAAGAGAACGCGTGAAAATAAGAATATGAAGTCAGGTAAACTTAAAATTTAAGGGACTGCTATCGATTTCAAACAAATACCTATTATAACAATAATTATAAAAACGAAAAATTTTTTATAATTTTCGAAGATGTCAATTTTTATCGATTTTTCAACTGTACGATTTACGTAAAATATTAAGTAAATAATAAGACAGCTACAACTTCTTAGCTGAAACACCGTGAGTCAAATTCCTTACCATTTGCCGTTTTAGGTAATCCGTTAAAATTTCGCATATGTGCATCACATCGGCTATTGTCGTAAGATCATAGAGGTCTTTAGAAGGTAAATGAAGTCATAAGCTCACATATATTTCTAATGTTGGCTTATATGAATCGACTCGATAAATTGGGCATGTCTATTGAGGTATATTTTAAAGACTCGATGAAATATATCCAAGAGACGAAAATCCCACTTTTGATATATAAATCATGAACAATTAAAAAGTGATAATAGAAAAAAGTTTTAACCATTTACGTACAGACCTCCAGGACGTCGTACTGTATCAAACTGTTTTTCAATTGATTTATATTTATTTTTAAAAAGTCCTAGTGTCAAGGCACATCCGATATCGCTGAATTTATCCAAAACCGAAATTTTTAACAAATTTACGACGTGTGCTGATGTGCCAACCTCTCCAACTCGTCGTCAATGGTTGAATGCTAGTAACCATATCGATCCTAAAATAAAAGAAAAGTGGTTATACGACCGAAACTTTTTCATTAAAAATGTACAATATTCTAGTGAATTATCATTTAAATTTTTTCTGCGACTCAATGTATCATGTATAGACAAATTAAAAAGAAATTAACATTAGTATGAAGTGAGTTCTTTTTTTAAGTCTAGATTCTTTACGAATAAAAATCACTACGGTGTTCTTATAAATACCATAATTATAAGGTATACGCAAAGTTCCAAAGAATCGCCAGTGACGTTCCCTGAAATTCAGAAATAAGTTTTTGATAGCGCCTAAAATATTTTTAAGATCAATATGTTTTTTCTATATAAACGATATTGAAGGAGATTACAACATAGAAAATCAACAAAATCTACAACGTCAACTACACAGTGAAAACCCAACAAGAGAAGAACTTTTAAATGCCATCGTAAAACTCAAAGACAATAAAGCTCCAGGAATCGATGGAATCTGTTCGGAAATGTATAAAAAAGGTGGTGATCAACTTTTTGCAGCAATCCATAAACTAATAGTACTTATATGGCAGAATGAATTGGTACCAGAAGAGTGGCTTAAGGGAATAATATGTCCGTTGCATAAAAAGGGTGATGAACTGGAGTGTAAGAACTATAGAGGCATTACTCTGTTAGTATCTGCGTATAAAATCTTCGGCAATATACTGTTTGAAAAACCTTAACATTTTACAAAGGATATTTTTTTTCAATCATCATTTTGGCTTTACAACCCTGTGTGGGTCCTAGCCTCCCCAATAATTTTTTCCAGTCGTCCCTATCCATCGCCTTCCTCCGCCAAGCACGTATTTCCATATTTCTCATATATTGATCTATGTTATCTAGGAATCTTGTTCTGGGTCTTCCTCTTCTTCTTTGACCATTTGATTTTTGGTCAATATCAATGCGTATTTACTGCTGGAAAGTCAAGTACACATAAAATTCAAGCACATAAGCAGATTCGAGAAAAGTCACTAGAATATAACATAGATACACACCATATCTTCGTCGACTTAAAAGCAGGCTATGACAGTGTGAAAAGAACTGCATTATATAATGCAATGATAGACTTTGGGATCCCACCTAAGTTAGTTAAGTTGACCCAACTAACAATGCAAAACGTAAGCTCATGAGTTAGAATTGAAGGAGAAAACTACGTTCTTTGACATTAATAATGGTCTAAGACAGGGGGACGCACTGGCGTGTCTCCTCTTTAATATTGCCTTGGAAAAGGCAATCAGACAATTAAATATTAGAATGAATAAAACTATTTTTAATAGATCGACGCAAATTCTCGCATTCGCTGACGATATTGTTATAGTGGGCAGAAGTATGAGAGACATGGTGTAGTGTTTTACAAGGCTTGCGGACGCGACAAGTCAATTAGGACTTGTGGTAAACGAGGAAAAAACCAAATATATGTTAGTTTTTAAAAATCCCCAAAATATCCAACAGATAATTCAAATTAACAACCATACCTTTGAGCAAATCAAAGAATTCACATATCTTGGATCGCTAGTAAACGAAACAAAACACGACAAGCGACTAAATAATATCAATAGCAAACTGAAATGTTCACGGTCTCCAGAAACATTTAAGAAATAAAAATATAAAACGCGCAGTAAACCTCAATATATACAAGACCTTAATAAGATCGGTTTTGATGTATGGGGCTGAAACGTGGATCTTAGGATACGGCCGTAACACATACATTTATCGACAAAACATATTTCTTGATTAATACGACTCGGTATATATTTCTTTATCAACAAAACATAATCCCGCCCTGTACTATATATATATATATATATATATATATATATATATATATATATATATATATATATATATATATATATATATATATATATATATATATATAAGTAGTTAGGTATTATTGACTGACACGTTATGTAAAATAAAGTTTTATTATGAGGTTGCAGTCATTAATAGGGCAGGAAAGTGAAACTCTTTGTTCTTTATCAAGCTTTCGCAAAATTTATTTGCTTCTTCAGGATATGCTAAAATATGGTATCAGTAAATACAATGAAATTATAATTAAATAGCATTGTATAAAACTAGTATAAAAACTTACAACATGAGGTTAATCCATTAAATTTTCAAATTTACAAAACATTAAAACTTAACTTAATAAAATTATATAGTTATGAAGTACAATATTTTAATTTTATTTTTATTTAATTTTGTAGAATTTTTATATTTTTTTTAATTTTTAATTTTTATACTAGTTTTATACAATGCTATTTAATTATAATTTCATTGTATTTACTGATACCATATTTTAGCATATCCTGAAGAAGCAAATAAATTTTGCGAAAGCTTGATAAAGACCAAAGAGTTTCACTTTCCTGCCCTATTAATGACTGCAACCTCATAATAAAACTTTATTTTATATATATATATATATATATATATATATATATATATATATATATATATATATATATATATATATATATAATATCTGGGGCGACAGTAAATCTAGGTCTGACTTCCTTTTATAGTCATAAAAAATAATATGGACCAAACCCTTTATATACACCTGCATTTTTTATTGTTCTATCCTTACTAAAAGGGTGTTTAAGAGCCGATCGTAAAAAAATATTGCTTTTTGAATTTACAAAACTAAAAACCATAAAAAGATAGTACAAAATCTCCCCTCGCTTAAAATTAATATCAAAGGCTCGTTTTCTCTAAAAACGTCCTAGCTAGTAAAAAGAATCATATCGCACTCGCTATTTACGCATACAAATATCTCGCCTTAGTTACTGCATACACAATCACATCGCAATCCTCAGTATATAGTTAATGCAACTCGCTATACATGCTCGTTTTACGTAGCAAAGTACTTTTAAACGTACTTATTTCAAGACAAGTTTTGTAATAAAAGTGTTTGTAAAATCAATTATGCTCAAATAAAATAAAATACTTGCAGTCAACAATCTTTCTTCAACATCGAACTGTACCTTGCTTTGACGAGGATTAATTAATCGTCGTATCTGCAATCAACTTCTATAGAAGTTTTATTTCTCCGCTTATGTTAGAGAAAAATAATATCCACAACAGGAACAATGTGAAATATGGCAAATGTACATACTAGATCTTTTCTCTGACAATCGTAACGTAAATGTCTATGATAGCAAAATAGAATTAACTGAACCATCAATATTAGAATCAGAATTATAATACGCACTTATGGATTAAGTGGGACTGTAAGCTGGAAATGACGATAAGAGTAGCGATGACTAGGAACTTCTTCTTCTTAGGGTGCCTGTCCGTTCCGAACGTTGGCGATCATTTTGGCTATGATGACTTTGTTGGTTGCTATACGAAATAGCTGTGTTGAGGTCTTTCTATACCATGCTCTCAGGTTAGCAAGCCAGGATATTTTTCTTCGTCCTGGGGCTCTTTTTCCTTCAATTTTACCTTGCAAAATGCATTGAAGTAGCTCGTATCTGCCTTGATTTCTCATTATATGTCCCAAGTACTGCAGCTTACGGCTCTTCGCGATGTTGACCAAATCCGCAGTTATGTTCATCCTCCGCAGTACTTCTTCATTGGTGACTTTGTCTGTCCATGGTATCTTCAGGATCCTTCTGTATGACCATAGCTCAAAAGCCTAAAGTTTTGATAGAGTTTCCGCCTTCAATGTCCACGTTTCTACTCCGTACAGAAGCACTGAGTACACATAACATTTAAGGAGCCTTATTTTTGATTCTAGGGTGAGGTCATGGCTCTTGAACACAGAACTCATAGTCAAGAATTCACTTTTTGCTTTTTCGATGCGACATTTAATCTCTTGGGTATTGTCCCATGACTCATTGATTATAGTTCCCAAGTAGTTATATTGTGAGACACGTTCTCATTCTCAATTCTCATTTGGTTCACATACAGATTTGCTTTTTATGTTTTCCTTGCTGATGATCATTAGCTTGGTTTTGCTGGTGTTTATATCCAGTCCATATTTTCTACTTGTTTCCGTTATTTTGTTCATTAAGTTTTGCAGTCCTTCTATGGTATTGGAAAACACTATTGTATCATCTGCATACTGCAGGTTATTGATCTTGACCCCATTTATTGAGATGCCTTCATCAATATCTTTTAGAGCCTCTTCAAAAATGTGCTCCGAGTACACATTGAATATCAGTGGTGAAATTTTGCAACCCTGTCTCATTCCCCTTAAGATTTTGACCTGATCTGTATATTCTCCATCTATTCGGAGTACCGCTGATTGATTCCAATACAGGTTAGCTATTTTTAAGTCTCCGTCAATCCCTGTCCTCTTCTGCACTTCCATCATTTGTTCACGCCTGACTCTATCGAAAGCCTTCTCGTAGTAAATCAGGCATGCAAAAACATTACAGCTAACATTTCTACATTTCTGAAACAATACCTGCACGCTAAATAAAGCTTCCCTCGTACCAACGGCGTTCACAAATCCAAACTGATTGGGCGCAATTTGTTCCTCGCATTTCCGGTAAATTCTTTTGTGGATGACTTTTAAAAACAGCTTCAGCAGATGGCTCATTAGGCTTATGGTCCTATAATCTTCACAAACTTTTACTCCTGGTTTTTTGGGCAATGGTACGAACTCCGATTTGAGCCACTCTACTGGTATTTTTCCTGCCTTGTATATGTCATTAAATATTTCAGTTATTATTTTTATTTGTTCTGCATCTAATAGCTTCAACAGTTCTGCAGGAATTTCACCAAGTGCCGGTGCCTTTCGATCTTCCATTTGTCTGACGGCTGCCGTTACTTCTTCTGGTAGGATTTCGGGACCTGAATGTTTTCAATGGTGGGCTCTTGTATTGTTCTAATGTCATGGAAAAGCTTATCCAAGTATTCTTCCCATACTTTCTTTTTATCTTCTTTGGTTATGGCAAGATTGCCTTCATCATCTGTTATTTTTCCGCTGTTGCGTTTTTGGAACTTTCCAGCTATTTCCTCCATCTTTCGATGAACATTGAAGTTATCATATCGACTCTGATACTCCTCTATTTCTTGGCATTGTTCTGTTTTTTGTTTCTCTTTGGCTTCTCTTATTTTTCCTCTGACGATGGTATGTATGCTCTTATATTCTTGGAGATTTTCTTTGTTTTTCTTCTCTGATCCATAAGTTCAAGTATTTCATCGGTCATCCACGATTTCCGTTTTTCTCAATTTCTCTGTATCTTTCTTCAGGTGTTGTTCTTTAATTTCTCTCACTGTTTCTTGTATGATGGTCAGTATGATTAGGAACGCATTCGTTAAACTTGACAAATACCTCCTTCGCCGTGAAGATCCTTTAACACTTAGAACCCGTTACTTGAAATGCTACATATGGCCCATCCTGATGTACGGAAGTGAGACCTGGTCACTTATGTGAGATCTCTGAATCGTGTGGAGGCTTTCGAAATGTGGAGCCTCAGAAGGCTATTTAGAACATGTAGCAAATGGACCATGTAACAGATGGATAGGTTCTAGGAAGATGTCCAAAGAGAATTATTAGATCTCGTAAGCCGGGATGGGTCTCACACTTGGACCAGATTCTACGAAATAAATATAATCTCCTAAATATTATCTTAATGGGTACAGTTGAAGGTCGAGAGCCCTTGGGCGAAATCAACATTCATGGTTCAGAGATATAACTGGTGCGGCATAACTGTACATTCAACAACCAGCAGGAGCGCCTACACACTGCATAACGTACGGCACCCAAAGAAGTCATATACAGTATCGGAAAGAATTTAAGGTGGATATGCACTTTGAACCAGAGAAAGCGATAGAAACTTATTTAAACGATATAGCGATTAAAATCTAGGAAAAGCTTCCTTGGAACAGTGCAGGATGAACCGCCTGAGTACTTTTCTCTTCTCAGGTTCAATGGACCGGCCAGTCCCTAGACTTTAAAACGTTGAAAACTATGAATCGGATAAGAACGGGGGTCGCTCCACAAAAATTAAACATAACAAAATGGGGAAAAATCGACCAAGATGATGTGAACTGTGACAGTGGAGAAACACGGAATATGGAACATCTTCTTACATGCAGAAACTGTCCTCATCGATGTACCCTCGAAGATTTGTGGCTCGCCAACAAAGATGGAACCGACGTAGCCCGATACTGGGCCGAAATTGTATGAATGACATGTCCGGACACGATAAAGTAAAGTAAGTCTAACATTATGTTACTAACAATATAATTAATTTAGCCGACTGATAATTAATATGTAGGGAGACGCTAAACACTCATAGCTACTAATTTTATATTATAGAAGGCTACCAAATATGCAAAAAAGAAGACATTTTGAAGAAGACGTGTTAATTAGGAGAGTAGTGCAAAAATTTTAGAACCAAAGGATATAAACCTAGACTTACACTATCAGTGATAAAACATTTTCTATCGAATATTCGAACGAATATCGAATATCGAATAACGAATATCGAATATTCGAACGAATATCGAACTAGTTTACCTGAATAGATGACATTAAATCGTTAGCCATAGATCCCAACTTGCCAGCTACTTTTGTAACACCTTGTCGGACACTTTCTTTAACATCTTCTAGATCATAAGCGGGTACATTATTAGATGAATAATTTGCCTCTAAAATAAAAAGAAGTGTTTTAAAAAATGTATAAATATTATGTTTATATGGATTAAGCCACAATTGATTGTAACGAAAATGACATTTTATAATTGTTGTTTGACGTTTTGATTTACAATCCGGAAATCGTTTTTAAAAAAGATTGTTTTTAAAAAATAGTGGGGTGTTATTATAACCAAAAGATGTTTGGCGGTTATATTTTTCAAATTGATGTGTAAATTACTTTGCCTCGCTCTTGTAGGCAAATAGCCATGCTTTTAGTTGAAAATTCTGAGAGTGGTGGTTTTAGTGTTTTATTGCTTGATGATGATTGCTAATGGTATGAAATTCTGATTATTTTCTGTGTTTAGTTTGGTTATGTGTTCATTTGTCTTATGTGTTTATGTATTATATGTTTATGTATAGTGTTATATATGAATTATGTATAATTGTAGATGATGTGTTTCTGACTTTCTATCAATCCGCTAATGTTGGTATATTCTTTTTGCTGATTTTTCTTTTAGTATTGGCAACAAGGCGTGCTACATTCCGCTGATGGGTTTGCTACACATTTTTCTTCATTCAGTGGAATGAGAGTTGCTTCTTTGATTTTTCTCTTTTTCATATCTGTTTTTTTTTTCATGACTATTCATGCATCTTTCCATTGTACTCTATATATATTTCCATATCTGTGATTTGTCGAAGTCTCTATTTTTGATGTATGTTTCATGCTCATTTATCCTGACACCTAGTAGTCTTTCGGTTTCTCCTACATAGAAACTGTTACATTCACAGGGTATTTTATACATGCAGTTCTTTGATCTCTCTTGTGATGTTGTAGAGACTTATTTCTTTTTCTTCTAATGGCGCTACAACCCTTTGTGAGTCTTGGCCTGCTTAACAATGTTCTTCCATTCTGCCCTGTCGGATACTTTCCTTCGCCACTGCCTGATGTTCATGGTTTTAAGATCCCTCTCTACGTCGTCTATCCATCTTTTACGGGGCCTTCCTCTTGTTCTGTTTCCTTGGGGCTTCCATCTCTGGACTACTTTTACAGCTCGCAACTAATATGATATTGTTGTCATTTGTAAATTCCTTCTTGTGAGCTTTCTGGATTGCTTGTGGTGTTTTATTGTTTCCTTTCGCCAATCTTGTGGAAGTCCTTGTTTTTAAATAAATGGGTAATAATTTTTTGTTAACACTTTTGTTTACAGCTCTTAGTCAATAACATATTGAGGATACATCATTTACGTTTTAAAATAACACATATAAAATCAGAATTTGATGTTAATATTTAGAGTAAATTAAATGTATGACCAAATACTTACCATAAAGGGGTTTTTCCTCATGATTTATAATGGAATAACTAACAGGAGAATTTACTGTCATCACTGCATGTAGTTGTCTTTTTAAGGACAAATAACATGCTATGATTTTTTTGATGGGTATTTTTAAGTAAAAGTTGTTTTCATGTAATCGAATGTACTATATTTAAATAAAGTGGTCTCAGGAACTAACTCAAAAATGTTGACAATATTATTTTACAGATATCTACTTTAAAATGTATAATATATGTCTGAATTGTCTGAAGAGTCAGATAAAATAAAATTATAGAAACATTTTTTTTACCAAATAACAAAAACAAAATTTGTTTAAAAAAGGTGAAAGAAATAATAAGTTAGACTTACTCACAATCAATTTAATTTAACTAATCGGACGACCGGTTTCGCTTTCTATAATATGCAAAGCATCTTCAGGTCACGATACAAAGTTAAAATGCTGAAAACAATAATCCCTTATTAGGGTGTTGTCTAATAAAGATAAAAAACATAGGTAGGTGATATAAATTATATAAATTACAGTAATTATGCCAATATTACATGTCTGTGGTTTTATAAATGAATAAAAATAATAATAATAAAATGTTTAAGCAGACAAGGTAAGACCCACAAATTGGTAACATCGTCTATTAAACTGTAATGAATCAATAAATAAATAAACAACTAAATAAACATTACTTACATGCCGGTACTCTATTAATTGATTGTTGAAAGAACATGGTTCAAACTATCTTGGATTGTTGCTTGGAGAACTCAGGTTAACTATTGTAATTGTTTAACAGTAAACTGGGAAGTTCTTGAGGAGACAGATTTTATCCAATGAAGTAGAGATAGGTGGAATGTATTGTTTGTTTTATGAAAGTAATGTTCTATACCATTAATTTCTTTAAAGTTATTTAAGTTTATTCTGGAGATATATTTATGAAATGTGTGTTATTTATTGAGATTTTATGTTTTGTTCTGGAAGGTGACAGTTGTAAGACAATGAATAGGAATGGATGTACAGATTGTGTGGGTGTGCAATTGTACAATCTTGTAGTTATCAAAATTTCTTTGATAAAGTTGTGGAAATATCTGGCAAATTACTGTAAAGTCCAGAGATTTTTATGTTAAAATTAAATTAAGACACTTTTACACACACAGAAACACACAGAAAACACTTTAAAAAAACGGGGGACGAAACAAACATTTAATTTAAAATAAAAGGAGAGGATTTCCAAAAGAACTACATTTCTTATTAGGAGACAATGAGTTTTTTATGTACTGTATATCAGATTTTAGAGGTAAACTTGACAAATGTAGGTTAAAGTGTGACAGTTCTTCTTCTATTTTAAATGCTGTAAGTTAAGTTATCCAGTTTATGAAACAAGCTGATATTAATAAAAATCTAAAATTTTTTAATTTTAGATATCAAAGTTATTTGATGTGTTAATATTGGCATACTTTAACAAACTTTAAATAATTGATTTCAATGTAACAATATAAATAATTGTAATACTTATTCTATGATAACTAACTCAGCTTAGTCAAAGTTACAGAACAAACTTAAGTGATTATTTGTTAATTAAATTAAAATATGTACATTTGTATTGAAAATGTATAATGTATAACTAAATTACAAACTTTCTTTGAAAATAATTGTTGGTGTGAGTCATCTGTCATGGTGTGTATAAGTATTTTTAAATATTTATTCCAATTCTGATATGTTAATATGGAACTGAAATAATAAGCTAATAAACCATTGTTGATAAAATTATTGATAAATTAAAGAAATTGACTGAAAATTAAGTATTCAAAGGTTAGTTGGTAATTTTAATATCTGACAGTTGGGACCGGAAATTGGTTATACCGACAGGTAAAAGGTTCTCTATTTAAACCGGTGTAAAGTAAAATTATTCTTATTTCAATTTTCCAATACCATGAAGAGGTATCATCACACCGACACGAACATTGGTGAGTTTGTACAATAATTTCTGTGACACTTTAACAATTTTAAATTTAAAACAGTTTATAGTTAAAATATAATATTTCTATTAGAAAATGTAGATTTGCTAATTATTAGGATTAACAAAATTCTATTTAATTAATACTGCCAGTCTGAACGACTTTACCATGTTGTGTTGGGAACAATCAAACCACGTGTTAATTTGAAATTAAATATTTTGTAAAATGAGTGTATGTCGCAACCGGATGGGGTGTAATAATAATTTTGGGTTAAATAAGTTGAGGTACCATACCAGTTCAATACTGATGTTTTATATAGTTTTAGGAAAATGTAGTTTAAAGTAATATGTAAATGAATCCAGTGAACAAAAAACTTAATCAATGGGGACCGTATTTTAAACTTTATGTAGAAATTCAAATAATCTGAGGAGTATATCAAATGTATTGTATGTATCAAAATGTATTGTATGTATGTATCAAAATTATTATTACATATTACTTTAAACTACATTTTCCTAAAACTATATAAAACATCAGTATTGAACTGGTATGGTACCTCAACTTATTTAACCCAAAATTATTATTACACCCCATCCGGTTGCGACATACACTCATTTTACAAAATATTTAATTTCAAATTAACACGTGGTTTGATTGTTCCCAACACAACATGGTAAAGTCGTTCAGACTGGCAGTATTAATTAAATAGAATTTTGTTAATCCTAATAATTAGCAAATCTACATTTTCTAATAGAAATATTATATTTTAACTATAAACTGTTTTAAATTTAAAATTGTTAAAGTGTCACAGAAATTATTGTACAAACTCACCAATGTTCGTGTCGGTGTGATGATACCTCTTCATGGTATTGGAAAATTGAAATAAGAATAATTTTACTTTACACCGGTTTAAATAGAGAACCTTTTACCTGTCGGTATAACCAATTTCCGGTCCCAACTGTCAGATATTAAAATTACCAACTAACCTTTGAATACTTAATTTTCAGTCAATTTCTTTAATTTATCAATAATTTTATCAACAATGGTTTATTAGCTTATTATTTCAGTTCCATATTAACATATCAGAATTGGAATAAATATTTAAAAATACTTATACACACCATGACAGATGACTCACACCAACAATTATTTTCAAAGAAAGTTTGTAATTTAGTTATACATTATACATTTTCAATACAAATGTACATATTTTAATTTAATTAACAAATAATCACTTAAGTTTGTTCTGTAACTTTGACTAAGCTGAGTTAGTTATCATAGAATAAGTATTACAATTATTTATATTGTTACATTGAAATCAATTATTTAAAGTTTGTTAAAGTATGCCAATATTAACACATCAAATAACTTTGATATCTAAAATTAAAAAATTTTAGATTTTTATTAATATCAGCTTGTTTCATAAACTGGATAACTTAACTTACAGCATTTAAAATAGAAGAAGAACTGTCACACTTTAACCTACATTTGTCAAGTTTACCTCTAAAATCTGATATACAGCACATAAAAAACTCATTGTCTCCTAATAAGAAATGTAGTTCTTTTGGAAATCCTCTCCTTTTATTTTAAATTAAATGTTTGTTTCGTCCCCCGTTTTTTTAAAGTGTTTTCTGTGTGTTTCTGTGTGTGTAAAAGTGTCTTAATTTAATTTTAACATAAAAATCTCTGGACTTTACATTAATTTGCCAGATATTTCCACAACTTTATCAAAGAAATTTTGATAACTACAAGATTGTACAATTGCACACCCACACAATCTGTACATCCATTCCTATTCATTGTCTTACAACTGTCACCTTCCAGAACAAAACATAAAATCTCAATAAATAACACACATTTCATAAATATATCTCCAGAATAAACTTAAATAACTTTAAAGAAATTAATGGTATAGAACATTACTTTCATAAAACAAACAATACATTCCACCTATCTCTACTTCATTGGATAAAATCTGTCTCCTCAAGAACTTCCCAGTTTACTGTTAAACAATTACAATAGTTAACCTGAGTTCTCCAAGCAACAATCCAAGATAGTTTGAACCATGTTCTTTCAACCATCAATTAATAGAGTACCGGCATGTAAGTAATGTTTATTTAGTTGTTTATTTATTTATTGATTCATTACAGTTTAATAGACGATGTTACCAATTTGTGGGTCTTACCTTGTCTGCTTAAACATTTTATTATTATTATTTTTATTCATTTATAAAACCACAGACATGTAATATTGGCATAATTACTGTAATTTATATAATTTATATCACCTACCTATGTTTTTTATCTTTATTAGACAACACCCTAATAAGGGATTATTGTTTTCAGCATTTTAACTTTGTATCGTGACCTGAAGATGCTTTGCATATTATAGAAAGCGAAACCGGTCGTCCGATTAGTTAAATTAAATTGATTGTGAGTAAGTCTAACTTATTATTTCTTTCACCTTTTGAAATGGACTCACACAAGCAACACATTCATGATTTAAAATTTGTTTAATTTATGATTTTTTTGTATGTTGAGGACGATTTCCGAAGTGGAAATTGAAACGTCAAAATAAACTTAGTTTATATAAAATTGTGGCTTATTACAAATAAAAATAGTAAATTGTATTTAAACTTTTTAAAGAAAATTTGGCAGACAAGCCAGGAGCATGGGAAAAGGTTCAATACGATGTACACAGCACCAAGAAGTCCGATAAAATCCATTTATATTGGTAAATATATTTGGTATCTACTTAGAGCATGTAACACCATAACATACGAGATAGATAAAAAGTGCACTTTTAGGGATATTTGTTATGTGCGTGTGTTTATTTATTGTTTATTTTGTTCTTTGTTTATGTGTTATTTATTTTATGTAAATCCTTTCTACGGTGAAACACACAAAACTTTTATGATATACAAGAGAAATATAAATAAATAAAACCTTGTTTGTTTGTTTGTTATTCTTCTTTAAATAATAATTTTATTTAATCTCTTTTTGGATTTTATTCATCTATTAATTTTATCTTTTATTTTACTATTTTTATTTGCAAAATAGTTGGCACTCAACTCTTCAGTCAACTTTCTATTTACTAAATATTCTCATAATCTAAATTTCGATTTTAATTTTCACTTAATATTCTAATTCCTTTATTCAGACCCATTATGTTCTATGCCGTGAAACATAAAATTTATATGCCCACTTCAGTCGACAAAGTATATCTGTCAGTTGACTACTCTTTGACTTTTGTCATGTCAGCTGTACTTCAAAATAGAAAGGAAAGTTGTCGTTCTTCTAGAAAAGGGCATGCTTCGAGTAAAAAATCATTAATATCGTTCAATCTTTTCTGGGATGAGTAAATTTCTAGTTAATCAATTTTTTTTATATCTTTCTTTTTATAATTTCATATTTGACTTGTTATACACATCTAACCTCCAACCCACGTCCTTCTTTTCAAACCATGTGCAGTTAGTATCTTTAATATAATTGAACTATTTGTTTAATAATAATTATATTCATTTCATCCTTGCCAATTTGCTATTTGCTATATAATATTGTAATTATTTGTAATCTTCATATGGCAAGGAAATATTTAAAAAGTTATGATGGTGCTAACATAAGGTTTATTATTTTACTTTTTTGGTCTGATTTATATTTTTCCTGTCCCCCTTGATATGCTCGATCATAGGGACTAATATATATACTTCAGTAGGTGGCAGCTGCTATGAAAACTCAATATATTCCTGAAATATAACTCCAACCAGCATTTGAATTCACCAACAACTATCCATCTACTTGAAGAATAAAGCTGTATGCAAGATTTGCTGTTTTTTTTTTAATTTAATATTAAAATTTCAATTTTATATTTTATTTATGTACAATAAATAAGATCAATATAATATCTTGGTTTATTTGTCCCAGACAAACTAATTTTTCAGGTTTACTTTTAAGATAAGGCGCTCTCACACCTGAGAGACTGAGTTACTACCTGCACAGACGAGTCGAGAATTTGGATCTATTTTGTCAAAATTTTAAAAGCAAACAACAACAAAAAAGCAAAAAATAAAAATCCGAAAATTTCTACTACAAGTTCGAAACCAAAATTCAAATTCTAACTCAAATATATGGCTTCTACGATATACAAACAAACAGACGATGAAATATCCACACGGGGAATCTAAAATTGCATTCCATATCATATCCTTTCATCTAAGTGTGTACCTTTGATGAACTGGCTTCTAATACTCAAAATACGAGTAAATAAAACTATATGAAAGATATTTAAGATTTGATTTCACCTATAGTGCTTCTACAATTCTCTTATACGTATTTCGTCCTATTTAGGACTCATCAAAGCGCCTCAGTAGAAGGCCCTAGGAAGGGTTTCCTACTGAGGCGGTTAATAAACAAAAAAAAATCATTTGTTGCGTAATGTAATCACTCTTAAGTGCATTCGAGAAAGATTTAATGATCATTAAGTCAGTTCTGATATTCTAGCATAGGTGATTAATTAATTAGGTAGAAAGGAAATATCTGCAATCAGATTAAGCAACGGATAACAGTACTACTAGAACCATAACATGTTTCACTAATTTGGTATTATTTTAACCACCTTATTATTTGAAAAAAAAAAAAAATAACTTACCTCTACCATTACCAAAAAATTCTGCCGACGATATACTGGAAGAACCTTGAAATCTGCTTAAGTTAGCCTGAGCTTCATAGTCTGCACTACCATCATTAAAAAATTGGTCTGATGAAATTGCTTTGGCGTTACCGAATTTCTTTTGTGCTTCATCGGTATTGCTGATAGGTTCAAGGTTTCTCGGTGGCTTTTCACGTTCACGCTCTCTTTCCCTTTCTTTTTCTATAAAGGATTTAAAATTTTAAGATTAATTATATCTAGGTAGTATTAGACGTACACTAAAAGTTTTTCAGAAATAATGTAAGAGCAAATTTTGGGGAAAAATAATTTTTGTTCTTTTTAAAGTATTTGCCTTTAATATTAATTAATACACTTTGCATTCGAAAATACCACTTGTCGAAAGCATTTAGCCAGTGTAAAATAGGTATATCAGAAATCCCATCTGGCGTCTTAAAATGTTTACCGCGTAGTTTGCTTCGGATTCACGGAAACTCAAAGAAATTACACGCTACCAAGTACGCAGGATATCCCAACAAAATGATTCTTTTCGCATTTAAATACTGGGATGTTCTACGAGCTGCATGAGAACTGTGATGCAAGAAGATGCGATAATTACGGTTGTTTTTGGAGAAGTCATCAATCACCTCTGACAAACAAATGGTTGTGTACCATTTAGCATTGACGGTTTTACCATTCTCTAATGAAATCGTGGCAACATGTCTCTTTTTTATAAAGAAAAACTCGCGACCATTTGTTTGCTAACGTTGCGAGCGCGGATTAATTTTGTTGGTTTTGGCTCATCTTTAAATATCGATATAGTTGATACAGCCGTTGAATCTTTTAAGTTATGCTTCGCACATCATCATTCGCACACCGGACGGTCCACGCTTGAATGGCTTGAATTCTTCAAGCCATCTATGAATAGGTTGCTTTATAATGGAAACCAAGACAAAGTCGATCGATACATTGTTGTTTAGTTAGGTCAACTTTAAAATTGTATCAAATCATTGCACGAAAATTTTCATGAGAGATTTCCATTTTTTCAGGGATAGCATTTTTTTTCATTTTTTCAACAACTTGTCAACGTTGTTTGCCATAAGAAATATTTCGAAAAATTACGAAAATCATATTTACGAAGCCCATAAAGAATGTAAGAAACAAAATATATGTTACGTCCCTCCACACATATTCTTAGTTTTTTTTATTAATAATTTTTATTATTTTATTTTTATATTTAATTCTTTAATTAACGTGTGTGTATGTCTATAATCGTGAATTAATACGGCCCTGTACACAACTCCCCATGAGACTTAAGTTAAGGGAAGCGAAGCTATGAGACGACACGCACTTCAGTCAAAGTGACAGTGACAGTTCTGTATAAATCAGCGCACAAAACACTTCAGTATTTTTTTGTGTAAACCTGACGACGCGGCTTTAAGAAGATTCTGTCCCATCTGAGTCAACCCCAGTGCACTGTGCAAGAAAAAGAAGTGTTACATCAACATCACAGGTACCGTAATTTGATTGCATACACACACAGTATTTATATTAATTGATAAATTTACATATAACTTATTTTCGCATAAAAGTAATACCAGCACCTAAATAAACTTTTATAGAATTTTCTTATATATTTTTCTCTTATAGAATTTAAAGCTCGTTCAATATAGATATAGAAAAAACTGCAAGAGTAACAAACGTACCAAAATAAGATGGAGAAATAATAAAAGACTTATTCTTTTATAGCTTATAATTTTGTTCATCCTTCAGGTAATTTGACTATCTTGTGAGAAAGGTTAATAGACCATCTTTGTCTTGGAGCTAAATCAATACGGAAGGAGTACATATCCCTCCATACTGCGCCTTCACTCAAGCGAATTACTTTGGGTAATTTTAACATATTCTTGGAACAAATCTGGTTTAACCTGGGGATATCGGCCTGAACTTATGTTTATGGAACTTAGGAATATAGGAGTGTTGCTGCAGGCACATTTTGTGTAGTTGCCAAGTTCATACCGGACATATTTCAACGACACCATTCCACATGTAGACTAGAATGATTCCTGAAGGCATCCTGAACCATCCATACAATATCAAGTATGTGTAATACATCTTCTTATGCACTGCAATAAGTGTATTGTTTATCTCCGAGCATATTTTGTGTAATATATAATCTCTGAAAGTTGTTATATTTTTTTATTGGAATTTGTAGGTCTTAAAAGATAATCGATAGGGGTAGCCAGTATTTATTGGTGTTAAATACTCTGTGAGAAGTAGATTAGTAGATATCGGTATTTGTACCCCTCTTAAAAACCTTCTAGCCATACGTTAGTGCTTGATCATATTTTAGTTTTTATTTTTACTTATTTATAGTTGCTATAGGATTTAAATTATTTCTCTTACTGTAACGATATGCATCATGCATCGCCTCGATCCCGTCAGCGCTTCGTACATACGCATCGCCACCACAAGTTCCTCTTCAATCGATGTGCTCTAGAGGAGATGAAAGGTCTTCGACCGTATAAAAGAGCAGCCGCCGCAAGAGAAAGGCGAGTTCCGTGGGAGTATTGATCTGACAACTCCACTGGCCCTAGGTTATTGACTGAAGCCCAACCGCTTCTGCTAGTGGCACTTTCAGTTGCAGATTGATCGCGTACTGATTGGGCCATCCGTTTCTCGCCGGGTCGAGTCTTGATTGGCCCGTTCCAATTTGATTCCTTCGGTCCGTTACTTCCTGTCTGTGTGCAGTAACACACCGTAATTGCCGTTTAGATTTTATGTCATTAATTGTATTTTATTTTTCGCAGATTTTAAACAGTGAGTTATATCGCCGTCAATGCCGTCGTCGCCAGGATTGACGTTTTAATTTTTATTGTACACATTACCTATGATCTAATTTTATTTTATTATTTATTTATTTCCAATATATTTTTATTTAATTTAAACCTGTGTTTTACTGAGTCTACTGTCTAAAAGAGCTACCCGTCACATTACGTAGTTTTAAGATAGTTTCGGTTAACTTATTAGTTTTAGATTTAACTTTACATGATAATGTAATCTACACGAAGATAATCGAATATGTTTCTCTTTGTACGGTTTTTAGTTTTTTTTCGTCGTACCTAGTGCGTTTTCGGTTCGTTTTATTGTTTTATGCCCTACAGCCTTTATTCCTGAGCTCACGCGACGCTTATAACTACTGATTAATTTTGAGAGCCTTATTTGCTTCTGTGCATCTAGTAGAAATAACCTTTTAAAGACACAAGTAATAAATTTTTTCCACGAAGGTATAGATATAGCAATTGCTTCATAGAAAAAAAAAACCTCTATCCTTCCTCCTCATAGTGACGTTTGGTATAAGTCTTAGGATTCATAGTATCCGATATAAGATTTTTTAAATTTCGCCACTCTACTAGTCTATTGTAGAAGGTTTTAGGACTAATTTTAAGCAAAATATGGTTCTTTTACGTTTTCTACTCTTAACGCTTTTTGCTAACTTTTAGGGCTATTCTTAAAATTTCTCATTATAACTTTGTTTCTTGTACATCTCGGTATATGCAGTACTAACTAGGAAAGAATGCTTATTTTCTGTACTTTAAAATAGTTCTTTGTAAAATATTCTAAGACTACCGGTAACCAAGATATGATTCGTCAAAATGTGATGCTTGTAACAATTTGTATATGCCTAAATGTATAATGAAAAAAATTATGACTAGAAATTAAAAAAATATCCGCAAAAGTTAGTATTTTGTATAAATTAAGTTAGCATAAATTCAAAAAATATGTTTTGAAATTTCTCATTATAACTTTGTTTCTTGTGCATCTCGGTATATGCAGTACTAACTAGGAAAGAATACTTATTTTCTGTACTTTAAAATAGTTCTTTGTAAAATATATATGTAATAATAGTCTGTAAAAGTTAGTAAAAATGTGGTTTCAACAAGACAGCACTACGTGCCACACACACAGCTTATGCCTAAATGGACATTTTGCATGAGCTATTTGGTCATCTCACGTGGAGGTGAACTGGACACCAAAATCGTGCGATTTGGCCCCGTTAGGCCCTTTTTAGTGGTATTGTCTTAAGTCACAGATCTATGCGATGATCACAGCGGCTGATTTATGTAAGCCTGATTTATGCGCCAAAGTCATGGCAAATTGAAAATTTTGAATGCATGCCACCCAGCGCTGGACATTTAAACGATGTTAAATATGTTCAATACATAATGGCATCGAGAGGCCTTTTAAACGAATAAAAAATTGCGCACACACACTGATATCTCACACATACTTTCTTTTACTTAAATTTAATTTAAAGAAAGGAAGCTTAGTTAAATAACCTATATAACTTTGTACTAATAGTAAGATGAAAGCGTGAGACTCTTATTTGTGAGAACAAAAGTAAATCTTATAAAGCGTCTACTATACACATCGAGCAAAAAGACAAAAGAGGGAATCTAATCGTTATGAAAAGGAGACCAAAAAAGTGGCCTCTGATGGCGGACATATCCGGAAATGCGAATGCGCCAAATTTAAATTTCATGACACTTCACAATAATCATACAGTGGTGTAGGGGTTTTAATTTATCTATTTATTTGTTATATTACATAATATTAATACATAATACACCTAAAATACTTTTTTTAACACTAGAACACAATAAAGTTTTAATTAAATAATAACAATAATAGTCTAAAATGTGAAACAATTGTTAAAAAACTTCAATAGAAAATACAAATAATCTTTCATGTGACAGTTGGGACAAACAATAACATCAACAATAACATAACCCAACTAAATTTGATTTCTTAAACAAGGAAAGAGTCTCGCTTTCCTTGTTTAATGTGGCCTCTCAAGATGGCACTTCCTGTCTAACAATATTTTTGCCCCCACTACCTTTACATTCCCTCTTTTGTCTTTTAGCTCGATGACTATACAGCGCTAGTCAAAAGACCGTTCTCCCCTCGTATCTTTTGAACAATTATACTTATAATAGTGAAATTTGGAGGGAGGTAATAAACACACGTAGGCTTCTTAACTAGTCATCCCAAGTGACGTAATAGTGACAGATGACGTTACAGCGCCACTGTGACAGATAATTTTAAATAGGACCTTATGGTAATTGACACCTCGTTTGAAAAGTATTGAAAATACCTATTCAACCATACTAATTTTATTTGAGTTTAAGCTCATTTTGATGAATAAATTAAATAAATACTAAAATTGTAGTTTCGCATTTAATAAATAAATATTAAAACCTCCGCTTCTGGTTACTTGTCAAAAAGTTGACGTTTTTCAATTCTCTAATTGTTTTTACGTCAACGTCAACTTTTGACAATTAACAGGAGGCGAACGTTAGAATATTTATTAATTAAATGCGAAACTACAATTATTTTAATATACCTATTCAATCATACTAATTTTGTTTGGATTTAAGATGATATTGACGAATAAATTAAATAAATACTAAAATTCTAGTTTAGCATTTAATTAATAAGAATTCTACGTCCGCCTTTGGTTATTTGTCAAAAAAGTTGACGTTTGTCAATTCTCTAGTTGTTTTTAGTTTGCAAAAGCGTTTATAGCTCAATATTTAGTTTCTGTTTCTATTTAGTTTAGTCAATTCAAGTTGTTTTTAGTTAGTTGTTCTTAGTTAATATTTAGTTTAATTATTGTTTAACGAGACGTTTAAATTTTTACAAAGGCAGAATGGTACGTACTGTAGCCGACAAAGTAGCAGCTGTGTTAATAATTGGTGAATGTGGACATAATTTCCATGCAGCGGAACGTCTTTTAATGAGGGGTACCCCGATCGCCCTACATCGAGAGCTTATTTGAGAAAGCTTCTTCGGAAGTTTAAACAAACAGATAGTATTCAAGATGTCAAACGATCTGGTCGACGAACAATTAGTGATGACAAAAAAATTGACATAATTTCAGAAATGGTAGTGAACAATACTTCTTCTACAGCCCAAGTTGCATCTATCTATGGAATCAGTCAAAAGACAGTACACCGACTGTTGGCTGAAAACAAATTTCATCCATAATAATTAAAAATTGTGCACCAACTTTCAGATGATGACCCCGACCGAAGACTAGAATTTTGTGAAAATATGTCCAATAAAATTAACCAACAGCCCGATTACATAAAGCCAATTTGTTTTAGTGACGAAAGTACTTTATCTCCCAATGGAAATGTTAACACACACAATGTGATGTATTGGAGCGACACAAATCCTTACGTCTTTCGTGAAACACATACTCAATTCCCAAAAAAACATAAATGTTTGGGCAGGAAAACCACATAGTTGGGCCTGTTTTTCTCAATACTAACTTAACCGGTGAAGTGTATCTGGAGATGTTACAATATGCAATTGAACCATTAATACTTGAAATTCTGGAGGATAATCCAGATGAATTCGGCAACTTGGAAATAACGTTTCAACAAGATGATGCTCCTGAACACCATTATGGTGCAGTAAGACATTAAGATGATGAATATCGTAGTAGATGGATTGGACGACGAGGTACGATAGAATGGCCAGCTCTTTCACAGGACCTCACACCATTAGATTTTTTCTGTGGGGATACTTGCAATCTAAAGTTTACGCTACAGCACCCGACAATATTGATCTTTTGAAACAACGAATTGTTGAAAATGTAGGGCAATTTCCCCCGGCACATTTAAACGAGTACGACAAGAGTTCAGAAATAGGATGCATTATTGTCAGGAAGTAGATGGAGTACATTTTAAACACTTATTATAAGAACTGGTTGTTAAATATTTATTAATTAAATGAGAAGCTACAATTTTAGTAGGTATTTATTTAATTTATTCATCAACACAGTGGCGCTGTAACATCATATGTCACTACGTCACCTGTTATGACTAGTTGAGAAGTCTACGTCTGTTTATTACCTCCCTCCAAATTTCACTATTATAACAATAACCGTTCAAAAGATACGAGGGGGGAATGGACTTTTGACTAGCACTGTATAATCAAGATCTGGAGTAAGCTTCGGCATATATAAATATTTAGGAGTAGTATCCCTAGTTCTCTAAAAACATCAACCGTAAATAAATTGGAGGCCTTTGAAATGTGGATCTACCGGAGAATGCTCAAAATTTCATGGACATTGCATACCTCAAACGAAGAAGTGCTGCATAGAATAGGCAAGGAAAGAGAACTTTTTAACACAGTAAAAGTTAGAAAAACATCATACCTAGGCCACATACTGAGAAATAATAAGTACCAATATGCCCAACTTATAGTGAAAGGAAAAATCGAGGGAAAGAGAGGCCTAGGAAGGAAAAGACTATCGTGGCTCAGAAACATCCGACAATGGACAGGGCTAAATTTTGAACAGCTAATAAGAACAGCTGAAGATAGAGAAGATTTTAAAATTGTAGTAGCCAACCTCCATTGAGGAGAGGGCACTTTAAGAAGAAGAATCCCTAGTTCATAACAATAAAAACGTGTATAAAAACTCAGTACAACTGGATTATTAGTATTCATCCATTAATATAAAGACGATTCCTGTTAATAATAACATAATAGCAAATTAAGGTAAGATATAACGATATATACTTACCGTAGGAACTCGATTTGGGTTTCTCTGGTGGATCATCTATTATCACCCAGCTATCTTTACTCGATTTACTACTTTCGGATTTGGTCTCGGCCAAGTCTGTCATGAACGAATTAAGTTTGCTATTACCGTAACTGTTTGAGTTTCGAATCATACTTAGTGTATTTCCATGGAAATCATCGTCCATAATCAAGCCATTATCTATTAATAATCGCAATTGTCCCAAAGATGTCACAGTACTACTTGGACTTTTGATATTTTCTTGCTCTATTGTTTGCATGTCACTGATAGCTGAATGGCTGACTCCCCTAAAATATAATAAAAAAATGATATACACTATCTACGAAGAATTATACGCGTATCACAGTTTATCTGTTGTTACTAACGTAAGTGACTCATACTGGTTACTGTTTTGCGTTTTCAATGGTCAAGTCGTGACCAATCAGCAGATTAGGGATTAAACTAACGTCAGGTTTATCCTCCTGCTTGCTGTAAGTTGCATAAGAGATACAACGCTGTTTCAAACTAAACTTAAAGCAGAAATGAATAACATCTTTAAATTTTATGCTGTCTGTTTCCGTTGGCTGATAATATTTTGAATGTTAATGTGCAAAACAAAAATAACTTAGGTCTTTCCATTCATATATTTAATATAATATCAACGTTCATATACTTACGTTCTTGCACCAAGTCCCATTCCCAGCCTTTCCAACTGAGCAGCTTTTTTCGGATCTTCTTTCCTTAGCTGTTCCTCTTTCTTTTGTTGTTGTACGCTGAGGTCTTTGTAGGCCAATCTTACGGCTGCGTCCCGTTCCTCCTGTTCTTTCACCGTCAAAGCAGCCATTTTAAGTTCATCTTCAGCTGCTTTGGCGCGTAGTTCTTCGGCAAGCTCCGCTTCCTTTTCGATTTCGGCAAAGTTTGTTTTAACCTTGGTGGCGCCCAGCCCAGATTTTTTAGCACCAAGCTGGAAAAGATTATAAAATAAATAATCGTACATTTAATGTCACAACTATTGTTGTGACGATATAAATCGTTAATATAAACCAATATCAACGATTCATTTACAAGAAATTAATCTGCAGATATAATTCCTCAAATTGTAAAAAGGCTGTATGATTTGTACACACTTCTAAAATATACGTCAAACTGGCAACAGCCTCAAAAAACTTGATAGTGTGTAAAACTTTTTATTAAAATCAGCTGAGTACTTTCGGCAACTAAAATGCCATCTTCAGAGCTTCCTATAGGGACAATATTTTAAGAGAAATTTGTTTTTGGTTAGGCGTTGGCCTCCTAATGTTTTTTAATGTGTTTTGTGTTGATAATCACTCTTCCATGAGTTATTTTTAACCCATAAGACTTAAGTTTTTAATAATTGTAGGAAACTCTGAATATGTCATGTTACATGTCGTAAATACTTAGCTGATTTTAATAAAAAAATTTACATACTATCAAGTTTTTTGAGAACATACAACTGTTGCCAGTATGACCTATAATTCCTCAAACCACCAAAAATGGTGGTTGTGGTATTAGGGCAAATAAAGAGAAAGAAAAGTATTTCAAAACATATGTATGTGTATGTCAAACAGAGACAAATTAATTATATAAATATCTATGTATCAGTGCAAGAAATATTAATTCAGTTGTGAAAGTTGTCCATAGATTAACAATTAAATTTCAGTGAGAATGAAAATTAAGATATGCAAAATGTTTAATTTTGATTGAAGAAACAAGTGACATTAATTGGTTAAAGGGTACAAGTAAATCTGCGAGCTTGAACTAGCAGTGAATGTGGTTAAAATGTAAGTATGAATATAAACTTAACCGTAAAAGTTTTGCAACACCAAAAATTATTCTCATTTTGATAGTTGATTTTGTCTAGTGATATTCATGATTCATGATATCGTGATATTTACACTGTTGTGCAAAGGTTTACTCAGAATACTCTTTTGGGCTTATACCGGGTGGAAGAAAAACAAATTTTGTTCTTATTTTAAAATTGAGGCTCTCCGTAGAGAGGATAAGGTACAAGGGCGGGTTAACATTAAAATTATGTTTTTATGTTTGTGAACTCTTTGTTTTTTTTTTAATTTCTCTGATATCTTTAAAAACAAAGGAAGTAGACGGATTTATTATTTAACATGTATTTTACCTAAAACAATACTTAATTAACTTTAAAAACAGAAGGAAAGAGAATTTATAACACCTTGGTACGCAGTATAATGACCTATGGAGCAGAGAATTGGGTAATAAATAAACGAAACAGGTCCAAAATCACAACAACTGAAATGGAGGTCATGAGAAGAAGCTGCAGAGTGACAAAAATGGATCGCATCAGAAATGAGGAGATAAATCGAAAATGGCAGTTGAACAAGACATACTCGGCTACATCGAAGAAAAACGTTTAATTTGGTATGGACATGTGAGAAGAACAGATCATACAAGGTGGATAGCAAAGATTTCGGATTGGAGCCCAATAGAAAGGAGGAATAGAGGTAGACCCCGAAGATCATGGAGGGATGAAGTGGACGAGGCCATGGAAAGACGAGACCTTAGAGATGGATAATGGCAGAACAGAAAGGACTGGAGATGTTGGCTGAAAGAAGGGAGGTGGCGACAGCTGTAAAAATCCTTATATAGATAGATAGAAACAGAAGGAAACAACGTCAACTAATATTAAGCAGAAAGCGGCTGACGAAGTCTTAATTGTCTACCGACAATATCCCATAAATGTTCAATAGGATTAATGTCAGGACTGTAAGGGGGTCAATTCAATGTCTGAATATTTACCTATTCAATACTGGCATGCGATACGTGAGGCCTTGCATTATCATGCGTTAAGATGAAATTATTTCCTATATAAGGTGCGAAAGGAACAACTTGTTCAAAGAAACAACATTTCTGTAATGTACTTTTCGGTCTTTAACGAGCCTCCACATAAAAACACCAAATCCGTTCATGCTGTCAAGGAAATTCCACCCCAAAACATTACAGAACTTCCATTAAATAATCTCTTCTCTCTTAAGTTGCATTGTGCATACTCACCTGATCGACGAATAACTCTAAAGCGTCGATCAGAACTCTTATTAGTAGAGGGGGAATACTGTTTTTAAAGTTTTGTTAACTGTTGTTCTTTTTTAATTTGAAATATAATGAATCGGAAAATAAAATAACATAACTAAGTGATCAAGTAAAATTAACCCTATTTAAAATATAATACGTAAATTGTTAAACTGAGTATTCTACTTTAAAAAGGAGTAGCCAACTTACCGTAGATTTTTTTGCAGCTGGTTTTCTAGCTCCGATGGTAGATTTTTTTGGTTCGACATGTGTATGAGCTACTGAGAAATCAACTTTGGGTCCTTCGCCGATATTCAGTTTTTCGGCTGGTTTAATAGGCTCGGTATTTCTAACTGGTGAACTTAATTCGTTCTGAAAATAACTTTTATTATTTCTCTGTATGGTATATAAAGCTTAAAAATGATCAAGCCCAAGAATAAAGTAGTAGCCTTTAGTTAAAGAAGCCCGTAAATATTAATATAATTAATAATTTCAAATTAATGTTAAAAAAAATATATTCAATTTAAAAAAGTGACGTCAACGATGAATATGATTTTATCGTATGCCAACATAACAATAGTTGTAACAAGAATCACTATAGAAAATTAAAAAGTAAAGAAACAAATGTGTACCATATTTACTGATGTTGAGAAAACATATCAGGGAGTCCCAGGAAGTGTTTTAGTGAATTGGAAAGGAGTTCTAAAAAATACGTTAAAATAAAAATGAGAATATGTAATGAGCAACTTACATAGATGGGCTGGACACATTGCTAGGATGTCAGATCACGAATACAAGAGATTAACATTTTCAAAACCAGAGGGCACAAGAAGTAGAGGACGACCACGAAGGAGATGTATTGATGATGTGGAAAAAGACTTACAGATTGTAAGGGCCAGAAAATGGAGGGAAGTTGCCTGGAATCGACAGGAGTGGCGACTTCTTTGTGAGTAGGCCAAGATCCACAACGGATTGTCGAGCCACTTATAATGATGATTATGTAATGAGCAACAGGATTGAATCAGCCTACAGATTTACTGCATACTTATTTTGATTAAATTAAAATGGACCTTCCAGAAGAAACTGTTGGTATAATGGATCTAGATGATCAATTATATCAAGGTTGTGGATAAAAAGGGTTACAAGAAAAGATACTAATCGGTAAAGTAACGTGCTTTAAAGAATACTGTGTGTCAATTTTAAAACTTACAATGGGCTATATCTCACGAACAAAAGCTGATATCTAAAAATGCTGAAACCGTTTCTAGGATAGTAAAGGGGAACTAAGAGAACTCACCCCATCAACCCCCTAAGCCCCACCCACCACAACCAAAAAAGTTTAAATTGCAAACCCCTACTTGTGATACATCATTGAAAAGACTATAAAAAATGCTAAATGGTATAAATAATAATTATACAGGGTGAAGAAATAATTGTGAAACTTTGGCTTAAATGGAAAATTTAATTAGGTTTTTGTTGAACTACAAATTTGTTAAAAATGGCAATTAAGTAAATGTTCAAAGTGGGTTCCGTTGTTTTGTAAACAATAATACAGCCTATTTTCAAATTCTGCAAGAACTTTGGCCCAATTCTTTCTCGCAATTCCCCAAGCGACGCAGGTTGAGCTTTATAAACCACTGAATTGAGGTAATCTCATAAAAAAAAGTTAGATGGCGGTAAGTCTGGTGACCTCGGTGGCCACTCAATAGGACCTCTCCTTCCAATCCATTTGTTCGGATAATTAGTATCCAACCAGTGCATAACTGGAGCTGCTTAGTGAGGAGGTGCTCCATCTTGTTGGAAGTGCAGCAAATCTTCGTCTAGAGCTAGGTTGCCTCGATCGTCCCTTTGGTTCTCTAATTCATGCACAATTAAAGGTTCGATGGTGTTTTCCAGCATATCGAGATAAATGTCGCCACTTAAATTGCCTGGTATGAACAAGGAGCCAATTATTCGTCGGTCTGGATCATCATCGCCTAGTTCTTGAAGAATTTGTGTTTTGGTCAGGTGAAATTTATGTAATTTGAACACCTTTCTAACCGACTTGAAATGTGAAAGTCCTGTCATTGCAGATATTTGACGTGTTGATGCAGTAGGCTCTATTGCAAAATTTCCAAGGACCTCAATTTGGGATGCTTCATTCAGTAATCTTGGGGCATCCCTTTTTTTATTTTGCACTGATCCCGTTTCTCTAAACCTTTCAACTAAATTGCGGACGTACACGTGACTTACATTTTTGTCCGAATTCCTTTCATAAAATATTTGAGCTTTTCTTAAATAACACTGGTTCTGGGAGGCAAATATGAAAATGATCTCCACGCGTTCTGTATACTGTAAACCATCGTGACAACTACAGCTGAATGACAGTACCGATCATACAAATGATGAAAACTAATGACATTTAAAATTCTCAAATAAACCAAAAATTATTGAATCTGACACAACCCAAAAAACAGATGTTTTCAACTTGTTTTGCATAAAGGCAAATTAAGTTTTTAGTTAACAAAAAAAAATCCCGACGGGCACTTATCATTAAAAATAATAGTCCATGAGATAGTAAGCCGGCTGATATTAACACCCTGTATAATTATTAAACAATAATTATACAGGGCCATCAACAGAATCAACAAAAGTCTCATTAAATTTTCCATTTAAGCCAAAGTTTCACAATTATTGGTTCACCCTGTATAATTATTATTTATACCATTGGATAGCATATTTTATAGTCTTTTCGATGATGTATCACAAGTAGGGGTTTGCAATTTAAAATTTTTTGGTTGTGGTGATGAAAATCACAGGAGATATACAGGGTGTTTCAAAAAACGGTAACACCGTCTCTAGGATAGAGGTCCCAGAGATCATGTTATCTTTTTTTAAAACAACGTGTTTTATAAGGGATAAGTCACTTGCAACATGAAGACAAAAATAAATTCACAAATATAAAATATAGAAATATATACCGACAAAGCGAATCCCGCTCAGTGAAAATAACACAAAAGAATGATGTTGATAAATAATTAGAAGATGAAATTTCAAATGTAGCAAGGTCGACAGAAAAACAAAGGGCCATCAACCATGTTCGTTAAAAAGTCCACGGCATTAAAGAAGTATTAGTTAATGATATAAAAATTGATTGTACAATAATATATCTTATTTATCAATAATATAATACTGGGATATTCCTAAAGGCAATTTTTAACAGTTTGTATTCAGTAATCCCATAAGTGTTAAAATTTAGTTAAAATGTTAAAAACAAACCAAACCACATACAAAATTCGATTGTGATCGAACAGAAGTATCCTGAGTACTGAAATTGTCCTGTTCCGAGAAAAAGTCAGCTTCTTTCTCTTCTTGTTTTTCTTGCGGCTGGGGATGAACATGCAGCTGAGGAATTAAGAAAAAAATGATACCATATTAGTGAATTAAAAGTGCTTGTGGCAATTCTCCAAAAATATTTAGATATATTTAAAAGTCTTAAATTAATTTTTTATAAATACAATGTTCCACACCATATTTTATTAATAATAATTAATATAAACTATATACACAAAATTAACGCACTAATAAAACGTTTCATATCAAACTTTTTAAATACTATCCATGTAATAGAAAATATAATTATTTCCAGTTTAATTGAAACCGGACTGACAGAAAGTACGAATTTTAGATTGTGCCAGGCTGAAGACGACACGACGGAACACTTTCTATCCAACCAGAATTGGATAGGATAAAGCTCAATGCATTTGACCATTTTAAGTCGAGTTCTACGACTTCGTAGAAGTATCACTAAATACCATACTAGACTTTATTAAAAAGGCTGGACTGAAAGGACAACTTTAACCTAGAGATGGGCCACATTAGACCTTTTAGGTCGAGTGGAACAGTGGTTAAGCACCCACTCATATTGAACCTAACATAACCATATCAGTTGATACTTTAGAACGAAATTATCTGTAAAAAAATAAATAAAAATAACCAATGAAACACAAGGAAAAATTGTGCATCACACAAAACAGTAACTTGAAGAAGAAGTTACACAGTTTTTACAAGTTTTCACAAAATTAAATACAAATGAAAATATTATGAGTAGTACAAGATGATTTCTGAAAAAAAAGCACTTTTGTTTTTGACCTACACTTTAAATTTAAAATACCTTGAACCTTCTAGCACTTCCGTTTATACCGGAAGTAACCATTATATTGATTAATCTTAACGTTTTTTAATTTTCATTAAAATTATTTTTTTGCATTTTTATTATTTCTTGAATTCGCATTAATTCCTATATGTATAAATAAAGTTATGGTATTTATATAGGTAATATTAAATTCAAATTTTATAGGTATAAAATTTATATATAAGTAATACTGTAGCGTTTTATATTTAATATCTATATAATAGTATAAATTCTGTTTTAAGTTTTGTATTCAGTTGTTTCAAAATATAGATGTTTTGTCTCTGTTACATTGTCAGGTAGAAAATTATTCCTGTTAAAACTAGGAAACAAGGACGTTTAAAATAATCAATAAAATGCGTGTTGTTTATCTTGTAGTAAAGACGTATCAACGCTGAGAATATTTTTTTGTCTTTATTTACATTAAAATCCCCCTATTCTCTGTATGTATTGTGAGGTAAAAAATTTTCAGTTACCCAATGTAAAAATAAATATTTCAAGATGTTTTTTTGTCGGTTCGTTGTTAAGAACGAGGTCAAGAGGGGTATTTTGTTTGTTTAGGTTCGTAGAACACAAACTGGCTGCGAGACGTGAAGGGAAATGATTCGGCGTTGAATTTGTAAAGTGTAACGCAGATAGGGGTCGAGCAAGAGCATTTAAACGAGAAGGACGTTTGGCGGATTTTGAATCCACAGCCAATTCTTTGTGTGTAATGTCTTAAGACCGGTTAAGGTGATAATACTCTTTGCATAATGGCAGTTTAGAACAGAGTAATCATCGTAAGATTTATGAAGTGTAACGGAGACTGATGAAATTTTGAAGAGTAATATATAGGGTGTCCCCACCAGCTTTTTTGTTTGCCTGCTCGTTCCAACCCCATTTACGTCTTAGATCGTCGTTCCTGAGTATGGAAATGGTTTCCTTCGTTCCTGTGGAGAATTTTTCCGGTTAGTTTCAATCCCAGAGATGTAGCAAGTTTCTTTTTAAGTGAAATAAGTGAAAATAAGGTAACATTCAATATATTAATTTTTCCAAGTAAAAAAGACATTTAAAAAAAAACAATAATTGCTTTCATAACAATTTAAAAATTGTAATACGTATGGTTATGCTGTCAATCTATTTGTTCTTTGTCATAAAAATTAAATGTAACATCTGACAGCTAGCTTTAATTTGTTTTTTTTTTGTTGTGACAATTTTTAATTTGCTTGTATAGAAAATATGTTTTATAGAAAAGGTTAAACGTTACGATATCTTCATTTATAAGATATCTTTGATTTCAATAATCTATTTTGGCCAGTGATAAATAACCTAGGAACCATTTTGAAAGATTTTGTATAAATAGCAATCTCCTTTGTAAACAGATAGACATATAAGTTTTTTTTATTCTGTATTTTGCAACTATTTATATAGTATATTTTTTGTGCCATTTGTATTTTTGATAACTGTTTGAGACAAAAATAAATATTTATTTTAATTGTCCGATTATTTTGTTTGTCTTTATATTAGAAAAATCTCCTCACCTTTTTTGTGTTTACTTTTTTTAGGAAGGAAGGGCCTTTTTCTTCTTTCCTCCAGCAAGATTAGGATCCTTCAAAGCGGCGCCCTTATCCTAAATTGCTAGAAGTCCTTTCTTGTTGTCCATATTTGCCCATTTGTCCAGGAGATTTACGTAAGTAACCTCTTTGTTTCATTGTGTAGATACCCCAATCCGACCCATTTATTTCAACTTATCCACGACCCAGCTCTCCAACAACCCCCTGAGTGTCGTACGCATCAGTTTCGATTATTTTGTTTGCTCCTTCTTAACCCTTTAGTTTCTGTCCCAAATCTTATACCCCTATGTTCTTACTCTGAGGTAAGCAAAATATATCGTTACAATACCAATGAAAAATAAAAAAAACAATTGAAGAACGTTAAAAGTAATCAATATAATGCTTACTTCCGATATAAATGGTAGTGTTAGAAGGTTTAAGGTATTTCAGATTCAAAATGCAGGTCAAAAAACATAAATGATATTTTTTTCAAATATTTTTGTTTAATAACAAATTTATACATTAGCTTTAGTACTAGTATTTAGCATTAGTACTAGTCACAATATTTTCGTTTTTATTTAATTTTGTGAAAACTTTAAAAACTGATTATGAAAGTAGATAGTCTAATCTTTATTATAAAATAAATCTTATGCAGTATCGATGAGTAGACAGTAACTAAAAGCATTCGTTGCAAAAAAAACATTGGATTAATTTTGATTGAAGTTCTAGAAGGGTATGTTTTAAAAAATGGTTCAATATTGAGTACATACTTTCCTCTAACATATACGTAACTTCCGCTATTACAAAAACTACTTGAATTATAAAAATAAATAAACCATAAATCATACAAAAATGTGTAGTGAAACTTCAAAACTAAACGCAACCAAAACGTGTTAAGAAGTGACAGCTGTCAAATTTGTTATTTGGGGAGGAGATAGCGCCAGATAACGTTACATATACTTTAGAGACAACAATCGGTCCGAAATGTTAGTTTTTAAAATTTTGGTTTTGACCTGCTTTTTATGTAAAATACCACTCTGTGCTACGGTGGGAACACAGTAAGAGTTATTATACAAGGTTGGCCACTTAAAAGAGTCCAACCTAGGGAATATTAGGAAATAATCATTGGATATTTATCAACAGGTGGTGATTTTATGAAACAGGTCGATTTTTACTTCAAAGAGATCTGTCATTTATCAACCCCTGATTTCCAATACCACAATAGGGGACATCATTAGACACGTATATCGTTGAAGAATTCAACCATCCATGTTTTTTTCCATGTTAACTCAATTCTTGTGAAAAAGTATTAGTTTATTGAAAGTGATACACATCTTAAAATCCAAAAGTAACGACTGTTTACTAGAGTCATTTTCAAATTTTTCTCGTCACGTCAAACTACATTAAAACGAATTATAAAACATTAATAGGAAACTTTATTAAATGTAACCTAAATAAAATTAACTAAAATTTAAATTAATAAATTGATCATTCAAAACAGTTTACTCATCAGCAATAATTATTTAATTAAATGTTCAAAACAACCAACGTCCATACAATTAGCAAAACATAGCTTTTACATTTAGTTTTTCAGAGGTGTAACCCCTTATTTATATATGATATAATTAAGATGAACATAAAAATCATGGATGCCTGATTTTTCCAACGAAATATCTGTCTAACACAAACTGATAATAATAAAAAAAGAAGTAATAATAAAAGTTGGTAATAATAAAAGAAATATATATAATAATCCCTTCAGTAACAGAAAAATTATAAATTTGAATATATTGCCGAATGTAACGAAATAAACTAACTGAAAATATTGCTACAATTCGACAACACCAACAACACCAACAGATAAGATTTTTTTATTATAATTCATATAAATTGTTTTGGCGCAATGAGCTATACGTATTAAATAATATGTACCTGCTATACTTTCTTGAACAACATTGTAAAAGCACGTAATGTACACGAACTCAACATATTATTGTAATCATCAAGTAATTAACATAATTTTTTTTATAATTTTATAATATTAGTTTTGGAGGATTACCTTCCATATTATGTCAGTGTTATGGTACCTATATAAAATCTCGGTAAGACATTTTAATTACCAACTCGCATATACTAAAAAAGGAAACGCTTTAGTTTAAGATATTGAATGATGAAAGATAAAGAATATCAACTTTTCTGATTTTTTACCGAATTTTTATGACTCAACGACTTATTACGGTCAATTCTTACGTTATAATTAAAACATAAGTAGATGTTTGTCTCAGGAAAAGGCAACTAAAAACATTGCCAATTATGGTGACTGTTTCGTCATGCAGACATTCGTTAAGTAAATTTTGGCAACGAAACAGTGGCAGGAGCAATTCTGCCTGAATAACAGATAACGGTACCACTTGGCGTATGATGTAACAGTTTTTAAATATTAACCTAGCAATATTGATCTTTACAGCTGCTTTAAATAGTTGAATTGAAGTAATAAATTAAATATTAATTAAATAGTAAGCTAATTGAAGTAAGCCATATATTTTGACAAATTCAAAGTCCCTAATAATAATAAATAGATATACAAGATAAAAATTTAGTATCTTGTCAACGGGTAATGGGAAACTATCATATGCCTTTTGAAGATCAATAATTACATGTATCCATATTATGTTCCACGAGCTATTCTATTGTTTGTTTTAGACAGAATAGATTGTCTATGGAAGAAATACCAGTACGAAAGCCACTTTGATCTTTAATGTTTTCCCAACAATCTTCAATTCGGCTTTTAATGATCTTCCCGTACATCCTACAGATTGACTTGGTTACACTAAGCCTCGGTATTTCACACATTCCTTTCTGTCGCCTTTATTCTTGCATTCTATGCATCTCTTCGCCTTTCAGGAATAAATTTCAAGGATCTAAACCAATAATAGCTATGGGTACTCAACCAGTTTCTTCGTGGGACAAAATATCATATACCTTTCGTAGCCAATATCTTTAAATTCTACTCGATCTACGATATTTCCGGAAAAATTAAATTTAGCCTACTGCGTTCTTTATTATCTGTTCTACTACTCCTAATTGTTTTCTTGGTTTATTTACTTCTTGCATTACCAAAGGATTCTCTACGTTATCGTAGGCTTTATTCCATATCATATTCTTGCCTTTTTACTTCGTTGTTTAAGCTGCTGTACTTTTGTCGATCGTATGTTCTTATTTATTATACATATATTTCTTCTTCCTCACAAGATATATAAGACTATATCTTTATTTCACCAGTCATTTCAATTCTTTTTAATACCCTCTTCTCCAATAGCTTACATGCAAGCTTCGTCAAGAAATGTAATGATTTCGTAGTTTCGATAAAACTTTAGAAGTCAAATTAAACGGCCAAAAAATCCTAAAATGTGTGAACTGGCAAGAAATCATGGTAATTGGTATTCTTGGCCATTGGCCAAAAGTCTGTAAAATCAATTTTGCAGAAAAATAAATTTTATCCTTACAAAATTCAACCTCACCAAGAATTACCTGAACATGATTTTGATCGACGACTAGAGTTTTGTGAAAATGTGATAAAGAAAATTAGAATGCAAAACAATTTCTTAGGTTTTGTTTATTCAATGATTAAGCCACGTTCTGTTTAAATCGTAAGTTGAACAGGTGTAATGCTCGATACTGGCCAGATTCTAATCAGATAGTGAACCCGCATTGTCAGATATGTTAAGCAATATTTAAATACTATAATAATAATACTTCTTTCATATAACGGTCGAAGAGATCTGATTAAAAGGTCGGCAAGATCACCCGACTTGACATCACTTGATTTTTTTCTCCGGAGGTACTTGAAAAACTGCGTTTACGTTAACAGACCATAAAACAGAATATGTAAAAGTGCGTATTCATCGTAAAATGCAGGCAATTACTGTACAAATGATCAACAATTTCCATTATAAGCTTCCACGATCGACTGTATCATTATTAACACACAAATATATGGCATTTTGAGAATTTATTGTAATGATTGTAATGCAATCAATTATTCAGTTTGATGTATTGTAAAGTAGCAATTGTTTACAAATTACCCTTTCAAAAATTTTCCTTTACTTATTTAATTGATTATTATTTTTTTTTAATTATTAATTTAATTGATAGTTAAAAAGCAAAAGAGCTGTTAACCACAATAAAACAGGGCACTGTAAGCTGAATAGCATTGAAAAAAGATTAAAACATTAATAACGTAAATAAAATCAATGATTTATTGATTAATTTTAAAATAACCCTGATAAAAACAACAACAAAATACCTTGAAAGACAGTAAAAATTAATTAAAGTTTTAATCAAACAATAACATAACCTTAAAATATGAACATTCATAGTAAATATCATAATACTTTGATATTATTACCTCACAAATTCACTAACAACAAATAATAACAATCGCACAGAATGAATGTTCATAAAAAAACCAATATTCCCATATTCTTATGGGACAAATACACACAAATTAGAAATGAAATCGTAGGCTTCCACGGCCAGAGTCAGAATTATAGTTTATTCGTCTTCCGGGTTTGGACCGTGTCATTTGTGAGTGACCCAAAAGTGGGTTCATCTCGACGTTTCGCTACAATTGTATGTAGCTTCTTCAGGAGAACAAAAAAGAAAAAGAAACAAAAGACAGGAAGATGGGTAGTTAGCAACGGTAACTCAGTTACTCAACGCAACCAGAGGCGAATACTAACTACCAAGATGGGCATTTGGTCACAGTAACTCAACTACTCAACGCAGCCAGAGGTGAAAACCAAATGCCAGGACAGGGATTCACGTCCAACAGCTCAGAACACTAACGCGTCGAGAGGCAGGGAGTGAATCCGACGATTACTCCGCTACCGCTCTATTTATAGTCGCGGTGACCTGTCGTGTCGGGACGTATCGGCACACTCCGTGGCGCGAACGTCAAGAAGCGCGCGCTGGCCGATCATGTGGCTGCATCGTGGTAGCGGGACCGGACGGCGGCTCTAGACTGGGATTCCAGATGGGAGACAAGTAGTATCCTTCCTCTCGATTGATATTATGTGGATTTTTTCGGATCTCTAGAGATTCGCGAATTTTCCTGGAATAAAAGAAGGGGCTCTTAGAAATAATATGGGTTTTTTCGAACAATATGGAATGACCGGTTTCTTGGCAGTGTTCTGCAACTGCAGAATGGGAGAAAAGACCTGATCGAATGCATCTTTGATGCTCTTGAATCCGAGTTTTGACAAATTAGAAATGTTTTGTGGCATTGCGACGTCAGAGCTTAGGTAGTCCATTGGACAGCAGATAATTCCCGGCAGATTGGGTAATAAACTGTAAAAGCCAGTCAACAATCAATATCTAGTGTATATAATACTACTGAATGAGTGAATTTATCAGTGGTTTCTTTCACCTTTGAGGAAAACCTGAACTCAAGTACTTTTTAGAATTTTTAAACATCGATTTGTAAATGATATTCATGAGCTTCCATGCTTAATAAACGATTAAATTTATGCGTATCCAGTTAGATAAATGTCTGTTCTTTTCATGGTTTAAAAAAACTCGAAATCCAGTAACCTAGAAATTTTTTCAATAAAAAAATTGCCAATATAAAATCTTCACTTTTGACGAAGGAAAAGTATCTCAGTATGCCCTGGAAAATTGAATAAACATTTTAAATTATGCTCCGAAGTAGACCATTTATCCCATGACATTAAAAAAATGATTAAAATCGGTAACACCTTCAAATTTTTAAGGGGTGTTTCCAATCTAAAGGGACCACACTGTGTAACTTTAACAAAACATGATAACCACTAGTTACAACATGGTAACCACTAACCTGCTTTCCGCAGGTTGTATCACATTAGTGATATTGTTTATGTCTTGTTTAAAAATATTTAAAAAATAAGGATAATAATTTCAAAACTTACCAATTATATGGTAAATGAAGACATAAACATTTTGAATTTTTGCAAATGCTTATTTAAATAAAATTGTAATTAGTTCTTTAGTGACAACCAATATGTTGACCTAGTTTAGAACCAGGTTTTATTGAAAATTGTTAACAAACAATCCAGTAAGTCAAATTCAGCGTGTTAAGTAACCTAAATCGTTCAGTTAAAGTTTAACGCGCTTTTAATGAGTTATCACATATTCAATTCCCACATATTTATAAAAAGATCTATAAATCTATGAATAGGAATATGGGTTACTAGTTCTAACACCAGACGGTTAACAGCTCTCGGAAAAACTACGATATTTTAAACAAAACGACTAGCAATAGATTTTTGTTGTCAAGAGTGCTTCAAAAATATGGGTACTAGGTCATAACAGAACTGTTGGTAAGGAGATTTTCGATAGTGTTACTAAAGGAATTCTTATAGAAAATGAGAAAACAAACTGAATGCAGTATACTAACAAAATATTCGCGGTCAAATGCAAATAAAAAGGTTATTACAACATTCTGCTTGCTATGCGAAAATATTTGTAGATCTACAGAAAACTGAACTCAATTTAATCACAGGTGTTCTCGCAGAACACTGCTACTCAGATTACATATCTTTGAAATAGGCAAAGTGGACGCAATAACATAAAGATGCTGTGTTGGCCAACGCCATAAATACCTGGAACAGGCATTTTTAGAACCTGTTCAGTTAATACAAGTAGCTCCAGAACTGGGGATGCACGTTCATCGATGATTGAAAAACATCAATGTTGAACGCTGGATGGTCGATGTTTTGCCATCGATATTTAGGTATTCGTTAACATCGATGGTAACATCGATGTTAAATGAAAACACATAGACGTATATATTAACATAGACCGAGCATTCGGGCCGCGTGTGCTGACAACAAGATCTCTTGAGATTGCTCGATCTGTCTCTCTCTAGCGTATTGAAAAGTTTCACTCTCTCACTGCCCACCAAAAAGAGACGCTACTATACTTGATATAAGACAGAGGCACAATGAACAACGAAAAAAAAATGGTGTCACTTAGCGCTAGAAACTGCTTAGTCTATGTTAATATATACGTCTATGTGAAAACATCAAACATCATCTAAGTATATATTAGTGCTTTCACTGGCTGGTAATTTATATAATGTCACTATTATTGAAGTTACTCGGTAAATCCCAGCAACGAAACAGGATAAAAGGAAAGCTGCTATTAAAACTTTTTTTACAAGATATTGATAAGCATTATTGGGGCTTATAATTTTAATAAATTACTTGTTTGTTTTTTTTTCTAAAATTTGGTTCTGTTTAAGATATCTATCAAGAGATAATTTTTAATTGTTTAATATTAGGTTAAGGTTACACAGTCACACCACGTTTTTCAGCAATTAAATCACGATTATGTAATACTTATTGAATTTATTATTTTCGCATTATTCATCATTTGTAAAAACATTGATGTTTCTATAACATAGATGTTTTCTTTTCGATATATCGATACTATCGATGTTCACCTTCGATGTTACCTTCGATGTTACCATCGATGTTTTTTAGCGATGTCGAATCCTGTTCTAGACCAGAACAGATAATAGTCTTTCTTAGAAGTCTAAGACTAGATGTTCTTGGACTAAAACATGTATATAGAGATATAAAAAATCTTTGTTTCAAAGTAGTTTCTAATTCTAATAAAGAGTTTATTTTGTGGTTGTCGTCTGTTCTCAACGAGATATATGTTAAAAGCTAAAGGTCATAAGCAAACGGTTTCAGAACAATATGTAGCTTTCTATTTGAAATCACTTAATTACAAACATTTTATTGATTGATTTCAATCAATTTATTCTCATGTTTAAATCAAGGTTTTTTAAATAACATTTTAATGTTATAAAATGTGCGAATGGAAAATGTAAAGAAGACTATTCACAGATAATATTGAGTCAGAAATATCTGATCTATAAATATTAGTTATATTGATATTTAAATGATCAACAAAAAATTTTAGTTGATGCAATTGTTCAAGTACAATAAACTTTTATCATTTTCTTTTATATTATTTAACTTTTTCTTAAGCAAATACTGACAAATTTATAGAATTGTCGATATAATATGATAATTTAATTGATTAATAGTAAAATATTAGTCTGGAAATTATTTATTTGTCCTTTTTTTTTATTTAAAACAGACATGATTGAATCCACAGAAAATAACTGTAGCAGAGTATGAAAGAAGAGAATTATCTCCAATAAGTGTATTATGTAGTCTAATAAATATGACTTTATATGAAATAAAAAAAATAGGTAATAGGAAAATAAGGAAAAGCAAAAACACGAATAAATAAGAGTTTTCAGGCATTATAAGTGCTATTCATCATATTTAACTGGGTATAAAAACTAATTATAGTGGAAACTAATGAGTAAGTCTTCTAATGTAGAATTACATAAAAAAGGGATTTTTTTTTTCGAATTTATGATTTAAAATATCTTTACCAAAACACTTTTTTTATATATAAGTGATGGATTCGACCGTTACTTGATGGAAATTCATTTTATATAACAATAAACACTGAAAACTTTGTTTTCAAACCTTCCACAAAAATTTACTATATCTTAGGGTCACCCCGTAATTTGAATTTATTTTAGAAATTATTATTCTGTTTTAACTATTTGCGGTTGTAATATAGTTTACTAATGGATTTCTTGAAAAAAAAAAAAAAATATGTTGTCGTTGTTGTTTCGACAAGCGTTTGAGATAAAAAGGTCCCCTTAGCCTAATTCCTAAAAACCGTTATCAGCACAGTTTTTGTTTCTATGGTTTTAACGTCAATTGTAAATTGTTTGTGTATTATCACTGTCAGTGTATTTCAATGAGCATAAATTCTGTTGTGGCGGCGTTAGAAGATGGCCACGGTCAGCGCGAAACTGCGAGAAACGTCGGGTAAGTCTCTCGAGTGTGCAACGAGTATGGCAACGGTACGAAGAGACCGGTCTGCTTACTCGAAGACCTGGTTCAGGTCGAGGCAGGATTATAACAGCTAGAGATGACCGCTTTGTAGTTTCTAGTGCTTTGAGAAACCGAACGGTCAGTTCGGAGACGAATTCATGCTGCTGGTTTATCTTTTCGAACTAGAGTAACTGGACCGCCGCTTTCCCGTGAACATCGAATTACCAGATTGAATTTTGCACGAGAACACTTGGATTGGACAATGCAGGATTGGAGTCGTGTATTGTTTTCCGATGAATCGAGATTCTGTCTTACGGGCTCGGACAAACGTGTAAGAGTGTGGCGACGTCCAGGCGAGAGATATGCTCAATCATGTGTTGCCGAGCGTCTTCCATTTGGTGAAGGGTCAGTTATAGCATGGGGAGGCATATCGTTTGATGCTTGCACAGAGTTAGTCTTTATCGAGAATGGGACATTGACAGCGCATAGGTACCTGACACAGATTCTGGAAGACCATGTTTTACCGTTTATGGTTATTCTTGGAGACGGCGCAACATTTATGCATGATAATGCAGGGCCCCACACTGCTAGGATAGTTACTGAGTATCTTGACGAGGTTCAAATCACACGATTTGTTTGGCCTGCTCGCAGTCCAGATATCAATCCCATAGAACATGTTTGGGATGAGATGAAGAGACGTTTACGGAGTCATGTGCCGGCCCCCAGAAATTCGAGAGAGCGCGACATATTGGTGCAAGAATGGAATAATCTTCTGCAGAATGTGATCCAAAATCTGATCCAAAGCATGCCTCGTCGTTTGCAAGCTGTTATCACTGCCAGAGGAGGAAATATTCGCTACTGAAGTTCTTAAAATTTCTTTTTTTCAACAAAAAGCACATCAAATTAAAATTGTCCCTTTTCAACATTTAGTATATCAAAGGAAAATTCTTCATTTCCATTATTTTTAATAAACTTTAAACGACAAAAACGTTGTTTTCTTTAAGCAATCCGTTAGTAAACTATGTTACAACCGAAAATAGTTAAAACAGAATAATAATTTCTAAATTAAATTCAAATTACGGGGTGACCCTAATTTAATGCTAGGTAGTGTATAATAAATTTTTGTGGAACTTCATTTTTTAATAAATGTGGTATTGTATATTTAATTTTTAATGTGTAAGATATTAATAACACCTTTATCAGCAAATTTACTACATACTCTTAATGCTGATTGTAAGTAAACAGTTAATAATAAAAAGTAATATTTTAAACCTCGCACTACAAACTACGCAAAGTGAAAAGTATAATAAAGTTATAAAATATTTCCACGATAACAATACTTTCAATAAAATAAAAATTAATACTTCTTGTATAAAAATGAAACAACTAGATTAATAAGTACGGTATTAAATTAAAACTAGTACAGTCTAGTAATACGTACTCTCGTTGATCTATTAGAAAAATAACATTTGCTTATATTTAAATTACATTTAAATAAATAATGATACAGTGCAAAAAATTATTTAGGGACATTTTCAAGAAACCGTTCAGTCTACACATTTTTGCCCTCTCCACTTGTATAACTTATCATTTAATTATACAGGTGAAGGTATGGTGAAGTATTGCCCCGCAGATTTTCAAACGCTTTTTGGCGGCATTTGTTAAGTAAATTGTGGCAGCAAAACAGTAGTAGATGCAAGTCGGTCTAAATATCAAAATAACAGTGAGTAACTAATATCAACGAAAATAGACGCTGATTGAAGGTAACTAAGTAATCCCTAACAAAAAAAGTGTCTCTCTATTTGTAAACCGGTAATAGATTCGCTGAGCAAGCAAGCAATTTAATTAAACCCAGCCTGTGAGAAATGTTCACCCCTAAGAATTACGTTCGGGTGTAACAATTCATTGGAGCGAGGTGTATTAACTCGAGTAAAAACAGGAGTCACTCCACCGCGCTCCAATGCTCCAGACCATCCCTTTCCCCCCTATAGCACTCTGATGCGCGATAGGGGCACAACTATCAGCCAAATGCTCTTCATGTGGAGATCCTGGGTAATAGAACCCCAACATGGTTTCCTAACCGAATTCAAAACTCAGGACAGCGCATTGTCGCTATATTCCTGTTATCTTAATGTGGCTTATTCGCGAACTAAAATTGCTTACTTAGGCCTCAAGTCTCCGCTCTGAACTAGGCTCAGTTCGGCGACTTGGTGCTCAAGGGGTTGGGCCCTACATGCCCGAGTTTTTAGTGGTTTTTGTTAATATTTTTTTTTGTGGCTTGCGCCGGTTTTTGTTAGTAGTTTTTTGATTTTTATTGGTGGCCGAAGCCGTTTTTTGTTGTTTTTTGGATTTTTTTTGTAGGATGCCTGAAACATAAAATCAGCAATAAAGCAAAATAAATGTTTTTACCAATCTTACTTCTACTTTTATATAAAAAACTAACTTATAGTTAAATAAAAAATAAAGAATAAAGAAAAAATAAACAATAGGTAAAAAAGCAATGATAATCAAAAGAAGTTGTTTTAAATTAAGGAGATACCTACTTAATAAATACATTAATTTACCAAACTAAAGTAGTAGGTAGATAATATATGTAATTGGTAATAAAGTAATCAGTATATTTTTTACATCTCCACTTTTTCTAGCGGTTATTAAAAAGCTTGTAATATCTCCACCGAATTTTGGTTTTTCAGGAAGAAATATTTGTAATTCCTTTTTGTGAAAAGATATTAGATGCTTCCTTAAACCTGACGTGTTTCTGGTGTTCATTTTCATTTCAACCTTCCTATTTAGGCACAATTTACACAAAGCAATTTGGGATGCATAAATTATTTCGAAAAACTCTTCAAATTTGCTTTTAGGGCTTTTAGATCTATAACTCCAACGCTCATTACTGCGACTAGAACTATTTGAATCTTTGTCCCTCATGTCAGATTGTAAACTTGTCACTTCGGGAACAACAAGGATTAGATGAAAAACAATTATTACATAATTAGACTCAAAGGAAAGCTCAATTGGGAATGAAGTTAAGTGATGTCGAAAAAGTAACTATTATACTAATATAATTTAAGTTCGTTACTATCCAATACCCTAAGTATCTAATAACAAGCCGAGAATTATATACAGTAGACTCCCTCTATAACGAGAACTGAAATGGCAGAAATAGATCTCGTTATATCTTCTTCTTCTTAAAGTGCCCTCTCCTCAATGAAGGTTGGCTACTACAATTTTAAAATCTTCTCTATCTTCAGCTGTTCTTATTAGCTGTTCAAAATTTAGCCCTGTCCATTGTCGGATGTTTCTGAGCCACGATAGTCTTTTCCTTCCTAGGCCTCTCTTTCCCTCGATTTTTCCTTTCACTATAAGTTGGGCATATGTCAGTTATATATCGTTATATCAGACAACAATAATACTGTGCATACATATTAATATGTAGTTTTCTAAAACATTAACTTCCTATAGTGAAACCATTCGGAGCAATATAAGATGCTAATAAATATTGTTTGAAAGGCGTTTATGAAAAAAAGTTGTTTATTTTATTGTCAATGAAATACATTAAAACAAAAGAGTTTTTTTCATTGTCAATGATATAGGTTAAAACAAAAAATCTGTACTTGCATTTTTCCCAACTACATAATGTATAAAGCCCATTTTCAAGGATAACATAAACTATTGCTGCTGCAATTGGAAGAATTCTCTCATTTTGACTGCTTTAAATTGTTCAGTATTCTTCTATCTATCATATTTTCTAAATATGTGAAACAGTTGTATTTATTGTAAAGAAGTTTATTGCGGGCGGCAGTTATATTTATTGCGGGGCCGTTTAAAAAGGTATTTATTTATAGCCACTTCCGGGCCAAAAACGTAGAAAAACACGTTTTCAATTTTATTTTCTCTCGTTATAACCAAATTTGCCTCGCTATAGAGGAGTATAGTTCAATAGAAATTTTACGGGTCATCTAATGTACCTCGTTATAAGCGAACCTCGTAATAACCGTGTTCGTTATAGAGGAAGTATACTGTATATCGTTACTTCGGTATTTTGTTTACATGGTAGGCGACATTCTCTGTTATTAATTTGTCTCGTTACTTTTGACTGTTTCAGCAAATTTTCTTTAACCGAATGATCTCATCGCACACTCAGCAGAAACAATTTATAGCCTTAGGCCGATATGATTTGTTTATTTAGATTACACCTGACTAAATTATAATGGGAAAAAAATTGAATTATTAAGTGGTTGTTCGTAACAATTATATTTTTTTAGCTAGGGTGACATATTTTAAAAAATATCGATACGATATTATTGTCGGCGTCGCAATGCAAGAAGATTATTTTTATGATTAGAGCGCGGCTATTCTCAAAATATGGACAATTAATTTCAGAGCAAAGAAGTCTGCTGGAAAATGTACAAAATATTTTATTTTTACATTGTAATTATGACCTCTGAGTACGTGTCAAATATGTTTTTTTAATGAATATTTTAATTCGGTATGTATGTTTATGGTATTGTTTGTAATTCGCATAAGTCCAGTTTTTCAAATTTTATTACATATTTTTTTGCATCTCATAGAGTCTTTAAGCAGTCTTGGTCTTGGTCTTGCTAAAATTAGGCGGTCTTGGTCTTGCAAAAACGCAAGAACAAGACCAAGACTGCAAGACCAAGACCGATTTTGGGCAACACTAATTTACGCCATTACATACCTAATAAACCCCATAAATAAGGAATAAAATTATTTGTCCTATGCGACTCATATGGATACTCTTACAGATTTTAAATTTACAATGGAGCTGGTAATAACGTCTGCCTACCAGGAAATTCTGATCTTGGTGTAGAGTCAAATATAGTTAGTTACTCGATTGTCTCAGACTATCCCTGACTTCAAAAACTACATTATTTACGTCGATAACTTTTACACTTCGTTCCCACTGCTAGTGTATCTTATCGAACGGGGTATTTATTCATTGGGAACTCGAATTAGTAACAGTAAATTACCAACTGGTAAAGATAAGCAACCGACTAACTAAGAAAGGGGATATAATGTGGAATATATAGGAATGGCATATTTATGATATTGAACTAAGTACTGCGCTTTGGAAAGATACAAAAAATGTACGTCTAGCTTTCACTTATGAAGAACAGCAGCCATTTAAACGAGCATTTGATCAATTTTAACAAAACAAATGTTCGTTATGACAGAAAAAAAAGCGGTACATTGACGTGGAATGTCCATACTCATAAAAAAATACAACAGTCATATAGATGGTGTTGATCTTATGGACGGTCTAATGGACAGGTAGCACATTCGAGTAAAGACTCGAAATCCCATGTTACGAATATTTTATCACCTGCTTTACATGGCAGTGACCAATGCCTATCTTCTTCATCGTAGAATGCATCCACAATCTTCTGAAAAGATTAAATTGCCACTGTTTCGCTAGCAAATAGTTATAGTTTATGTAAATACGTACCAATCCGTGCTTTAGGAAGACCCTCAAATCGGACAGCCCAACCCAATTTGTCTAGGACGGGACCAAACTCGCTTCGTGCATCAGATGACGTGAGATATGACGGTATAAATCATGATCCAAATATGTATGAGAAAACCGGAAAGAGAAGGTGCAAATACTATAAAAAGTCTGATACTTCAATCTCAATTTATTTATTAAACCAGAAAAAACTGCTTCTATGACTTCCACCATAGATAGTTCATTATTTTTTATATTTTTATTTTTTGTATTGTTTTACTTTCTTATTAATTAATTTTGTTACGTTTTTGTTTTTATTTCAACAACAAAAATAACTTCTTTAGTTATTCTATTGTAATAATGTAATAATGGCATAAACCATTATGACAGTCTAGAGACGGTCTAGAGACTTCTTTCTCTTCTGGAGGTCAAAATATAATAAATATTTTTTCAAAATGAACATGAAATTCATTCTAACACTCAAATTACCCTAATTAGAAATTATCAGATATTTTGAACCATTTAAAAAACGGTTACAGAGTTAATTTATTAATTTAGATAGATTCTAATAAAAATGGCTTAAGGCCTTTATTTTTAATATGGAGAATTTGAAATTGATTATTAAACGGTCGAATCCATAACTATTTTTTTTTACTTTTTGTTATATCCTTTTATTTTTACACTATTTTCATACCCGATAAAATGTAATATCAATATTTTCTTCCAGTTGTTCCATAATTTCTGAAAAAATCAGAAAAATGGAAAAAATTCTACTTACTTAATGAGTTTTAATTTTTTCCGCGCTGTAAATAATTTATGCACTCTCAAGGAGCTTTTCGGTATCAAATTGCAATAAAAAGTAAATTTTAAGTATAGTCGCGGTAACATATATATATATATATATATATATATATATATATATATATATATATATATATATATATATATATATATATATATATTGTGGAACGCTTTAAATGCGGCGACGTTTGATCCCTTCTCTGTTAAAACCAAACGGATGCATATGCGAAGCGTTTTAATTGGGAAGCAGTTCGTTAGTAGAGTATAGAGTGTTTGCTAAAATTTAATTATTTTGAATAGTGATGTAACAGTTCGTTAATACAGTGTAGAGTGTTGTTTGCTGTAATTAAATTACTTTGAATATTGATGTGATGTCCGTGGGACAATGTGATTGAAAATACTACGTATAACAACACTGATTTTGCAGAAAGTGTCAATGCCAAAGCCAGTATGAATGTAATTCCTGAAAAAAAGTACCCGTAAAGAAGATTAGAATGCATTTAAATGCTGAAACACATCAAGTATGTTTCAATGCATAAAAAAATCTACATAAGAAATTCAGCTTCAATAAAAAACTGTTGTTACAAGCAACTTCTGATTTAACAGAAATTCCACTATCAAACAGTATACAAAATAGTTCAAAATGAACTCTATCATCGCAAGAAACGATGTGACTACAAATTTTCAAGACCTATAAATGCTTTAATTATAAAACCATTGAAAACCCCAATATACGATACGATTGTTACAGAAGCTATAAAATACCTACAATAGAAATAATAAGAAAGAAATTGGAAACAACTGGTCGAACATGAACTGCTGTGAGAAAACTATTCAAAATTGGATAAAGAAAATTGGCTTTAAATTTAGAACAATAAATAAATGTCAAGCAGTTATGGAAAGCCAAAGAATAGTCAACAGACGTAATATATACATAGAACAAATTACTAATATAGGCAAGAAAGTAGGTAAATTTACTATTTAAACGAAGCTTGGTATGATACCCACGATACAGTTAAGAAAGGATGGAGAGATGGTTCAAAACATGTGCATATCAAAAATGCGTGTAAATAAAGGATCGCGGCTAATTATTGTACATTGCGGAGGAAGTGAGGGATGAATTCCAAATGTTTAAAGGCCGAAGGCTTCAGAAAATTATGTGGGAAGAAAAGAGAGGATTGTAACGTTGACCACCACAAGCTGATATTTTTGAAGATTGGTTAGAAAACTTACTTACTTACTGATTCCAAACTTGGAGCAAAATAGTGTAATAGTGATTAACAATGGTTTCTATCATTCCCGACAGCTCACCAAATACATCTTCAAAGAAGGCTGAATTGCAAAGCTTTTTAATGGAAAATTATTTGTATATCGAAGATTTTTATATTTATTAAATTTCTATAGACCAGCTATGATTTACGTCACTGAATTTTGAGCAGTTGAAAAGCAAAGAGAACAACCAATGAGAATGTCTAAATAGATGAGTTAAGTGACAAAAAAGTTTAAAATCAAGGAATAATATATTAGGAAAAGCCCTAATTGATCCCAAAATGAAACAGTATAGGTAAAAATGGTTAAAGCATGTTTAATGCGAAAATAATAATCCCCAATATGAAAAATCTCTAAATGTCAAGGCACTAAAAGCAGAAGAAAGCAACATATTTAATAAATGTAATTAAGAATCCGACCTTTCATATGTATAAAGGCAGAGAGAAAGATGATATAAAAACTGGTACTGATTTTAGAAGCTTGTTTTAAAATTTTTATCCAAATTGACATACATTTTACAGAGGAAATCGTGCAAGTTCTAATTGTTCGTAAATCAACAAATAGTAAATTAAAGAATTTATTTTACCATTTTGTAGTGTATTCCCAAAAGTATATTTGAAGAAAACTTAAATGTCACAAATAATTTTTAAACAATATTATCTAACATAGTTACTTAGTGCCATTATCATGACTAATGTCTTTGTTTGCCAGTATTTTATCAATTTCCTCAAACATACCTCTTTGTACTAGCAGCAGTGTTCACTGCTGAACTAAAAACTAATTAATACATAGATCACACATCGATAGAAAAAATAAAATATATCTAAATGTACCTATTTAAAATGTTTGCATTTAAAAAGTTAACAATACTTAACTGTATTGAATGACTTGTTCATCTTAAAAGCTACACACTGTTCTTTTTTGTATATTTTTTAGGTTCCAACTAAGCAATAAAATAGAATATATTGTAATTCTGTACATTGATTTGCAAATAACAAAGATAGCTAACCAAATTAAGTCAATTATATTCATATATTCTCCCACTATCCTACTCTAATACCATTTTCAAATACTTACCTCTTTATTGGTTCTTAAGGAACTGGCGGCAGCTTGATTAAGCTTTTCTCTGTATAATTGGGCTGCTCTAGAATTATATTTCTTCTGAGCATCATTAGTATGACAGTTATATTGACTAAAGAACTGCAACTGAAAAAGAGAATATGCTTTTAGAAAAAAATTGTATTATTTTTACAACTAATTACTTATAAATCATAAAAAGTATATGTTTTTATATAGCTTCTATTTAATGTCATCTGTGGATTCCAAAACTGCTTTATATATCATATTTATATTTACGGTTTATGATATAATAATAATTATTGTCTAAAAAATTTTTCACTTGCAGTTCCAATCTCTCGACAAGTCCGACTGCTAGGTAATTACTACTTGTACTTATAATACCACAGCTAATTAATATTATAATTTGCTTATTATGTCAGTCTTTCCGTAAGGAAAACCCCAGCGTCACCTATCCACAAAAACTACTACTAATTTTAATTGCACGTGCACTAAAAATTTTAATTGAACGTGCACTAAAGCTTAATATATACAGGACCTTAATAAGACCAGTTTTGATATATGGGGCTGAAACGTGGATCTTATCTCAAAATGATAAAAGACTTCTTGGTATTTTTGAGAGAAAAATTCTTAGAAAGATTTTTGGGGCCGTAAATGAAAATGGGCTATGGCGTCGAAGATACAACTTTGAACTGTATCAGTTATACACCGATCCAGATATTGTGAAATTCGTTAAAGTGCAGAGACTTAGATGGGCTGGACACATTGCTAGGATGTCAAATCACGAATACACGAAGAGATTAACATTTTCAAAACCAGAGGGCACAAGAAGCAGAGGACGACCACGAATGAGATGGATTGATGATGTGGAAGAAGACCTACAGATTCTAGGGGTTAGAAGATGGAGGGAAGTTGCCAGGAATCGACAGGAGTGGCGACTTCTTTGTGAGCAGGCCAAGATCCACAACGGATTGTCGAGCCACTTATGATGATGATGATGACTTATAATACCACAGCTAATTAATATTATAATTTGCTTATTATGTCAGTCTTTCCGTAAGGAAAACCCCAGCGTCACCTATCCACAAAAACTACTACTAATTTTAATAATACACATTATACACGTCATATGTCACTGATTTATTATTAAAAAATATTTATTAAATAAATATTTTTTATTTATTAAAGGAATAATGTTGTTTATAAAGACATCAAGGTTTTGGAAAATTTATAAAATAATATGTATTGTCTTTAAATCATTTAGAGTGTGTATCACTCTTAGATTACAAATACAACAACCCCGCTTCGTTGTACCTTTTCATACAGGTATCATAATAATAATGGATTAAACAAATTTATTTGCTAATTGAGACACTTTTCTTTATTTTCGCATTTATTTTTTTTAATAACTAGATTTTATTTATATAATACTTCAATGTCCTCAATTAGTGTAAGATACAAAATTATGTTTATTCTGTAATTTGTACTAATTTTGATCATTGTAGCACCCTGATGAAGCAAATAAAGATTTGCAAAAGCTTGGTAAACTAAAAAGAGTACTTCTTTGTCCTGTCTTCCACTACATATATATATATATATATATATATATATATATATATATATATATATATATATATATATATATATACAAAAGACACAACTATTTGGGTATGTAGGGCTCATCTCATCTAAAGGACTCATCTGGCACCAACAAATAATAGTGAAAGCTATCCAAATAATTGTTTGTTTTAAAAAAAGTTATCACACAAAAAACATATTTAAAAAACTTTTACAGATAAACATTTAAGTAAAATTATGTTATAAAAACATCACAGAAAATGTAACCACATTATAAAAATTGTAGGTTACACAATATACTTAATCAGAAACAAAACAATTGGTTGTGAATTCCTAATTATTAACTTAAAACAACAGAACATTGGATGTTAGTCTTAAAATGGTAACATATGTAAAGATAATAGTATACCTGATAGGGGCTGGATTTTCTGAAAAAGAAGAGGCAAAAGACTTATTTTATGAAGTGAGAGAGATATTATATATAATGAAACTTATATTATTGCCTTTATTAATAAATTTGTAGTTATCTAAAGTTAACGATAATGAGTATAAGTTGCTCAAATTATTAGTACACCACGAAATTCAATGAAGATGAAAGAATTTGTCATGAAGATTCTGGTATTAATTGTATTTTAGGCTAGCAAAAGGCTAATTTTGGAGATTTCAAGCAAACTGATTCCAAAAATACCATAATTTTTCTTTCAGATCTAATTTTTGAGACAGACAAACATTAAATAATTCATAAATATTTACTTAACCATATTATTGCAATAAACTTCTGAATAGAACTTGTTTATCATATTAATTCAAAATTGTATTACTCTTGTTTATTACCTCCACTCTACATACATAAGATGGTATTACTTTTATCTTAAATTTCTTTTAAATAAGTGACGAGAATTTGTCTTTAGGTTAATTTAGATAACCAGGGATACAATCTGGTGGGTACAGGGGTAGAATGCAAAAACATGGAGTTGCTTCCAGTTTACTCCACTTAGTCTCTTCTACTCAAATCCGACTCCCACCTTCACGAGGTGCCCCCTGTTAAACCGAGCAACCCAACTGGAGATCCGGTATCCAACCCAGGTGGAAAGTTGGGTCGGAAACTGACACTGTAAAAAACAAAAAACTTAATATATTTGATTAAGTTATTGTTTGTTTTGAAAGCTGGTGTTATTCCTTTCTCTTTTATGTGTTTAGCTATTTTTGTTCATATCTTACCTGTATATGTAATCAAGCAAAAGATACTGGGTTTTTTCTCTGGTAGTGAAAGGACTAATTTTAGGGCTTCCTCATGCAGTTTTTGGCTTAAAATTTTGTTTGTTGTTCATTCTACGCATTGTTTACTGCTTTTTGCTTAATGATATTCAATTCGACCTTGAAGTTATATTTTGACATGGGAATTTCTATTAATCTATGTAACATGCTATGGTAGGCTGCTAATTTATGTGTAGGGTGAGGGTGGGATAATGAATTATTTATAGTTGTGTCACTATAGGTAGATTTATAAAATATGGAGAACTCCTATTTGTTTACAAGTCTGATAATTTTTAGATCTAGAAAATGTATGGATTGATCCTGTTCTATTTCTATTGCAAATTCCATATGACTATAGAGTGAATTAATGTAAGATAAGAAATGGTCAAGTTTCCTGTTAGTTCCTATAAAGTGTGCCAGTATATTGTCCACATATCCCAATATAAAAGCTGTTTGTATACAAGATGTTTTGAAATATTTATTTCTAGATGATTGATAAAAATATCTGATAGGAATATGGATATTATTTTTTAAATTAATTCTCAAATTCCATATGTATATTAAGATCCACTACCTTTATTTATTACAGGATATAAAAATTATGGAATATGGATATTATCTTTTAAATTAATTCTCAAATTCCATATGTATATTAAAATCCACTACCTTTATTTATTACAGGATATAAAAATTATGGAAGAAAGGTACTAGGGCAGATGAAACACACATGATGGCTAATTTGTACTGGAGTATTAACAAAGACAGAGCAAAGACACACATGAAAATTGCCCAACAGAAAATTTTTAGATAACAGGCAACAACTACTTTCAAATTATAACATTCATATAGAGAAATGGGACTAACTAAATACAAATAGGTGGTCACATTTTTTTGAAAATGAGCTGGTAAAGAAGATATGATGGTATTTTTGGATTGAGTGTCCCAAAATTTTTTAAGAACAGATAAAAAAACTGTCCAGCACCAAAACATGTGTTGACCAGTGTTAGTAATTTGGATTGGCAAATATTAACTATTTGTAAATATGTTAAGGTACATACCGCATTACTATTGCCTCCCAATTGCATTTGCCTAAGTTGCATTAAAGTCCAATTGGTGTCTAACTGAGTAGATCTTACAAAAGTCAAGTGTACTCCCAAACTTCTGTGAACTGCTGAGCAGTCTATACAAATGAAAACACCATATGTAACACTTGCCCATGTTGGATTTTTGGCTTCACAATCAAAACAAATCTAAAACATTTGTATTATTATCCAGGACACGTCATTTCAAATATGTAGAACATAAGCAAAAATATTGAGAAGCCTTACAGGTTCATACCTTGTTAGCAGGAATTGACCGCAACCTATTAAATACTGCTTGAATGTCTTCTTTGGTAGGCTGGGTGTCCATTTTCTTAAATGTTTATATATGTTAAAGTTAAATTAATAATTATGAATAACGAACACAACCAATATAGTGTTGGAATTAGAAATTTGACTTTTATATGACGTTGAGAATGTCAGTGACAATTTTTATGACATGACACCTGATTTACGTCTTAATAAAGCGCGATGTTCGAATACATTACACTTAATGAATAGCACAAACCATACATACTCTAAGAGTATGTATGATCTGTGATGGATAGGGAACTAAATTATTTATATTTTATTACGGGTTTTGTTTGTTTTATATTGTAATTAATGTTGGCTGTAATTATATGTATTTGATGTTTCGACTTTTCGAAATAATTTTCAAAAAAGAATACAATTAAATTAATTTAGAGTCATATTAAACAATTCTACAAAATCTTTCTCCTGTATTTTTTAAGAAAGTGGAACAGTAGGCGGTACTGCGGTACTGTAGACTAGTGCCGAGTTGCCGAGGCCGAGCTTCATACCAAAGAATATAGACCCATATGCGTCTATATTCTTTGTTCATCCTATGTTTTCTGTATTTTTAAAATTTAAATAATATGTTTAAAATTAAAATAAAGTAATTTTATTATGAGTTTTTATATTTTAAACAAATTCAATAATTTATTATGTTTGCTCCTATATTAACGTCACCTGTTATATTTTAAACATATTTTTAAGCTTATTTTATTTTGAAAAAATGTTTAGTTTAAATTTATTTATTAGTGCATTATAGTACAACATTTCATGAGTATTATCTGAAATTTTGGTACAAAAATATTAAAAATTAAGAAAATGACAGTTAATTTTCTAAGACGATAAAAAAAACGGGTGTGGCAGTCCAGTGGGACTGCCGGTGGAAGTTACACTTCTATACACGCATTCGCCGTTACAAATTTATTTGGGAGTCAATCTGCACAATCATTACATATGTAATGCTATAGGTAAGACATAGCAGAAAGAGAAACATAATTAATAACAAATTACTAACAATTAATAAACAACTTTTGACCTGTAATAGGAGTATAGAAAATGAAGGATTGAATCAATATTTTGATGAAAATGTATATTTTTATTTTCATATATGTATGAAAGGAGTTGAATGCAAAAATTTTTTTACACATACTCTGCAGTAAAATTCATTGTTTATTTTGTTATTAATATAATAATACAATACAAATTAAAATGCAATATTCATAAGTATTTAAAACTAACAATAATATACATAAAAAAATACACTACAGTACAGTGCAACATATAATTTAATTCAATATAATAATACAATACAAATTAAAATGCAATATTCATAAGTATTTAAAAATGACAATAATATACATAACTTTTCTACTTACGCATATATGTTTAATTTACCATGTAATAATATTAATAAAAAAGTCCTCCCCGACTGGGAATCGAACCCCGGTCTCCCGCGTGACAGGCGGGGATACTGACTACTATACTACCGAGGACATGACACAAACGTATTTCAAAATTGACAGTTCTGGATCATACAGTGATTTATTGAGATTATTATTTTGAAATACAAAAGACTAATATAATTATGAACATTTAATAAATAATACAAAACATATCACATAAATAATAATATTAATAAATATTTTATTATATATATATAATATTATATGTATATATATATATATATATATATATATATATATATATAATATTAAATTATATATACAAAATGAACATTTTTATATTCGAGAGAGGAAGAGAGAGAAAATATATCTTCTGTCTCTCTCTTACTCATTATCTTACATATGTAATGATTTCACAGATTCACTCCCATACAAATTTCCAACGTGGAGCGCGCGTATAGAAGTATAACTTCAAAAAGTTACTTTGCGGTGTTCATCGTAACTTATAACTGGATCATCTGTTGACAAAAAACCAAAAATATTTCGTTATTTCGTTTTTCTCAAATTTTAGGAGCAAAAAACTAAAAAAGGCTCACTCACCCACTCACCTCACTCACTCACCTCATTCACTCACTCACCTCAATCACCCACCGTAATTACTCACCTCACTCCCTCATGTCACTCATTCACTCACCTTACCCCACTCACTCATCTCACTCTCACTCATCTCATTCATCTCACTCACTCATAAATGCCTATAACTTCATCAAAAGTTTGCTCTGATCACTTTGAAATTTTTACTGGCTACTCTTGAAAAGTTATACGTTGGGTTGTGTCATCGAGTTAGTGTATTCTCTGGTTACCTGTGGTTATACTATCGAATAAAAACATAAAAAAAAACAAAACCCCCTTTAACAAAACATATTGTTTACTTATGACAAAACTGTTAAATTCAGACCAAATAATAATAATAAAATATAAATAAATATCATTTGGTAGTAAATTTAATTACTATATAAACTAAATATGTTTAAAAATAATAATTGTATTTACATAAAATTATTTTAAAACGAGAATTATTATAACAATTTAAACAGATGATCCAATGCTTTTATTAGTCGGATGACATTTATGACTTTATTAAATTTTGACAATGGATACGAATCGAATCTTTTAGTGACAGATATTTTTTAAATTTTTTACTTGTCATTTAATGATTATATTTTGTCAGTTATTTTTCATACAGTTTTTAATTTAAACCTGCTTAGAGTGAATATATGATGACTAGAAACGATTTATCGAGAATAGTGAATCGATGTCAAGTACTGCTATTCTATGACCCAACCGTGACGACGCCATCTTGTGGCGCTAGTTCCGTGACGCTCTCCTCAGCATTTTACTGTATAGAGAAAAAGTAATACAAAGCCAGTATAGAAGCTTCGCTTCACATATATTAAATAATCATTCTTACACATTTAAAATATTAAATTGGTACAAACAATTGAGGCAATCCTACAAGTTGCCATGTGTGTCATACATAATTATACGTCAAACTATATAAATATACATATATATAAGATCATATTTGATTAGTTAATAATAGAAAGTGGTTTTAATTCTCAATATACAGAGTGTAAAATTTTTTGCAACTGTGATATTTCTTTATTTTTGATGTTATTCTTTTTGCTCTAGTTAGTACGGAGTTCCAGTTGGAACGAAGTATTTTTGTCTACTCGTACATATTCTATTGGTGGGCGATTTTGCCCTTCCCCTATGTTAAAAAAATCAAGACCAACTGTCATCTGTCGTTGTAGTCATACAGTATTCCGGTTATTGCTTTTTGATCATAATTCAATTTTGGAAAGTTTAAAACTCTGAATAACACTGTTATTAAATATCAGGTATGAATTATCCAGTTAAGGAAGACATTATACATAAATTAAAAGAGATTAATTTAGTTGTTAACGAGATTATAACTTCATTTTTAAGCTACGTGGTCATAACTAATTTTGCTAGTTCATGAGTATAAATTTATACATCTTCTAAATCATAGCTAAATAAATTGCTTCCAAATATTAAAGAATTATAAGTTAGTACCCTTCTAAAAATAAGTACATAAGTTTTATTTGGTAACCTATAAATTTTTATATAGCCAATTACAATCTCCTAATTCAATTAGTAATTTAGGAAGCACTATTTCCTGAGTCACTCACCTTGTAAATACTCTATATTAAGTAACCAACCCTTTATTCACTTAAACACTTATAATTTATTACAGAGTTGTATGCCTTGTGGATATAGCAATGAATTGTAGGATAAGAACTCTCATCTTGGTGGTTTTATTAATAGGTGGAGCAATAGGTGATAATGCTGAGGTAAGTACTTTTCTATTTATATATAAAAACATTTTAGAAATATTCCAGCAAAATACACTCTTTTGAATTACCATGTTTTTTTATAAATCCTATGAAATTATGGGTTTAATTATGACAATAGATGATTTTCATCCCTACGAGATTAAAAGAGAATAGTAAGAGTAGACTTTTTTTGAAAAATTAACAATATGGTCAAAAATTCCATAAATTAGAAGTTCCAGTGCAGCATTATTGTATGACATTCATATTAAGATATATAATCTCAAAGTCTGCTTATTACATGTTCGATTACTTTATGGAAACAACCAATTTATAAATTTCCAATTTAGAAGCCACCTCACAAAAAATTGAATGGCAAAACACTACATCTTCTATGGTGAAATCTAATTGTTCTAATTGATCTAAATCTATTGTTTTAGCCACTAAAAAACATCAGATCTCAAGATAATATATTTTTATTAGATATTGATTTTAATTTCCATAAATTATTAATTTTATTTAGGTACTTTGTCATAAATTCCTTAAACAGAGATACTTTTGAGAATACCAACACGTTGCCTGCCGTCTAGGTCTATGTGACTGAGAAAAAAATTGCTCTGCACACCAGCGAGGTCTACTTGACAGAGAATTTTAATGTAACTGTGATGCCGTCTCTGTGACTATGGCGTGAACGGAAAGTATTACAAAATTTTCTACGGCAGGCAACATGTTAATTGGTTTTTGTTATGACACCTTTTTTATTTCAAATTTCAATCTAATTTTATCAAATCCTTTATACTCAAACTGAACTTGAATATCCTGTACCTACTAACTGACTTGGCTGGCATAAAATTAATAACCAAAGATATGCAGATGACACTCTGATATTAGCTGCATGTCAGAAAGAACCAGAACAGATAATGCAGAAGCTAAACATTGTAATTCAATATGGACTAATAATCAATGCAAACAAAACAAAAGTTATGATAATTGATCAATCTAGAAATAATCAGGCAGAAAAGCATAGCCAGATATGAAGTAGTGGGAATGTTTAACTACCTAGGATCGATAATAACAAATAATGGCGGATTTGAAGAAGAACTAAGATGACTTCTAACAATGGCTATGTCAGCAACAACGAAACTGGAAAAGCACAGACATAACTAAAGACAAGAAACTTTGCCTGACTGGTATTCCCTAGTGCAACATATGCCTTTGAAATGTGGACTGTCAAAAAAGCTGATGCAAACAGAATCAACCTCTTTTTGGATATTCAAGAGATTACAAATTTCATGGACAGCACGTTGTATAAACGGGGCTGTGCTTTAAGAACTGAGTACTGAACTCATTGCACTTATTGCAAAAATAAATAGAAATGTTCTGAGGTTCTTTTGCCATATTACTAGAAGGAAAAAGCATGGAAAGACTCAATGTCAAAGGCAGATGATCAAGAGATAGATCTCCTTTACAGTGGTCTTATCAAATTAAAAAATTCATATTACCCTACCTTCCAGAAGCATCTCACAAAAGTCAAAATAGAGTTGAATGGTCAATCACTATCAATAAAATATTATGATGATGATAACATAACAGATTGATGAGAGATCATTGTTCTGATACTACTCATCATGTATTTTCAAAGAACAAAATCTTTATGAAGTGTGAAACCCTTGAAACTTTGGAGTAACAATATGAAAAATTGTGATAAATACTATGTTTTGATATATTTTTATTTTATTTTGGGGAGCTATACAGAAATTCATTCCTGTAAATTTATCTTTGGCTAATTGTCTTAAAATCAAAGAGAAGAGATTGAGAACAAAAATATAATAATTTGATCAGTATTTTATTTTAGAGCCAATAAGTGTCAATATTCCAAGTAAAAATAGTAAATTGTATTAACATGCCACAAGAAAATATCTTCAGAACAATAGTATATGATTTTTTTCAAAACATTTTCAATAATCCACAAGGAAACTAAGTTCCTGTAGTTGGCTGTATACCATATATTAAAAAAAATTTTCAATAAAATCCTTTATAAAAAGGTATATAAAAAACCCATTTGGGCTATGTTAAATTGACAAAACGTTTTCGGAATAAGTATTCCATCATCAGTGTCAGGTTAATACATGGAAATAGCCACTAAATATGGGGGTAAAAACCCTTTAAAAATTGCTAAATGAAATTTAGTTTACATTATGTCTAGTTTATAATAAGATGGTAAAGTTACCGTTGGATTGGTAACATGGCGACATATGACTCTACATTAAGTTGCAAGTCCTGAGACGGTATGTCTACGAGGACTTTATTAAAGCAACTATAAAAACTAGACATAATGTAAACTAAATTTCATTTAGCAATTTTTAAAGGGTTTTTACCCCCATATTTAGTGGCTATTTCCATGTATTAACCTGACACTGATGATGGAATACTTATTCCGAAAACGTTTTGTCAATTTAACATAGCCCAAATGGGTTTTTTATATACCTTTTTATAAAGGATTTTATTGAAAAATTTTCAATAACTTCCTACAGTTTACTGTAGTCTGCTGGCCTAAAATTTACATATCTTTTTAACTACTGAAATCCATTTATTTACAGTAGTATTTAAAAGAACAAAAGTATTAAATCTGGGTAACAGTACAGTTACAATAATAATTGCCCAGGGACTGGTGATATTTTGTCACACTCACTGGGAGTTGTTCTAAAGGAACTGACAATTTTAATTTCTGTTTTTTACTAAAATGATCACACACAAAACATGTCGTGTTCTTAACATGTCGTTGACATAAGCTTGTTCTAGGCGTCATAAGTCATTAGAATGTCATCCAATATTGTGATCTTCATATGCTTGGTACTGGTATCTTCATTTGCGTCAAGACTGATGACAATTTTTAGGAGGTTTTTACGAAAGTTTGATTATAAAACTTGAATTATTCTTTGGTCCATAGGTTGTAATACATAATATGTTGTATTAGAAGGCAGAGAAATGAAAGTTATGCTTCTGAAGTCGCTAATTGAGGGATGAGCTGGACAATTGTCAACCAGTAGCGGGATGTTTTTCTTCTTTTTAGTCAGTTCACAGATCATACATTTTTAAAACATCTTGAGTTCTTTGACTTGCTGATAATTAACAACTTTTTATTGTGCCACTTATGTTAGTTACAACCATCACAGCTATTCTATCTTTCGAAAGTTTTTCTCCCGAGCATTTTTCACCTCAAGTTTTATCTGGCGTTAGTTTATAGAATAATCCAGTTTCGTCTGCATTAAATATTTAGCTGTTTTTAAATTTTACGCGTAACTTGGCTACACTTTGGTTTGCCGTTCAGTCATATCCCTCTGTTGAATCTCTTAAATATTCTCCAGTAATTTTTCCTGCGAAAATATTGTGTCTACTCTTGAAACGATTAATCCAACTTGTCAATCAAAATTAAAATGTTTATCTCTTTAGCAAAAAATGTTTGCATTTAGGGTATTCCCTGATTACGTTGCAGCTGAAACCATTCCATTAAGTGCACAGTAAACTTGTTCTTGAGACGACACCCATACATGTTTAGGTGTTAAAATATTCGCATTGAATAAACATTCTATTTTGTGTTTATTTTTCTTAATTGTGGATATTGTCAAAAAGGTGTATGATTTCCCCCGTTTTTCTTCAATGGAAAACCATTTTCGTTTTGTAGAAGCCATTTTGTATGCACACTCTCTAATCACCCGCAAATATCTGAGTCACATCCCAATCAGCGATGTGCTTGAAAGGGTGGTCCGTGGAGCAGTTGGCGTCTCACCTACGATTTATTTGTAAACATGTCAAGGCTTGTCGTTGTAACCGAACAATATTATGAAATTCCGTCGTTATAAGCGGAGTAATAAACGGATGCACTTTTATATTGACTTATATTAAAATCAGAAATATTAGTCTTACTTACGTCCTTAAAACAGTTGGTTGTTAAATGCGAAGTCGTACAAGGTAGCACAAGTCGTACTATACTTTAAAAAAATATTTTTATAGGAAATCTTTTTACTCAGGGTTTACAGAATAGTTATCTGTTAATTTAATGAACCAGTAGTACTAAAACTGCCATGAGCAGAGTATGTTGTTATAAATACTTTGAAGACTCCCATGTTAATAGAGCCTGAATGAAGTGAGTAGTTTTAGTATATTGGAGAAACACTAGGCTGAATTATTGTGCTTTCAAAAAATATTGCAAGGCCATAGGTCAACTGTTTCTCAATCAAATGAGTATATTGTGTAAAAAGTTGTACTATATATTGAAAATATAGACTGTCATTGTAACTTCTCTAATTCGCAACTATAAGCTACATGCTGCTTAGAGTTAGCTAAATTGAAATTATATTTATATTTATTGCCAATAAAAAAATTATGTTGTTATTTTCAATTAGAGTAAAAACAATAAGATGTTTATTATTAAACTTTACAATTGTACTAAAATATTTCCCTTCGTATAGTAGGACTTCCTTCATTATTTAATCTCATTAAATCTGATTTTAATTGGATGAATATTACATTACTTTGTAGAATTTGTTATTGAAGACAATCAAAATAATTTTAGGATTTTTTGAATCAAATGTTTACAAAAGTGTGAAGTGTACCACTTATTTTATGTTTTAACTAGTGAGTTGTCACTTATAGTTAGAGTGCCCGTCGGCAAAAAAGTTTATGATAGATACTCTCTACAAACTTCGAGTATTGTTTCATTAGGCCGAGTTTAACACAGTTTCCCTCTGCTACTTTTTTTGGTTCTGGAGCGTTTTTTTTTTATTTTATTTTTGACGTTTCGATTTCCACTTCAAAAATCGTTCTCAAAATACAAAAATTAATAAACTAAACAAATTTTCTTTTATGTTAGGTACTTGGTGAAAAATTCTTTTAATAATTTAATTTTATCTGACTCATTCATATTGACAATTCAGATATTTAATATACATTTTAAAGTAGAAGACTTAAATATTGCCTAGTTGCATTCCTGGGACGACTTTATTGTAAGATAGTTCATTCGATTACATGAAATCAACTTTAACTTGAGAATACCCGTCAAGAAAATCATAGCATGTGATTCGTCTTTAAAAAGACAACCACATGCTTTACTCTCAATAAACACCAAACTCTGATTTTATATTTATGTTATTTAAAAACATAAATGATGTATCTTCGATATGTTATTTACTTACTAATAATGGTATTTTCTTTTTATTGATTTCCTCTTTTAACATGGGTAACCAGATTCTACTGTATTCTGCCGAGGAATTTGCGACGCAATTGGTCTTATTTAGCATTCGATTTATCTCTTTTTCCCATCTGTTTCTTTTAGGACTATACTTGAATCCTTCCATTGAACCCTTTGTTAATTTTCCCATGCGTGTTTACATATTTGAGATCTATCAAATTCTCTATTTAACATTTTCTAACATAATTTTCATTTTCATAAATTTTCATAAATTCTAACATTTAAGGGTCTTGATGTTTGACCCAAATAAAAATTATTGCATTTACAAGGTATTTTATGAATACGATTCTTTATTGCTTCTTGTTCATTGTTAGGTTTGATTTTAGATAAAATAGATCTCAATGTGTTTGTTGTTTTGAATTTTGTTGAAATGTTGAATTGATTTCCCTTAGTTTTAAGTTTTTTTGATAATCCTTTTATGTATGGTATTGTTATTTTTCTCGTATTATTCCTTGTGGATGCCCACTAATAATATAGTGTTATATTTTTATTAATCTAATTTATTGTTTTTATTTATTATCAAAGGTTCTACACTTATAACACTTAAAAGTTTATTTAAAGTCTTTATTTGTACAATATAACTAATTTATTTCACAGTAATAATTATATAATTTATCTACATTTATTATTATACGTGCGTTACATTTTAAAAACTCGACGCGATGTTCCGCGTACAATTATATTTCGATTCATGTTCAAAAAAAAAACTAACTCGATATTCAAAAAGTAACTGTCCCTCTAAATAAAATGTCCTACATATAATATATATAATATGCCGTTATCTAGATGGATCGATAACCTTCTCCATTAGAACGGAATTCCATCGAATAGACGAGGTCACTCAAGGACTGGTCTTTCGGCGAATTTACTAGAATTCGGTAGACGGCTATGGAACTGGTTTTAGCGTAGGGGTCCCTTGGATATTGCCTACTAAAAAAATACTTATTAGAAAAACATGTTTACAGTTTTGTGCGCCATAATATTTATCGTAACAATAGATTCAATCAGCAACACAAAGCAAAATGTACTTACTCTAACAGAACTAATTATGTTTTTGTTGGCAAATAAATATTGGACATATTTTTTAAGTTCGTGTAATGTGTGTTGTGGGTTATTCGTTAGTCTCTATTTCATTTTATGCAGGTTATTCGTTAGTATCTATTTCATTCCTCCAAATTAGTTATTTGTGGTTCTGGCTATATGACAGGTCGGTTCGTCCTGCTGAAAAATATAATTCACGCCAGCATATAATTTCACAGTATATGGTAGTAGGATATTTTGAGGTATTTGTTGAAATTTCGCAGCATTTACGGTACTCTTAATAAAGTAAAAACATTCTAACCCCAAAACTTCCATACAACCATAAATCATTACTCATTTAGGAAATTTTATGTTCCGTTTCAAACGGTCTTTGTGAAAAGCCTCATGCTTAGTGCGAATGACTCGTTTGCGGTAATCATCAACACATATGTCGAATTATTAATTCTTCACTAAAAATTTCTCGATTATTCGCCCAATTATTACATATGGCAGTGAAACATGGACTCTCAACCAGCGGAAAATAAATAAGCTTCTAGTATTTGAGAGAAAGGTTCTCAGAATAATATTTGGCCCTCAAAGAGATGAATTCACAGGGGATTGGAGAAGACGCCGCAATGCTGAATTGGTGATTCTGTATGGAACTGAAAACATAGTTAGACATATCGAGGCAAACCGAATAAGATGAGCAGGTCACGTGGTACGATCAGAGGATGACAGAGTGTTAAAGACAGTGTTTTTTGAAAGACCAGATGGTAGAAGATCAGTAGGCCGACCGAGAAAAAGATGGAAGGATGATGTTGAAGCCGATTTATCTAGAATTGGGGTAGAACAATGGAAAATAGAAGCGCAAGATCGTAGAGGATGGAGGGCGATAGTGGATGCGGCGAAGACTCACCCCGAGTTGTAAAGCCAGTGAAGAAGAAGAAGAAAAATTTCTCGAGTCCAATTTTCTACCGACCAAGAAAGTTTAGATTTTGTCCAAATGAGCCTGGTTTGCCTTTGTTTTGCTGTTAACAGTGGCTTTTCCTTTGCCTAGGGAAACATATGTTAAAATATATTAAACTACAAGTGCACATTTAAGTTGGTACCTGTAATTCAAACTTATAAAACTTCAATCCAGATTTATGTTTCCACTTGTGACAGCATTGCTTTAGAGTTAATCCAGTTTCATGACTCCATTTAGCTGTAACTTGCCTTAGAGTGTTTTTTAGACCTTTTTTGCAAACTTTTACTAATATTCTTCTATTCCCATCAGAAGATTCAAGATACTTCATATTTTTTCATAATACTAAATTATATTCCCCTCTGTGGTTTAAGGACCACTTGCCATTTCAAGGATTGTTTTATTTCTGGCAATAATGTTTAATAACCAACTCACGAGTTTTTGAATTTGTAGAGATACCAAGCACCTTTTATTGAAATAATACAGCGATTCACTTAATTTGACAAGAAATTAATTGTAGAATATAGTTTGACGTTTGTTAGAATATCAGGCTGCCTTATTTTCGCAGCCTAATTGTTGTCTTATCTTGTGTGGTTTTTAGCAGCTTCGTAGTGTACTTCATACTGTCCCATTATTTAGTTGTCACTAATTTTTACGTATTTTGATAATCCTTATGACAGTAATAGGTGTGGCTTGTATAAAACAATATTTCTTACGTTTTGTGATTTATATCATTTAATTTAATTTGTCTATTGTGAGACTTCATTTAAAATATTGATTAAGTATTTAATTGCTTATTAAATAAAAATAATAATAAATTCAACAGTCAAACGCCTGAATTTGTTATATATTTTAATTTGTACCATTATATAGTTGTTAGAGTTCGTATAATAATCATGAATTTACATAATTTTATTTGTTAATTATGCTAATGAAAGTTTTAAACAACCAAAAATAATCCGTTATGTTATCTGGTCTGATAAGGTAATAAGATTAAATAAAAAAGCAAACAATCTAATTATGGTATAATTTTTATTCATCAAATTTTAAAACTAAACAAATTTTTCTGAAGGTTTTTCTGAATATAGAGTAGTTATGTTGTCTACATCCTTAATATAAATGGAAACAGTTCAAATAATTACACTATTTATTTTTAGCAATACAATATAATATTTTATAATTGTAAAAATTCATGTATAATTTTATTATTAATATTACGACTTGGTAATGTACTTAGGTAATTATTAATACTACAGGTTTCTTGAATCTGGGTTACTAGGGTATTTACACAATAAGTCTATTTTTAACAAAAATCTACACATGTATATAATTTTTTATCAGTTTTAATTATTTGTCTATTTTGATTTGTCTATTTAGATATGTATTACTGATTTTCATTCTGTATAACTATTTATTGCATCCACAATATTGAATTCCTATTGAACAACCTTTTGACATTTTAATCCATCCAAATTTTAATTCTCCATACCAAATAGAAAATGTTTTCTGTTGTGGAGCTTCATTTCTGAAAACAGAAAGACCAAGTCAGCGAGGAATTTTTGTTGAGATAATTATGTCCAAAAATTATAAAAAAATTTTACACCCAAATGTTTATGGTTAATTCCATTTCTTGACTTCTTGTTTTCCAACTTTAATAGACCGGTAATAGAATAGACCGGTCTAAATCTACAGCCATACACTGAAATTTTGGATTTAGGTTAACATATGATGCATATTTATATTTAGTACTGACATTTGATTAGTGATGCTTCCCTATTTCCCCCATTGTACTATATCCTATATTTTACAGATATATCTTATTTGGTTTTGCTCTCTCTGCTCCCGTTTTTAACGTTTAACCCTTCAGTGTAGTCGCTAGGAATTTTTGAAAATTAGTAGTCGCGCGCAGTCGAAATGACCGTTTGGTCTTTTACTTCTTAGTTTGTGTTAATAAAAGTATTTGGAACCAGTTTAAGTAAAACACGATTTTATTAAGGTTTACTAAGTAGAGTAACACATTACAAAATAATATAAAACGTAAACTAATGTTAAAAACACTGGATAGAACATTAAAAAACTATTTTCTACTCCGATAAAAAAAGTAAACTTTTAGTTAATCCGAATAAGTTCAGTTTGGCACTCTTGGCATACTGCACGTGTATGTTCTCTGCATAAAAACTATTTACATTTACAGCAGAAAACGGTCGTTTTCCGGTTCTATTTACGGTCGCAAAAGTAGCATCTACCATGTACTCCTTCATTCGTTGGAGTGCCGTCTGTGTTAGGAATATTACATAATATGGCCTTAATACGTAACTTTAGATCTCTATTTAAATTGTCTACTGTTGCTCGGACCCGTAGATGTTCATTCATAAGAGAAAATGCTAAATGCTTCAAAAATTTTCTTCCAAGCATTTTATTATCAGCAAGGTTGTTATTTGCATGAATCACTAGCGAATTAATGCCTGCGATATTTAATATGGTGTTAAAAATTACCATGGGCCAACGTCTTGTTTTTCGCGAAACATCATAAGAGGAGCATAGCTGATCAACGACGTCAAATCCGCCTTTTGTTATGGTATAAAACGTCAGAATTTCTGATTTATTATGTTCAAATGTTTCTCTATCTATAGTGTCGTCATCATGTAGACTTGGAACAAGCAATACAACTTTCTTCTTTTTGGGGATATACGACACTAAGGTACATGTATCGCTCAAGGCGAACATACTTGATTTTAGAAGACGAGATCCTTGAACTAATTTGGGGGGCAGTTCCCTTTTGTTCTTTCTAATGGTTCCCATAACAGTCAATCCAAATTCTTTTTTTAAAACATCTATTAGAGGAATGCTAATGAACCAATTATCTAGAGTAATGTTGCGCCCAGAATTTTTTATTGGTGCACACATTCTTTTTACAACTTCTTTCGGGGAATTGTCTACAGTAAATGGGCCATCCTATGTAAATCATGTCCTCATCAATGAAATAACTCCATATTTCATAAATATCTTTTAACTTTTTCGTAAATCTATTAGGCCCAGGTGATTGTCTTACTAAATTAGGCTTGCTCATACGTACTTCTCCTATTTCCCTCTAAATCCTGTTCTTGTTCGCTTTCCGAATCTTCCGACCTCTCACCAATAACTTCCGGATTTACTTCATTCTCGTCATCGTCGTCGTCAAATTCTATATCAAGCGGTTCTTCTTCCATGAGGGCTTGAAGTCTCTTTTGTTCCTTCTCATAGTCCATTCTAAAAATAAAGCCAAACAAGCATTATATATAAAAGTTTGCTGTAGCTTAAAATTTAAAAAAATAATATTTGATCCTCAATAATAGAACAAAGAAAATTATGAAATATCGTAATAGTAATTTGCAGCAAAGTAATTTAAAATTTGATGACTAATTACACAGTAAAAGAAAAAGAGGTATATTCAAAAGGTTACTAAACAATAAGACAAAAGTATAATAGTATATTATTTTAAAAAACTAGCGTTTATACATACCTTAAGGTGATAAGAAACACAATAAAACACACAATAAGAAATTATGACCTTTGCGCTGTAACTCATAATCAACAAACCTCCCGCTACTTTGATTTAGTACTGAGGCTCCTTGTATCGAATGAGTAAGCTACCGAAAGCCGTGGTTGCCAAATGTCATTTTTTTTCGAAATATTAGCAATTTTTAATACGTGCGGTCTTTTTAACCATGTAGCGACTAGTTAAGGGTTAAGTATTGTTTTTATTTTTTCGGTATCTTCTCTCTTTTCTATCGCATAGGCGCAAAATTTCGGGCCAATGCTTTTTAAATGCATTCATTTTTTTCGAATCCTAAAAAAACTAATAAGTATTTTTGAAAAATTTAAATGCAGAATGAAAGAATACATTATTACTGAGGACCGAAAGGCTCTAAAAACTTCTATGATGTTTATTTTAATAAGTTACAGGGGTGAAAAAAAAAAAAAAATAGAAAATTTAGTATGATTTTTAATTTCAAATATCTCATTCAAAAAAAACTTCTTGTTTATTCTAAGGGACTTTCGGCCCTCGGTAATAATTTATTCTTTTATTGTGCGTTTAAATTTTTCAGAAATATTTGTTAGTTTTCTCAGGATTCGAAAAAAATGATTGCATTTAAAAAGCATTGGCCCGAAATTTTGCGCCTACGCTCTTAAGGTTTCGGTAGCTGGATATTTCTACTTCCAGAGACTCTAATCTCAGGACTTGTTTTATTATTTCGTTAATTGTTAATTAATATTTTACATCGTTTGGGTTCTCTTGCGACCACTAAAGATTTTGTCTTAGATCTGCATATCTTCATATTTTACGTCTCATTTTCTGGAGTGTAGGTAAACTAAGTCGGATATTATTCAGAAAGATTATTCTAAATAGTTGAAAGCCAATTTAAAAGTCTCAAACCCTAACAATATAGAAGAAACGTGAAAAGAAATAAAAGGCCACATTTCGATAGCAGCAGAAAAGTAATGGGTAAAAAAATGGAATACTGCGAAACAGCAACCAGCGAAAAAAATCCAGCACGAAAGAAATGGCGGAAGACAGATATAGAAGGAGACTTGGAATAGTATAGGAGAAGAAAAAAAGAAAAAATGCTGTAGAAATAGAAAAAAGAGATGTATTGATGAACTTACAGAAGAGTTGGAATTAAATAGCGAGAATAATGCTATATAAAGATATAAAAACACAAAACAAAAAAAAAATCAACAGTTAAGATGCCAAAATATGGGAGAAACATTACGAAGAGATATCTAAGGCTACAGGAAGCACTCAAGAATGTACAGATGAAACATCTTGATAATTAAAACGAAATCGAAAATCCGTCATATGAGGATTTTTTATGTGATAAATCTAAAGCAAAAGAAAGCAGCAGGCCCAGACGAAATCCCAAACGCGCCAATAAAACGATGCGGAGAAGAACTGTAACGAAAAATATACGACCTAATAATAAGAATTTGGGAAGAAGAAAGAATGCCCGAAGAATGGAAAACACGGTCGATATTTCCTATTCTAATGAAAGGGGACACCGCACAATATAACAACTGTAGAGGAGTAACATTGTTAAACAGTTGCTACAAAATATTGACATCATTAATCAGACAAAGACGCTACAAAATACATTGAAACTAAAATAGGATAGGACCAACAGGAATTTAGAAAGGTAAAGTCAACAATAGACGCAATACACATAATTACAGTCAATTGAGAAGTGTTACGAACATGATATCGACTTACACATCCTTTTCATAGATTTCAAGCAATCCTTTGACCTTTGACCGCCTAATAAGGCACGACTTAATAAAAGACATAAAAAACCTAGATATCCCAATAAAACTCATAAAGCTTACGAAAATGACAATGGAGGGATGTACAGCAGCAATAATCACAGATGACGGCGTCTTCAAAAACATAGAAATAGCAACTGGAGTACGACAGGGCGACTCTCTATTAACGTCATTATTTAACGTCGCTATAGAAGGAACAATAACAGCTACCGAAATAAAAGATACAATTATAACATCGACGTCGCAACTTGTGGCGTACGCTGACACATAGCATTGATTAGCAGAAACCTAAACAGTCCAAAGAAAGAATTTGCGAAGTTGTGCAAGGAAGCATCCAAGATGGGTTTGGCAATAAAACAAAATACCTCCTATGCTCAAGAAAAAATACAGTTAATGTGATAAGATTAAGTATTGGCGAATATGAGTGAAAATGTAGAACACTTTAAATATCTTGGGGTCTCAGTTAATGGAACTAATGATATAAGCATACTAATCAATGAAAGAATTCTGGCAGAAACAGAACTAACTGGAAATACAACAACTTCCTTAAAGATAGGAAGCTAACTCAAAATTTACAGTTAGGTTATTCAGAATGCTAAATTCATTATTACAATAGCTAATAATGAATTTAGAAAACTGATGCGCTACAAAGTAAGAGAACTTTTAAAATGAGAAGAGATCGTCAGATTTAGCAAGGTACAGATAATCAGATGAATGGACATCTAAAAAGAAGAAATCCAGAAGCAGTTTCCAATCCATGAAGAAAATCACTAAATGAAGACCAGTATCAGGAAGACCACGGGGATGGGAGAACCCGATAATTGCGGACCTTAAAAATATGGGAGTTAGAGAATGGAAATCCATAAGCAAAAACAGGAAAGAATGAAGAAGTATTGTAGAAAACGCTGTCTTACAACCAGTTGTAAAACCAAAATGTTAATGCAGACTGATTTCCTGCGACCATTGAACCGGAAAAACCTAAAGAAGGCTGGAATCACTCTGCTAGGAGTTTAGATGCCATGATGATGAAGATGTCTCATTTTCATATTGTTTTGAATGTCTGTACCATTCTTTGTAGGTTATTTTTGGTTTCTGATATCAGGATTGCTTCATCTGCGTAACAAAGGATTTTCTGCTCAGCTTTTATCCTTGTTCTGTCTTTTTAATTTATTCAATGATTTTCTCTATTACTAAGTGGAAGATTAGTGGACTCAAGCTATCTTCTTGCCGGATTTCCGAGTTTATATCTACTTCCGATGATAGTTCATTCTCGAACTTTCCTTTTGTTGTTTGTATTGTGTTTAATTATCTTTACCATTCTGTTGGACTGATTTTCTTCTTTTAGTAATTGTAACACATCTTACAATCTTACTCAGCCAAAGGCTTTAGTCAGATCTAAAGAATTTTTGATTTCAATATTAATAATTCGTAGTGATTATATTTTTGTAGTAAATGTGTGTCATGTGTTTATGTATTATGTAGTTCCTAAGATAAGGTAATATAATATATTGTCTAGATAAAGAACTTCCTCCATTTTTTCTGTTGTATCTGCTTGAATTTGAATACTATCTATCATTTTTTTACTTTACAGTTTTTTTAACAACTTACAACTTTAAATTTCCCAAAACATTAAAACAGTCCAATTAATTTTTTTTACCCAATTTTCATCTTCAATTTTTATGGTCAAATCTATCGTGAAACATGATCGTGGAAGTATGCAACTTTGTTCCGATTCTTTCCTAATTTTAAAAAGTGCTGAAGGTGGTTTATCTTTACTTTTACTTTCATTTTTGCCATCTATGTGTCCTCTTCTTATAGTGCCGTGCACCTATAGTACGTTGGAGAATTATCTTAAGGCCAGTCGTCTATCCTTCGCGGCGTGACAGAGCTCTTCAGTGTTATTTATGCCTGTCCAGTTTTTTATATAAGTCCAACCCGGGCGATCCTTAGCATCCTCTGACCATCTAAGGTCCGACATATTAAGATAATAATTATCCCTGAGAAAAACGGAGTAGTGTTGTATTATCCCTTACTTTCAATACTATTATGAGGAAGACATTTCCTTATTCCTCGTTGGAACACTTATACCGGCGTGACTCGGTCGCCAGAGTCTCGTCTGTTGTTTAGTAGGATGGCAAAAATGGCCACCACGGAACAAGATGAGGTTGACATTGAGACCAATATTTTCATCAGTCTCATCGTCGCCTCTTACACCCCCTATGTGTTCTAGAATTATCGTCGCCTCTTACACCCCCTATGTGTTCTAGAATTACCTAATTAATGCTTAAGAAACTTGTTGGTGTCCAACATAATTTTATTATTTTAAGGAAATTAGAGGTGTAATTATATTTTCTATTTCTAATACAGGATGATGACATAACAGTTGAAACAGTAGATGAATCAGTTCCTGATGTTGCTTATGAAAGCCCAGTTCCAATAGATCCCAGGAAAGTGTACTTAGCTGAACATTTTGATGATCCCGCACAATTTCAAAAGCGATGGATCAAATCTCAAGCTAAAAAAGAAGGAATAGAAGAAGACATAGCCAAATATGACGGACAATGGGAAGTAGAAGCTGCAACAAAAGATAGCTTACCCAATGACAGGTAAATTTTATTTTTCTTTAGATTTGGGTTCATGGATTAGTAGTACAGCGAGATATTGCATCTCGCGGTTGTCTCTTATGGTACTACTAATCCCTACCGAATGTCATTAAGATGCTAGAAAACTAGGCATTGACATTAATAAGCTAGAAAACTAATCATACATAATTATATGTTTTTTTGTAGTGGTTTGGTACTCAAAACTAAAGCCAAACATGCAGCGATTTCAGCGCACCTATCAAAACCGTTTGTGTTTGCGGATAAGCCATTGATCTTACAGTATGAAGTACTGTTACAAGAAGGCCAAGAATGTGGAGGCTCTTACTTAAAATTACTAAGTGAGGGGCCAGAATCCAAGAATCTCAATAATTTCCATGATAAAACGCCCTACACCATTATGTTTGGGCCTGATAAGTGTGGAAACGATCATAAATTGCATTTTATCTTCAGGCATAGGTAAGTCACAAATAACAATAAAATTTATGTATATTTACTAGAACATTATTCTCCTTTAGAAATCCGTTGAATGGCAGCATCGAAGAAAAACATTGTCAGAAGCCAAAGGAACGTCTAGAGGAATACTTTTCCGATAAACTTCCTCATCTGTACACCTTAGTTCTAAATCCAGACAATACTTTTGAAATTTCAGTAGATAAGAAAGTAGTAAACTCTGGAAGTTTACTTGAAGATTTCGTGCCCCCAGTAAATCCCCCAGCTGAAATCGATGACCCTAATGATAAAAAACCAGAAGATTGGGATGAGAGGTAATTATCTTAAAAAGGTTGTAGTCTGAATGTACTTTATTTTGTTTCCTCTAGGGAGAAAATTCCAGATCCTGATGATAAAAAACCAGCTGATTGGGATGAAGATGCTCCACCACAAATATTTGACGAATCAGAGTCGATACCGGATGGTTGGTTAGAAAACGAGCCAACTCACGTTCCGGATCCAGATGCTATAAAACCAGCAGACTGGGACAGCGATATGGATGGTGAATGGGAACCACCATTGATAGAAAATCCAGCATGTAAGGCTGCTGCGGGATGTGGACATTGGGAACCTCCATTGATCAATAATCCAGGGTATAAAGGCAAATGGAGACCACGTCTCATTACCAATCCTAACTATAAGGGAAAATGGAGGCCAAAAAAGATTCAAAATCCAGATTATTTTGATGATCAACATCCATTCAAGATGACCACTGTGGTATGTGCAAGTTTTATTCTCATTTAGTTGTCATTAGTTGAATGTATAAAGTTGGGTTTGTGGATATTTACGATATTCTAAACTAAAGAAATGTAATTGATTTGACTTTTTTATAGCAATTTATTTTTAGTGAATCTCCAAACGCTAGTAACTATTGAGTATTTATGTTCATATAGAGAAGACTTGGAATTCGAAGAACTGAACATTTATTATCATATTAAATTTTCTGCTTTTTAATATAATTGAAAAATACATATTGTATATCCATAACGCTGCTATGTTACCTCCTTCCTAAAGGTTCGATACCAGGTTCACACATTTTTTGTTTTTAACATTCGATTTCCGGTCGGCTCTTAATTCGTCCCCGAGCAGGTAATAGACGATAATTCTACCCTTAATTTCTACCAATGCTAGTTACGATACTTTAATAACACCACTCAACTCGTCCCCGAGCAGGGGAGTTTAAGAAGGTTTAAATTTATTTTCACTTTCATTTTGTAATAACTACTTACCAGCAAAATATTATGGAAGGCTCTAAAAGTTTTAGTGAACGTGGAAAATCTGTATTATTAGTAGAATCTCAGAAATTTACAAGACATAGAGTTAAAAAGTGGTGTACTGTTTTGGAGATGTGCGATTCGCTTCTGTAAAGTTAAAATTTATACTGTGGGTGCCGAAAACTTGATTATGCGCAGTGAACTAGAATATGCCCACGAAAAAAATTTGATAAATCTAAATAGGCAGATAGTGAGTGTTGGTGTTAAACGTAAAGCAACCGATGATATTTCTGAGAAGCCTTGCAAGGTAATACATTCTGTTTTAAGATCCTGCCCAGTTAAGTACTTTAACAGTCAAAGACATTCACTATATTCTTAACACTACTTATAGAGAAGAAAAACTCTTCCGGTTTTACCAAAAAATAGAACAGACGCTATTGCGTCTATAAAAACAATGACTATTAAGACAATAAAAGATGAAAACTTTGTTTTCATTACCGACGATATTGAAGAAATTATCGTATTTTTGTGTCTAACAAATGTTATATATCGATGGTACATTTAGCTACTGTCCAGAGCATTTCTTGCAGTTGTTCACACTGCATATATTGGCAAATGGATATTATATTCCACTTGATTTTTATTTAATACCAAATAAGAAGGAATGTTCTTACAAAAATCTTTTTAACAAATGCAAATTAAATGAAAAAATTTTTGCAGAAATTATTGTGGCAGACTTTAAAATATCTATTCACAATGCCATAAGAACAGTGTTTCCAAATTCCAAAATAGTAAGCTGCAGGTTACATTTGGCTCAAGCATTGTTTAGCAAAATTCAAAATCTGGGCCTCGTTCCTGATTACAGGAACGAAAACAGTATACAGAGCATAAATGCATGTGAATCTTTCCATGCTAAATTTAATGCCAGTTTCGACATAGTCGACAGTTTTTTTTTACCGTGGTGTTAGTGTTGTTTTGGAAGTAACTAGTATGGCGGGAAAAAGGAAACGAAAAAAGAAAACAATCTTATAAGCTTGACAAATAAATTTTATGGATCCATCAAGGAATTTGTACCCTATTTATATTTCTTACGAATGGTCGAATTTTATTGCCCTTTATTGAGGGTGTTTTTATCATTGACGGATACTAGGAAATTCCGATGATGGGTGCCCGCGGTCGTGTGAAAATCAATGTGGTTTATTTCTATGTATAAAATATTCAGTAAATTATTTAGTATTGCAAAATGTATTTCTTCAATGTTCATTTCTTGGAATTCTAACCCTAAAAATAGAAAATGATGCTTCATTAAAATTATCTGTTTTAACTCATTAGGTATTAGAGGAGTGCTTATTAGTTCTTTTAGACGAACTAGTTCAAGAGAACTATTTCACAAAAATGAACTAGTTCAGTGAACTAGTTCGCGAAAGAACTATTTGTAGGACCGAAATCGAAATCCAACCGTAACATTGGTTTTCAGTCAGTCTTTCACTACCGTACAAGTAGTTCGGGTTCGAAACCATTTCTTTCGATCGTATGTTTAGGTTTAAATGTTTTAAATTTATTTCTCAAATGTTTTGCAAATAACATTTTTTTTATTTGCAAAAAATTATTAAGATTTGTTTTTTATTAACCGTTTTAAATATAAGTATGATTCACGTATGATTTATTTTTATATTTACGTATATTTAAACTCATAGGTATCTATAACTAGGTTATTTCTAAAAGAACCTTTACAAAAAAAAATCATTGAATTTTCTAGGAACATTAAATAACACATTTTCATTCTCACTTTTACATTAAATTATATTTTATGTAAATGCATCAATCATTTTAACCACAACTAAAAATTTTTATTTCAAAATTACAATACGAGAAACAACACAGCTTGGCAACGTCCAAGCCAATGCATGGGCATAAGATGCGAACCATTATGACATTAAGATAAGACTGTTTAAGTTATTGTCACATTTATAAGAATTATTATCTGTTATCTGAGACTAATCGGCATTTCTTTTTTTAAACTAGTCAGTCCTTCCCATCACAAAATAATAAATATATGATCTCATTCATTCATTATTTTCTTCTTTAGAAGTTGAGACACATTTTATAATGCAAATCATTCGCAGTGAACTAGTTCTATGAAAATTAATGAACTAGTTCAATTAGTTCAGTTCAAAGAATCGTTCATTTGAACTATTTCGATGGTGAACTACACATCTCTATTAGGTATTAACAACGCACATATGTAAATATCAACTTATCCAACTGTATGTCCCTGATGAAATGTTTTCATTACATAGCTTATAAATTCTGTTACAGTCTGCCGTTGGTTTCGAGCTTTGGTCGATGTCTCAAGATATTCTTTTTGATAATTTACTCATAACAGAAGATATAACTGTAGCCAACAAATGGGCTGCCGATACATTTGACAAGAAACGTCAAAAAATTGCCAAGGATTCGGTAAGTTACGCTTTTGGTAGAAATAGTTAGTATTTATTTTATCTTTAAGATAAAACATTTTAAACTTCTTTAATGAAAAATACATTTTTTGTTACATATTGAAATGAATTCTCAAATATCATTAAAGCAAAGGTGTCCTATGAGGTCTTAAAGAGTCTACAGATAGTCTTGAGATATATTCTCAAGCTAAGAATACCACATTTTTTCTTCGATAAATATTTTCTTGGATAAAAATGGAGTTGTGCTTACATTACACAATCAAATATGGAACTAACTTATCCAATTTACTTTTAAATGCCGGACATCAACAAACTGATTTCTTTTCAATTTAATTTTCTTTACTTCTCGTTTAAAACTCATTATCTACCTTACTTTGTGGATGTGAAAGACACATATTATAAATAAGAATGATTAATAAACATAAGGTCTATAAATATTATGTGTTTTATAAAGATCTTTCAAAAACACACGAAACAATTAATTTCTAATATAAATGTTATAATATCAACATGTGAAAGATAACTATCAAATAAGTAAAAGAACGAAAAACCGCATGGACCTGTAATAATTTAATACATAACTAAAAAAATGCAATGTAATAATAAACTGGAGCAAATCAAACACCAAGAGAAGATAAAACCACCAAGTACAAGCAGAGATAAAGAAAATATTCAATGAAACTCTCAAAAAAAAAAAAAATAATCAGTTGAAAATATTTGGCACAATTTTAAAACAACAATACATGGATGACAAAAGAAATCCTAGCACTGATAGACATATGAAGTGAAATATTTATGTGCATTTGTTTATTGAAAAAATGCCTTAATTAGTAATTGTTGGAATTTTTTTGTAAAAAACTAATAAATGAATTGCAATTCTATAAAAAACTTTATAGTCTTTAAACCTTCAGGTATAAGTAAAAATATTTTGACAAGGATAAATGGCTTCTATCTTGCTAAAAACATAGTTTTAAATTTAAATAAAGTTTTCTAAGCGCCGGGGGCCTGTATTGCCGTAACCGTATACGTAGCGATATATTGCTCGAAATGCATATTCGAAATATTTGGCTCCATATTTTGAGCACGATGGAACCCATTTATCCTAGTCAAAATATTGTTACTTATACTTGCAGTTTTAAAGATTATAAAGCTTCTTATAGAATTGTAATCCATTTACTAATTTTTTAGAAAAACAATCCCAAAAATGAGTACGTAATGCATTTTTTTCAACAAAAAATTGCAAATAACTCGAAAAGAAAGCATTTTTCGAAAAGTTACCAGGAGATAAAAAGTATTTCCTTCGATTGGATACGCCTAAAAATAATTTACACACAGCGATTCGGAAATTGTTTTTTGTTATAAGGTATTTGTTAATAACAATTTTCGGCACCACTTGGAAAAATAAAAAAAAATACATTAAAACTTAAAAACATATATAAAATCGAATAAAAAGGGTTTGGTGCGGTAGAAATGCAAAAAAATTTAGTCAGTTCATGCCTATATTAACACATAATCACTTTAATGCATACAAAAAGATAAAAGAAGTTATAAATATGAAGAAAAAATTCACTACAACAACTCTAGTAGATGATAACAATCAATTAGTATCTAGCTCAAAAAAGGGAGGAAACCCTATTACTAAGCACAATATATGTCACCGAAATATTCCCAGAAAACTGGATTAAATCGACCTTTATACCCATACTCAAGAAAAATAAATCAAATAGATGCTCACAGTTCAGATTAGTTAGTCTGATAAGCCACGTTCTGAAAATTCTACTCAGAGCTATCTATATATCAACGTATATAGAGAGAATCCGAGAAAAACCTGACAATCAATTTGATTTCCGAATGGGGCTTGATTCGAAGGCGACATTATTTGGCCACCAGGTACTATTACAAAATTGCCGAGATCAGCGAAAAGACGTGTTTGTCTGTTTTATCGACTACAAAAAAGCGTGAACTCAGAAACCCTAACACAACATGGTATAGACCATAACACTGTGGCTCTTGTTAAAAACCTGTATTGGGATCAAATCGTCGATCAAAGTAGACCACTTTCTGACAACAGAAATGTCAATTAAAAGAGACTGTACTTTCTCCACTATTATTCAATATACATTTCGAAAAAATCTTTCAAAATGCCCTCTAAAATATTGAAAAAGGGAAAAAAATAAAAAAAGTTCGTATAGAGTATATTAGGTCCGCTTTTCAAAGAATGAAGAAATTTCAAATAAACTCTACCTTATCATTGGATATCTGATACCGATTTGTAAAGACATTCATTTATTCCTTACTATTATACAGAAAGTAAACATCGACCTCTGGTCTGACAAGTCTGAGGCGGGTACAAGTCTTTGAGATGTGGATTTGTCTAAGGATGCTGACGATCTCTTGGACAGAGCACGTGACTAACAATGAGATGTTAAAGATGAGAACTGAGGAAGAATTCCTAAACATTATAAAAATAACAGAAAAACGAGTTATCTAGGACATATTTACAGAGGAGAAATATTCAACTTTATACGACTTATAACGGAAGGGAAAGTGCAAGAAAAAAGAGGTCTAGGAAGAAGGAAATACTCGTGGCTGAAGAATGTAAGAGATTGGACAGGCATGAATACCCATTCATTATTAAGAACAGCTCAAGATATTATATTAGATAATTATCGCCACCTTTTAGTAATGCAGAAGGTACCTTAAGAAGAAGAATAATACACAATAACGAGAGCAAGCGCGGCGTAGAAGGTTAATATCATATAAGGATGTACAATTCAATATGATGAATAGTACAAAAGTGTCAAAAATTTCTAATGTTGTTTGCAATTGCTGACAATTATGGATTGTACTACAAGAAGTTTAAATCATTACGTTTTTGAATACGAAAAAATACAATATCGACTGGGAATGGGATCACCAGGATTTTATTCTAGAAGGGTATAAAATGTAGAAAACGAGATTAACGTTTTATGCTATGCAGATGAAGCACTGCTAGTAGCGTACGAGATTAACGTTTTATGCTATGCAGATGAAGCACTACTAGTAGCGTACGACGTTTAAACCAATTCAACGAAACAGCAAATCGTTCACTATCATGATATCCGCCTCTAAAATGGATGAAAACATCAATTATATCTTTGTGATGAAAGCTTGAAGTAAATAGAGTAATTGTGGAACAAGGAAGAAAATAATTGAAAATATTAATGTGTAGAACCTTCCTCTAAGAAGAAACAGCAATTTGGATAAGTCAGTGTGAACGGCCAACGAATAGTAAGAGTTAAAACGTACTTGGTATATAGTTAAAACCTTGGTACTAACGTCAATGAAAATTGAGTACATGCCCTAGAAATCAAATGTAGGATAGAGAAAGCAAGATCTGCATTTTAAAAAATGATAAATATTCAAACGTCATGATTTATTTTATCAATAACCATAAAAATCAGGTTACTACTATGTTATATCTTTACTATACTGTTGTACGGACTGTAGTCGTGGACTCCCACGGACGCGACTTGCAGGAAAATTGAGACTTAAGAAAAAGAGTTGTTAAGCAGAATAAAATCAGCCACAATCGAATACTTCGGTCACATCATGAGGAACAGCGAAAGGTATGAATTGCTGCAACTAATTTTACAGGGAAAAGTAGAAGGAAAACGAGGCCCATGAGGTCGAAGGATTTCCTGGCTGAAGAAACTACGTATGTGGTTCAATACAACAATCATAAATATTTTCAGAGAAGCAGTGTGCAAAGTACAGATTGCCATGATGGTCGCCAACATCCGAAACGGATGGGACAAAAAGAGGAACCTTCAGGTTTTGACGATGTTGGGGAGGAAGTAAGAGAACAAACCAAGATTCAGGACCAAATTTAGAATCTACAAGAAATCTGTAAGAGGAATCATGACGTAATGCAGGAATTAGACCAAAACCACAAAAAACCAAAAGATTACCGGAAACAATAGAAATGAAAATACTTAAAAAAGAGTAGACTAAACATATTAGGGATGTTTCAAAACTACATGAACCTTGGAAATACACATCCCGAAAAAAAAATGATTCCTGAAAACATTAACTATTTTAATTTTTATACTGAATTCAATATAAACTATTAAAAACGACTTTAAGAAAAACAATAAATACTCCCAAATATTTTACTAATGCAAAAACTAATTTGCCTCTGTCTTGCTATCAGAACACACTGCAGACAAATAAATGATTTCAGTAATGTCGAATTTTATAGTTTCGTTCGTAGATTGACGTCACCAAATAAGTGAGTCAGGTTCATGAAATTTTGTAAGATCAATAACAGACTAATAGAAGGAACAATGATGAATCGCTTGAGATAAATCACCAGAATATTGGAGCGTGAGATCACCGAATAAGAAAGGGCGACGATCAAGTGTGTAGCGATATGTGTAAGAAGATAAAACAGACAATTTGTCTTAAATCAAAAAGGAAGAAGAATATAAAAGAATAAAATTAGTATTATATAGTATTACGCTATTGTCCTGTTCTTCATGTTCGGCTGTTCCCGGATTTTTTCTTTCGTTTACCCTGTGATTTTCAATAACTTACATTATTTATTCAACATTTTATTTTTGTACTCTTCTGCCAATTTTCTTGTTATATATTCCAAGGCATAATAGTCTTGTACTATATTTGAATTCACTTTTGAAGTGAGTACTTCTTATCGCTTGGTATGATGATTTTGCACGGGCCTGAAATAATATTTAGCGTGCCTCAAATAACCGACACCCGTGCAGTAACATTGTAATCTACAGTAATATACCTACATAATATACATACATACACACACATATAAAAATGAAATATAATATTTAAAAAAAAATTAAATAAAATTAAATAAAATAAATAAAATTAAATAAAGTTAAATAAAATTAAATAAAGTTAAATAAAGTTAAAAAATTAAATCGAAGCGACTCGAATCGAATAGAATAAAATGAAATAAATTAAAAACCATCGCTCCGTGGGTATGCGATAAGAAAGCTATGCTTCCTCTCCTCGGTCACTCCGAGAGCGCAAGGCCCCTTTTTTAAAATACATTATAATGAAACATTATGATAATCAAAATAAATAATTAAACATAAATACGAGATGTTAATGAAAATGTAAATGTGAATAAATTCCATTATATTTGACACATTTTGAAAATTACTAAAATCATTAAACAAAATTTTTAACGAAAAAATTAAGGTTTTTTAAATTTTAAAGTGTGTGGTGTTATTATAAAAAAAATATTAACAATTCAGTAATAAATTGATATAAGGTTAAATGCTCGAATAAATGAACTTTGATCAAATGAAAGACAGGTATCGAGCACAATTTCTTAATTAAATCTTGCCCAAGTACTTTCGCCTGGGCAAGATTCCCCAAAGATTCTCTCCTGATGAGAATCATTATCTCTCCTGATGCCAACCAATATGTAGCTTCACCGTTTAAAAAAAATTAACTGTTTGTCCTGCTGTCGTGTAGTGTAATGTACAATTTTATGTTTACTCATGACATTCTCAACAGATTGTTGGATAGGCCAAATTTGACGAAATGCCCCTGAAGATGTTCTAGGAAGCGAAAGTACTTGGGCAAGATTTAATTAATAAACTGTGCTCGATATCGCCTTTCATCTTTCATTTGATCAAAGTTAATTCAGTAATAAGCAGACATAAAATTTCATTAACCCACATAATAGTAATAACGCGCTACAAGAAGTATGTATTCGCTTCTGTCGGCGCCACGTGCCGTTTTATTATTATTTCTGAATAATTCTAAATTCTGAATAATTTTCGGTTGTTATTTTGGTGCATTTCCTTAATCCATTTTCTGCCAATTGAGATTGTTACTGCACGTAATACCTAGATAATATCAAATGAAAAAAGTAATCTTAATTTCTTATTTAACTCATGCAACATACTTATTTCTATTTTCTACTCTTTCAAAGAAAACTTGGTGGGGTAAAATGCTAAGAGGCATGAATTACAGACCGAAAACATGGGCAGCTTATGCTGTGTACTGCCTAATTCCAGTTGTGTTATATGGATATTATTTGTATCAATGTGTTCACGAGGTAACTTGTAAGAAATATGTCAAGCTTGTCGTTTTAACTTTGTTTATTTTATTTCTCTTTAGTCTGAATAATTCGACTTTTAAAATGATAAGTTAATTTGTTTTTTGTATTTAAAAAGATGTATTTAAGCGAATAAGGTAGTTACAAGGTAAGTCTGATATTACCGCCTCTTATAATAGTACATTGTACTTCAGATTTGTAGGTTGTGGTTTGGAATTATTTCTTCCTGAAAATACGATGCTGCAAAGTTCACCGCTGTTTTTTAAGGACTAAGGGTGCTTATCAAATTAGGGTGCTATTTATAGCCTTCGCGCGTCCACCCAGGATCTGTCGGTTGGTCTTAGTCGGTATGGGAATTTTCCGCCCGTGTGAGGAAAGGTTTCATATTGCATAACGCTGAGATCCACATCCTGTTTAGTCGCAGATCCACTTATTTACATTTATAGTTGATCGGGTGTTTTTGGATTTCGATAGCCTCTCTGGACATCCGTGTCAATTTCAATGTGATGTGTGTTTTTTCGTATAAAATTTGGTGGTTATCTGAATGAACTCACATCTCCCACACCCCTCACAAAGTTCCCATCCATTTGACTCTTCACAAGAGTGATATTAGGTTACATCCTAATAGATGTTCTCTAGCCACACATGCTAACACAACAGGACACTCTTTCGATTTTCCGAATGTAAAAATTCTTTCCACGGAGAGTAAATGTTCAAAAAGATTGTTTCTCGAGATGGCATTCATTTTTCAAGAGAAAGAAACCATTACTAAAAAGACAGATACCAATAATTTGAGCAACTTCTACTCATTATTGTTAACTTTAGATAACTACAAATTTACCAATAAAGGCAATTCATCGTAAATAATATAAGTTTCAATATATATGTGATATATAATATTTATTCTACTTCATAAAATACGTCTTTTTGCCTCTTCTTTTTCAGAAAATCCAATCGGGTATACTATATTTATGTTATCATTTTAAGATCCAAAAGAAATGTCATTTTAAGTTAATAATTATGAAATCACAACCAATTGTTTTGTTTCTGATGAAGTATATGTATAACCTAGAATTTTTATAATATGTCTACATTTTCTGTGATGATTTTATAACATAATTTTATTTAAATATTTGTCTGTAAAAGTTTTTTAAATATGTGTTTTGTGTAAAAACTTTTTTAAAACAAACAATTTTTGGATAGTTTTCGCCATTATTTGGAGGAACCAAATGAGTTGTTTATTTCATTTTCTAAACACCCTGACAACTAACCTCAATTAGTGTAAGATACAAAATAATTGTTATTCTGTAATAATATTCTGTTTATTATAGCACCCTGATGATGCAAATAAAAATTTGCGAATGCCTGGTAAGGTGAACCCGTCGAAGTGTGAACTAGTTTTCAGTTAGATGATTTTTATGACATATTTTGCATGATTTAGGAGATGTTTTAAGTCATGATATTTTTTTCCTAGAATGCTTACGGACTTTACTACATATACTTGAATTTGGGCACGTTAGTAAAATCAGATGTGGAAAAAAAATGTGGGTTAATTTTTTTTAAGTATCCATGGTTCACATTTTCCCGTCAATTTGGGGTAGGTGTGACAATGGACTTTAGCTTACAACAGCGTGTGTTATTTTTGGGGCAAGTGTAAATAATTTAAAATTGCAAGAAAAAACGAATTTTTTAGTGTTTGAAATATTTTAATCTATTTATTTTTAAGCAAGTTACAAACTTTTTAAGATTTAAAGGTTCAACCCAACAAAATTTACATTAAAAATAAAATGATTCCTTCTGTCTTTAATGGGTTCTGGTAAAGTTTTTACGATATCGTCTTCAACAATCATATCCGTGTCTTCTATATCAGGCCAAAAAAGGTGCTGCTACTACTCTTTTTATATCTTAAAAAACAAATTTGCCATTCATTTTCGATCTTGTTATCAATTCTTCTAATAAAATGTTTAATATGTTTTTTAGATGTGTACTCTACAACAACCCAAATACCCAGTGCGATTTGGGTCTTTTCGAACTCTCCAACTGTTGGCACTTCTTTCTCAATTATTCGCTCGTTTTCTTCAAATATTTCAGGATCTCAATCATTTTCAGAGTCAACATATTCTACCAAATCTTCTTCCGATTCTGAGCTACTAAAAGTTTCTTCTCGTTTCTTAATCCTCTTAGGTTTTTGAATTTTTGCTTCTTTTTTCTTTCTGCGTTCTTCTTCTTTTGTTTGTTTTTCTATTTCTTTTATGTTCTTCAATCTATTTTCTTCTGTAAGTTTATTCAGAACTGTAATGTATTGGCACATTTCAAGAACTTCTTTGAAAGTAACGACTTCTGTCCCTGCAGCTACTTTTTTTCTTTTTGAGTCCGAAGGACTTTGCTTATTTGTCGTTTAATAGCAGCTCCTCAAAACTTATTTTTGAAGAACTACTGTTTGGAGTTGCATCAGAAATATTGGTTGTATGGTTATCCTCAATCTGGTCTTTATTTACCGACTTATCAATATTGCCGGCGGTAATAGCATCCATATTAGTATTTGCGGTTTCAGCTACAACTATTGTTTGGTCTTCTAAACTCTTTTGTTTTTTCCATGTTTTTAGGCTTTCAGGGTGGTATTTTTCCTCTGGTATGACATGACGGTTAAATGGATATATACCAGCTTTTCTAAACCCGTTTTTGATAATTTCTACGCTTACGTTTTTCCATGTAGTGCCTATCATCAGCGAAACCTCCTTTTTTGGAATTTTAAGGCCAGTATTATGTCTCTGCCAGGTTACGAGTTTTTGGTCCCAAGCGTCTTTTAGAGACTTAAGTACTGCTAAATCCAAAGGCTGCAGAAGGTGGCTGGTATGAGGAGGAAGTTTGATGATTGTGATATCATTTTGTCGTGCTAATTCAACTAGTTCAATACTAGTATGGGTACTATCGTCATATATCAACAGTACCGGCCTATTTTCTCCTAACACGGGAATAAACGTTTTTTTTTTAAATAATTAAAAAATACGTCACTCTCCATCCATCCATTGGGACAGGCTACATAAGTAGTTCCCGGAAATGACTTCTTGTTATCTGGTAGCCAGGAATCCCAAATGTTTTTACCCTTGAATACGATTAGTGGTGGTGCCTTCGTCCCCGATGCAGACACTGCTGAAAGAACCGTGGTGTTTTTTCTTCCTGGACCGGAAGTAGTTCTTTAAACTTGGTTTACCTTCAGCTCCCTCGATTTTGGTTTTTTTGGGGTCTTGAGAAATTAATGTTTCGTCCATATTTCACACGAGTTGCGGCTTGTCCTCTAATTTTAGCTGAACTAAAGTTTTTTTAAGAATATCAAAATATTCTTGGATGATGAAAGGATCATGTCATTTTCTTTCTTGAGTACTTCACAGCTTGGGTTTTTTTATGCTAAGTTGGTGACGTCTTTTAAAATTCCCGAACCGCTCATCCCCAGGAGTGTTATTCTTAAAGGGAGTTTTTATATCATTTTTGGTAACAAATTCGCGAACAATCTCTAGTAGTTCCAAACTGGATATTCCAAATCCCCACTGCTCCATAGTTTTTAGTCCTTGGGCCAATGTAGTCTCATCTTGGAGTGGAATCGCTGGAGCCCTCCCTTGCGATTTGCTTTTAACTCCTCGAGCACTAGTTACATGGTAGAATAATGTTGTTTTAGGAATATTATACAATTCATGTGCCCGGTATATCGAACAAACCCCTCTTTTTATCTCTGACACTGCGTGATTTAAATCATCTTGGGTATATTTGGTTGCTCGATTCGACTTCCGTTTATAGTTTCTCACCATGTTCAATCTAGAATTAAAAATTTAAAGATAGTTCTGCCACAGTACTCGTGGTCACATTTACCCCAGTAGGCAATATAAACGAAGTAAGTGTGACCTAAGTCATAATTCAGTTAAAAATTAAAATTGGCAATTTTTTTTAATACATACAACGTAATATAGTTGTTAAACAATCCTGTATACCATAAAATATTTACTTACCACCTAATACTCACTTCTCACAAAATTTGTAAACAAAGTCTGCACACTAACATCAACAAGTTAATTCGTACTAACATACGCCAACGGTCAAATATCAAATTACTTGTTTTCTACAAACTGCGTATTTGCATAGATAGCTGTTTTAAGAACTTAAGTTTCTACTCACAAGATGCCGCTGGCATCCCTAAATTGTAGAAAATTTTATATAGTATAGTCACACTTGCCCCACAATCACACTTCCCCGGGTTTACCTTATACTAAAAAGAGTACTTCTCTGTCCTGTCTTCCGCTTCATACCCAAATATATATATATATATATATATATATATATATATATATATATATATATATATATATGAATCACAACTACGATTATTTCTGATATTTGATCTGTCAAGTTTTAAATCTACATTACGAAAGCTTTGATCTTCGGTTTTCGTTTTCGGTCAATATTGCGGTTCACTCTGTTTGGACATTAATGGAAATATATCCTATATCACCTACCTCAAATAATTCCAGACCCCGACCTGTAAACATGGAACACCATCAGAAAACATCTGCCGTTTAATCTACAGACCTTTGTATAATTTTTTCATAAGGTCTTTTGTACATCTACGAAAATGCATGAAATTGTTCAAAACAATTTTCTTGTAACTCGTACACAGCAAAACAAAAATTAAAATCATAGTTAAATAAATCAGACATGCCTTATTATTATGTTTAAGCTAGTATTGTAACATTGTTTTTTATTTTGCCAGGAAAGCTTTGTCCAAAGGTTAGCTAGCCTTACTAACGAATATCCATTCCTATGGGCGGTTTACATTCTTGTCCTTGCTGTACCTGTAATATTTATTTTGTACCTTTGCTGTAAACCCAGTTCCTCTGCTAGTCAAAACCAGGTAAAGTAGTATACCAAATAAAATTTCTTAAAAAAGGTATCTTTACTCAATAAACGTTTTATTGTTAAAATTTTATTAATTTTGGAAAAAAGATACTTTTGTTTAAGTCTTTTTTTTTTGTTTAATCAGTAGTTGTTAGAAACTCTTGAGCTAATATTGAGCTTGTACAATACTTATAGGAAAGAGAGGAGCTCATTAAAGCGGCAGAAACAAAAAAGACTGATGAATTGACTGAGACAGTCGAGGAAGAGAATGAAGCTCCCGAAGGGGAAGAGGAGGAAGGCGACGACGAAGAACAAGAGAAAAATTCTGAACCTGATTCAGAAAATGAAACCGTGGAGCCGGAAGAGGTAAGTCTTCTATTGTTTTATTTATAAATTAATGCTTCGTTTTATATTTTCATTATGAATTTTTAACTGTGACTTTCTTGGTCTGTGATAACCAATTTGTAATGCAAATGACACTTCTGCGCGCAAGTGATAAAATTCATTTTGGATAAATTGATTCACTTTTTGGTTTTTGTCGTACAATTCAGGATCAGTACCGTTGATTATAAATGAAGTTGTTCAGTAAATAAAGAGAAATATAAATATATCCTAGACCCGACATGTAGAACAAGTGAGGCTCTTCGGACTAGTCAAACATAATTTGCAGTAACACATACAATTACATATATGACAAAATCTATTTTTGACAATATGCTTTGTTGACTACCAGCTGGCATTTGATTGTGCAAGCTAGATAAATTTTTGATCCATTTTAACAGAGATGGGTACACCGATACACCTGGTGACATTTATTAAAAATCTGTACCAGTTCAATATGGCGACAGTATGACTAGATCAGAAGTTCTCAAACCAATTCAGTACAGAAAGAGAGGTTTGAAAAGGATGTGTCTTTTCATCTTCACCTATTCAATATTTATGGCGAACGTTTGATGAGAATGGCTTTAAAAATATATGTCGGTGAAGTAACGCTGACTGAGAAAAATATTTAATTTAAGATTTGATGATGACACTACACTTATAGCGGTACATGATCAAGAAATGCTAGATCTCCTGCAAAGATTTGAGTGGGGAAGCCATAAAGTTGGCCTTAAATTAATAAAGGAAAGTATGTAATTAATGGTAGTAGACAGATTCAACACTATTCAGCTGACTAACCGCTTGCAGGAATACCAGGAAGCAGACAGCTTCAACTAACTAACGATGGCAACTGCGAAGCAAAAGTTCGAAGACGCATTGGTATGTCAAAAAAGTCGTCTAACTAAAGTTTGGAAAGACCGACCGGTTTATCTCTCAAAAAAATCAAGATTAGACTGGTAAATGCACGTGTATTCTCAATATTTGTATACTGGGCAGAAATTTTGGCTCTTCGCGCACATGAACGCCAAACAATTGATGCCTTTGAGAGGTGATTTGGAGAAGAATGCTGCGCATACCTTGGACAGCTCATCAGACAAACGTTTAGTATCTTCGGATAAGCTAACTTGACACTTAACCAACTTGACTGTTCACAACATGTCTGCAGCGAATTCTACAGTTCTTTGGTCACGTGGTTCGCAGAGATAATGATAATTTCTTCTTCTTCTTTTTATATAGACATGACTTTGTCTGTTTTTCAATGGGCATCCAGTAAGTTGCCGTTTCATCGTTTACGTGGTCTTCCTACTGGTCGTCTTCCTATTGGGGAACCGTCTCTTGGCGTCTTTACTACTCTATCTGATGTTATTCGACTTATATGATCGTTCCATTCTATTCTTCTATTTCTTACTCAGTCCTTGATGTTCTCCACCTTGCATCTACGTCGTATATCTATACTTCTAGCTCTGTACATAGTGTTTTACTATCAATTTTTTTAAGTGTTTTCATCTCCGCTGTTTCTAACATGCTTATTGTCCTCTCTGTGTCGGGTCGTGTTTCTGCCGCGTATGTCATTATTCGTCTGATGACTGTTTTTTAAATTGTGCCTTTCATTTCCTTCTCGATATTTTTATTTCTCCATATTGTTTCATTCAGGCAGCCTGTGGCTCTGTTTAGTCTATTCACTCTATCTTCCACTTTAGTTTCAAGATTTCCGTAGCTAGATAATGTGATTCCTAGATATTTAAACTCCATCACTTGTTCTATTATCTGACCTTCCAGCTCCAATTTACATCTTAGTAAATTTGCTGTTGTAACCATGCATTTTGTCTTTTTTGGGGAAATTAACATGTTAAATTTTCTGGCGGTTATATTCAATTGGCGCAGCATACGTTGTAAATCATATTCACTCTTAGAGAGTAGTATTGCTTCGTCTGCATAGCAGATTATTTTAAGTTGTTTTTCTCCCATTTGGCACCCTTTTTAGTTCTTACTTCTTTTATTATTTCATCCATAATCAGGTTGAACAATAGAGGACTCAGGGAATCTCCCTGTATTATCCCATTGCCAACTTCAATAGGGTCGGTTAGTTCTTCTACTTTTACTTTTATTGTGTTGTTTTAGTAGATATTTTCGATCGTTTTGATTATTCCTAGAGGTATCTCTCTTGCCTACAGTAAGTGGATAATGTCTTTTAATTTGACCTGGTCAAATGCCTTCTTAAGGTCCATAAAACATAGATATGCCGATTTGTTGTATTCTAATGATTTCTCTTGCACTTGCCTCATTATAAATATAGCGTCGGTCCATGATCTTCCCGACCTAAAACCTTGTTGATCTTCTGATAGTGTTATAATTTTATTCAGTTTATTTGTTATCACTGTGATTTTTAATTTTAGTGTTGTGTTTAATAAATTAATTCCTCTATAATTTTCCGGGTCCGATTTGTCGCCTTTTTTGAAGAGAGGCATTAGGATGTTCGTTTTCCATTCTTGAGGAATTCTGTTTTGTTCTATTATTTTTTGGATTAGTTTTAATATTTATTTGGTCAGATCTGGTCCTCCGTACTTTAGGAGTTCGTTCGGTATTCTGTCCTCTCCTGGTGATTTTCTATTTTTTTATTTCCTTAATGCTTCCTTTACCTCTTTCTCCTCAATATTTATTTCTTCGTTTGTCGTCACCCCTGGTGTTGGTGGTTCATTATCGTCACTTTAAGTAAATAAGTGTTTCGTTTTTATTAGTTCATTCTTCTCTTTTCGTTGTCCTCCATAATTCTCTTTGTATTCCGTAGAAGTCGTGTTCCATCTGTTTTAAGCTCTGCCAGTGTTCCCTTTTTATTTGTTTAACTAATAATGATAATTTAGAAGGATTGATTATTTCTGGAAACTTTGCTGAAAGGTGCTGATCAAAAATCAGTAATTTTCCACGTTGTTCCAACGTTCGTTTCTTGGCTGTCTGGGTTTGATATTTCTCTTCTGTGCTCTTTTTTTCCTTACGACTAGGGACAAATGTATTTCCGTTTATAAACAGATTAGCTGTGTTTCGTTGTCACAAAAGCAGTACTTGCATGTGGTGGGGGATACGTGTCCTTCATGTTTTGACTCGTTACATTCTTGAAAGTCTTTTTCTGACTTTGACTGAAACAGATACAAAGACAGAGTTACATTTGCCACGATCATTTACAAATTAACCAATAGCAATAAACTTTCCACAAAGGGAAATGCTTAGAAATCTAGGTGCATTAAAAACTACGTAAATACAATAGCAACCTGGAAACACACGTAAATACAATAAATACTCATCTAATTGACAGGATTCTTGAAATAAAAAAGCGACACCTATCCGGGAAAACCATAAAAAAACTCAAGGCCCCTTTCGGATTTCAATAGCAGTTTTGTTAAAGAAACGTGTAGTAATTTCAGTTTGAATTTTCAGTTTTGAAAATAAAGGGTGATTCATTTAGAGGAACTTTTTTCAACAAGAAAAAACAATGAAAAAAATAAATTTTGTTTGAAAATATTTATTATCATACAAAAGAACCATTCTTTACAATTACTTCGTAAAGATAATTTCTTTTAAATGTTGGCCATGACTACGTTTAAGTTGGTTCATTCTGAAGTTCCAATTCTCGTCGACTCGTTCCAGCATTTCGATTGGTATTTCACCAATGACTCGAGTAATATTGGCCTCCAATGCCTCAATCGTATCTGGTTTATTCATGTAGACTTTGGACGTTAGGTAGCCCGAAAAGAAAGAGTCTAGAGGTGAGATGTCGCAGGATCTAGGCGGCCAATTCACTGGTCCAAAGCATGAAATAATTGGTTCACCGAATCGTACTCGCAGTAAAGCCATGCTTTCACGGGCTGTACGGCAAGTGGCTCCATCTTGTTGGAACCAAATGTCGCCGAGACCTCGAGCTTCAATTTCAGGTACCAAATAGTCCATTATCATCGCACGATAACGGTCTCCATTCCCAGTAACATTCTGCCCGGCCTCTGTTTTAAAGAAATATGAACCAACGATTCCACCAGCCCATAAACCACACCAAACAGTTGTTTTTCAGTGTGTAATGGCAACTCTTGAATCTCTTTCGGTTGTTCATCACCCTAAATACGGGCATTTTGTTTATTAACGTACCCATTAAGCCAAAAATGGGCCTCATCTGAAAACCAAATTTTTCTCGAAAGCAGTGGATCTTCTGAATGCTTATCAAGAGTCCATCGACTGAATCGGTGACGACTTGGAAGGTTGGTTGGCTTCAGCTCTTGCACTAATTAAATTTTGTATCCTTTTAAACCAAGATTCTTACTTAAAATACGTTGCATATGACAAGCCAAGCTGTTGAGAACGGCGACGTAATCCATTCTTCATTATTTTCGAGTACACTATCCGTTACCGCCTCTATATTGTCTTCATTACGTGCTGAATGTGGTCTATTTGGTCGCGTGTTATCCAATAATGAAAACTGGGTTTCAAACTTACTAATCGTAAAGCGAATTGTACGTTCGATAGACCGAGTATGTGGACCATAAATTTCTCTAAGCGTACGAAACACATTCCTCACAGAACTCCCATTTTCAAAATACAACTTAATAATTTCTAGACGCTGTGCTGGGCTAATTCTTTCCATCATGAAATGTCAAACAATACTGAACAAAAGCGAAATGTCAGTTTGACAGTATTCGTGCACGATCTCCAATCAAATCCCCATCAAAAAAAGTACCTGTAAATGAATCCCCTTATATATATATATATATATATATATATATATATATATATATATATATATATATATATATATATATATATATAAAAAATGTGCACTCGTAAGTGAAAGGGATATTTTCGGTCAATTTGGAGATTAAAAAAGAAAAGAGTTGTGCTACTTTATCTTTTTATTGAATACGTTTCGCCCACTGTTCAATGGGCATCGTCAGTTCATCTAAAAGAATGGTATTAGCGATACATCTAATATAAAAAACAATAAGTAAACGATCTTACCTTTAAAAGATCTGTAGCATTGTAGTAAAACAGCAAAAAACACAGAATGCCGGAAGATTCCCAATTTAAGTAATTTTATATTAATTAGTTTTATAATTTAACTTTTAAAAACATTGATGGATTCTAAAATCTATCAAAAAAAATTTAATTGTCAATTTTGGAATGTTATATTAACAACGGCAAGGCTAGGGATCTTGACTGTCATGATCATATCATGCAAAATAAAGTATTTGAAAGTTGAAGTTTTTTTTATGCCAACATATGTTGGTTTATGTTGGCATCTAAAAAAACTTTTCCTTCAATCTCACCATCTGATTGTCAGTTCTGACATTCGAACTTTCAAATACTTTATTTTGCATGATATGATCATGACAGTCAAGATCCCTAGCCTTGCCGTTGTTAATATAACATTCCAAAATTGACAATTAAATTTTTTTTGATAGATTTTAGAATCCATCAATGTTTTTAAAAGTTAAATTATAAAACTAATTAATATAAAATTACTTAAATTGGGAATCTTCCGGCATTCTGTGTTTTTTGCTGTTTTATTTAGTAAATTAATTTTTGATGTGTCTTCACCATACTAATATCTTAATGCTACAGATCTTTTAAAGGTAAGATCGTTTACTTATTGTTTTTTATATTAGATGTATCGCTAATACCATTCTTTTAGATGAACTGACGATGCCCATTGAACAGTGGGCGAAACGTATTCAATAAAAAGATAAAGTAGCACAACTCTTTTCTTTTTTAATCTCCAAATTGACCGAAAATATCCCTTTCACTTACGAGTGCACATTTTATATATATATATATATATATATATATATATATATATATATATATACCCGGTATTTAGGCGTTCCACGCCCTTCCGGTAGGGATCTATGGAGGAGTATCACCTAGCCGCAAGCCCTTATCTCTTGCCGTACTGCTCCACCATAGGCCGATCAGATACCAGCATATTCTAGACTAAGCCGCAGATTCATTTTAGAATTTTAAACTACTGCGTTAGCCTTTTTGTTTTCTGTTCACCGAGCCGGGGATTTGAACTGACATCTCTCGCATTGAAGCGAAGGAGAAGCCAGCCGCCCAGCCCGCTTGGCTATCCGATCGACATCCCCTTTTATTAAAAATAATAAAGTCTACAATAATTGCCACAAACAAAAAGTAAAGTACAGTTATATCGGTCAGGTAACTATCGGTCCCTCTAACTTTCTAGTGCGGACATAATTTTACATTCACAGAAAAACGTTTTGTATTTCATATCAATATTATCTTTTTAGGGCGAAAAGAACCAACCTTCAGGAGATGGTACGAGAAAGAGGAAAGTTAGAAAAGAATAAATAGCGATTGGATTGAATCGCATTATGTTCGTGTATATTTTCGTCAACACCAAAAGAGAAAAAATCGAACTTTTTCTAAATTATTGATGTGTACGATTGTAGCTGAATTCTCATTACGTTTTTTTAAAACTGTATCGTCACTAGGTATCACCTTGTATATGTTCTTTTCGTTCCAAGACTTGTATATACTACATATAAAAAGATGGAGGAATTGCGTTGTATTTATTATTTCTAGCCAATAGACAAATTATTATAAATTCACTTTTTTATATAGTAGGAATAAAAATGTTCGTAACCTTAACCATTTGAACACTTCATAGGCTTTAAAAAGTCAAATCATTGCAAATTTAATAAACATTGATTAGTTTGAGGTCAGTTTTATTAAATTTTAAGAATACAAATTAGATTTTTTACTGATATTTAATTAAAACTGAAGATTTTTTATAAATGGAATAATTCGACAGCTTAGTTTGCTACTAATATGTAATTATATTTCTGTATGAACCAATCTGTATTTATTAGTTGTACTTTAAACATGGTATACCTGGTTTATTATAAACAGATTGCGACGTAATTTTCAGATACTTAGAATGAAATTACTAAAACATTTTTGTTTGTGAACAAATTATTTGAACAATTGGTATTTTATTTAAATTTTTCCCAACATTTGTGGAAAACCATCTAACTAACTTCTGATGTTATTAATTTTATACATAAACCATCAGAAGTAGAATAAGTGGAACATTTTTATTGATAACTGGTATGAGTTTCTTGTGGTTGTCGAATTTTCCGATTTATAGAAAATATAGCCATTTCCTGTTTTGTATGCCATTAATATCTCATTTAGTACGTACTATTTCTTATAAATACCGGTTTCCTCGGTGTACTATCTGTTTCAGTATGTTTTTTTAGTATTTGAATTTTATTTTGTATTGTTAAAAGAAAACCGATTTCTGTGGATACTTCGACCAATAAAAATGATACCAATAGAAAATTTGTGATTTTATTTATCCTTGTTTGTTACTAAACCTAACTTAAATACGTATATTACTTTATATTGTAACCTTGGAAACCTTTTCTGGATGGTGCTAGAAAGGTCACCAATGGAGACACTGCGAACGGCAGCTAGATGGTTGGTGGAGAGCGAGTCGGGTGTTCGACACTAGCTTTTGGAACCAGGAATGGATCCAACAGAAGAAATAATAAAGTTAAGACAAAATAAGATGGAGTAGAAAAGGTAGAGAAATAGATAACAAGAGAGATAGGTAAAATTACCAAAGATAAGAGAAGATAAGAAAAAGGGCGCCACTTAACTTTTTGGGCTTACAAGGGAAAAATTAAGAAACCTTAGAAACGAAAAGAGATAAGCAGGGATTATTAGGTTCTGAGACCAAATACAAGAAAAGATATTAACAGTTAATTATTAAATAAAGGTGGAATACATCCACCTACTTACCTACAAACATATATACAGCCTGATTTTTCTCCTGGTCGAAGATATCGTGATAGTTAAATATTTTTATTAGCAAATATTCAGAAATATTCTAGTATTAGGAAATGTATTAGGAGTAGATAAATAAAATCCCGTAGGTAAACAAAACAAAATATATTCAATAACTGAATCACCAGACGGGCGAATTCCAAAAACAAGAAATACAAGTAAATCTACCGTAACATGTAAAAAAATGCAAAATCTTTTAATATAATAGACATAGATATATGCACATATAAATAAAATATAACATTAATGAGAACTTGATGTTTTAAAAAAATATCCAAAAGCGTAGATCATATAAATATCTCTCCTTAATGTTTTAGGCTTATCTCGAGATAATGGGCTTTAAAAGTAATAATCTATAGCAAGTACAAAATAATACTAAATTAATTTACAATAAAAATGCAGAAGTACAGAGACAAGATTATAAAAACCGGTTTTATCAAAAATTAAAATAAGGACCAACCCGCATTTGGTTCACAAGAAGCTACTCGCACAGTTTTTATTTAAATAATAAATGTTTGTAATTAATATTGTTAATGAAAAGATATGAAAGTTCTGAAAAGTGCAATTGATGAAATAGTTGTTCCTTAGAGGAATTGATTGGTAGTTAGCTTTAACCACCGATCAGGAAAATGTTGTCGAAATTGCCCGTAGATTACTCTACTTTGGAGATAATTGGTGCTAATATTAATAGTAAGACTAACAGTAACTCTAGATGATGTTGCCTCTTAAATAGCACTGAATTTAAACTGTACTCAACTTTAGTATCAAACGCTGAGGTTAATTTATAATGTATACGATACAATAGAAGTGTATATATACACACTTATAGATAAATTACCAGAGAAAGAAATACGTCCAAACTCTTAGACGACGCAACCAAAAGTCAGTCTAATCTCTTAGACTACCCAACGAAAAGTGATTCTCTTTTTTTTTCAAATTGGATAAACTATCCCCTAAAATAGAAAAATCCACACTTAAAGAACTCCCTCTTAACAAGAACCGACTTATTTTCATTTTCGGCTGAAACATAAACCATAACGGTATTTTTGAAAAAGGGAAGCAAAAAAGCATATAACTACCATATTGAGGAAAAGATTTTCTTTCCTAGCGCTATAAAAAAACCGGTAGTCCCATGGTGAAAATGTACGACTACCGGTTTGCAAATCTCCTTCAACAAAATTGGTGACTGCTGGTTTGATGGCTATATTTAGTGAATAACTGTCCTTATTTGGAACATGTACATAAGTTGATGCAGATAAAATATCAATATTATCAAGGTTGAGTCCCAGTCTGTCTTTGTTCGCAAATACAATCTCAGCTGGAGCACTCAGTTCTCCTGCCGACAAATTGTCTGCTAAACCACTCTCATCTTCATCTGCAGAGTCTTCATCAGTTAAGATATTACTATCACGAGGCTCAATATATATATATATATATATATATATATATATATATATATATATATATATATATATATATATATATATATATATATATATATATATATATATATAAGAATAAGAAAAAAGAAGTACTTGTGACTCGTTTGGAACAAATATATAACTGTTTTGGATGGGTTGGAGTCAATAATAGGGCTATTGGTTAACTATTTTTTTAATCTCGAGCTTTCAATTGTGTTTACAATTATTATCAAGAGCTAAAAAAGACAAAATACTTACAAGGTTGAACTAAAAAGAAAAAACAATTTTTGTTAACTTACCAAATAAAAATTAGTTTGGTAAGTAAAAAAATCACTGCTTACATGTTCAAAATATTTTATATAAAAATGTTTTGATCTAAAAAATGTTTCTCCGAAAATTTTTATAATTTTGAAAACATTTTTTTAATATAAAAATAATTGAATTTATAAATAAGTTCAAATAGCAACCAATTACAAATAGCCTCAATGTCATAAATGCCAACATAAAATTTTTATCTTTGACAATTATATTGTCAAAAGTAAAACTTCGTTTAAACATTCTTTTTTGTTTAGTAACAAAAAGAAGAAGATTTATTCACCCTTGACAGATGTCTGAAAGAATGTGACAGATATATGGAGAATTGAATATGACATTTTACAATTTTTATATATAAATCATAAAGAAAGAATATAATTATATATTTTACTTAAATTTTGAATCTCAGATCTTTTGTTTAAACTCTTATCATTTTTGCTAATACAAACCATTTCCAAAAAAGTCCTTTTAAATTTATTACTTTCACTACATAAAATTTTAATGTTATCAAAATCCATAATATGGTCTTTATCGATTACATGTTCTGCCAAAGCACAAGATGGTTTTTAAATGCAGAATTAAAAAACCATCTTGTGCTTTGGCAGAACATGTAATCGATAAAGACCATATTATGGATTTTGATAACATTAAAATTTTATGTAGTGAAAGTAATAAATTTAAAAGGACTTTTTTGGAAATGGTTTGTATTAGCAAAAATGATAAGAGTTTAAACAAAAGATCTGAGATTCAAAATTTAAGTAAAATATATAATTATATTCTTTCTTTATGATTTATATATAAAAATTGTAAAATGTCATATTCAATTCTCCATATATCTGTCACATTCTTTCAGACATCTGTCAAGGGTGAATAAATCTTCTTCTTTTTGTTACTAAACAAAAAAGAATGTTTAAACGAAGTTTTACTTTTGACAATATAATTGTCAAAGATAAAAATTTTATGTTGGCATTTATGACATTGAGGCTATTTGTAATTGGTTGCTATTTGAACTTATTTATAAATTCAATTATTTTTATATTAAAAAAATGTTTTCAAAATTATAAAAATTTTCGGAGAAACATTTTTTAGATCAAAACATTTTTATATAAAATATTTTGAACATGTAAGCAGTGATTTTTTTACTTACCAAACTAATTTTTATTTGGTAAGTTAACAAAAATTGTTTTTTCTTTTTAGTTCAACCTTGTAAGTATTTTGTCTTTTTTAGCTCTTGATAATAATTGTAAACACAATTGAAAGCTCGAGATTAAAAAAATAGTTAACCAATAGCCCTATTATTGACTCCAACCCATCCAAAACAGTTATATATTTATATATATATATATATATATATATATATATATATATATATATATCTACCGCATTTCTTTCATCATAAGTTACATCTAGAGCTTCTTGAAGCGCAATTCCCCTAAAATAAAGCACATTATTCTTAAATGGCATTAACGCCTAACGAGCCCATATGGGCACACCTATGTTTAGGGGCAAATTTTATAGCCATAATAATTTAGACAAAAACAGTTTTTACATAATAACATTCCTTCACATGTTATTGATAATATACGTATAAATGCAATTAGCTAGATAATATTTTCAGAGTTAAATAATACTTACACAAATTTGATGCCCATATTTTTCACGAATATTACTATCACATGTATTCAAATATCCTAAACAAACGAAAACTTTTACCACTGGTTCGCACAAACTCTCCTAGGCATGTATCGACATATACTGAACTTGTCTGACCACTCAAACCGCTTCGGAGTCCCCACTACAAAAAATTCTTTACGTTTTAAAAACCACCTTCTAACGAGCCCATATGGTACCGTTAGGCGCTAATGAGTTAATAAAGTAATTACAAGAGATTTTCAATTATAACCAAGATTTGAAGATATCCGTGTAGGGGAAACGATGAGGTAGCTGGTTCGATGATTTAAAAGCAAATATTTAAAACTATATTCTCACTTTCCTACATTTGGTAGATAAAAAATAAATATAAATCTCGAAGGATCAGCGACCAATAGGTCGCAAAATTGCGGATTATTAATAGTGTAGTAAATAGTAAAATTAAAAAGATAATCATTAAAATAAGATTTCCAGTAGAAATATTTTTTATTTAAATAAATAGCAGTATCGGCATTGCTAACAAATCACTCTTTCGAATGATAATAAAAAACATAAATGTTCAAATTTAATAAAATGTTCTTAAAATACACAACTGTGTATATTAATTGTTCTAAAAACTAAATAAATGCGATTTATAGAGCAAAAAAGTTTAGTTGTATATCCGGCAACCCTGTAATTTGTGTCGGACTGGCATTTACGAAATATTGGCACAAAAACTGTCGATTTTCTTCTGTATTAAAGAATAATTTCAGGTACTTACATATTAGATGCACTAACACTGAATTTAATTAAGTTAACTATAAAATAAAATTAACTTGAAATCTGCTTCTATTTGAGAAGCGTGAGATGACCTATTTACTTGCTTTTATTTGAGAAGACAAAGACGAAATGCGTTAAGGGTAGTTTAGTTTAAATGTGAAAAACTGACAGGCGCAGGGGATACAAAACAGCATGAAGAAGAAGGCATGCCGTGCTGATCGTATGTCTTTACTTTAGTGAGAATTATTTAATTATTATTGTTTATTTATTAAATAAACTAATGTAGAAAAGAGAATTAAGTTTCTACAATCCGCTTAAAATTATTCAAAAGAAATACTATACTTTGCTAGGCTTTAAACAAGGGTTTTGGCAAATCAAGCTCGATGATCAGTCATCAGATCTCTGTACCTTCAGTACACCTTTTGCGTTTTAAAAATTTCATTGACTACCTTTTGAATTATCATGTTTTATATTATATGTAGGATTATTAAAATATTCGGTAGCTTCTAAACGTTTATTAATAAGCACATTCTTAAAATTATGTTGCAAGTTTGAAGTGTATGTCTGATAATATTTTGACAATTATGGAGAGTGATGTAGTGTTACGAACTATCAATATACTTTACTAGTTCATAGTTCAAGATCCCACTGCAAGATCACTACGTTCATAACGTGGTTAATTAAACTCACATTTTTTCATACATTTAAAATGAGGAGAATACATTGATACAGTAGGCGCCAGTTACGAAGATCCAGCGCAAATAGGTGATTTGTGAGCGCAAATCCTTATTTCCGTACCAATTCATGCTGTCTTGTTTACATATTTATCCACGCTGTCAGTACCGCAGCGCTAATTATTCGGTGCCGTTAATTATATAATAAGCATAATCACGCCACTGTCCACCTCTTCGACTAGAGGTGCGCGCATGTGGCGTTTACAGTAATAGGTTGTCAGTCAAAAAGTGGCCCCAAATATTTTTAATTCCATTAATAGTAATTAATTTTTGAACAATAATTTTATTTCGTTCATTTATTTTTTAAAATAAAATACGCTGCTCATGACGTACTTTTTTTATTGTGGCGTCTTCTAACGAAGGTTGGCGATCACTTCTTTAGACGTTTCCCTATCTTTTGCAACGTGAAATATCTGTTCAACACTGAGGTTAGTTCAATCTCTGATATTCCGCAGCCAAGATTTCTTCGTTCTTACCAAGCCTTTTCTTTCCTCTACTCTTCATTGCATGATGACTTATCATCATGCAATGATGATAAGAAGAATTTATCATTTCGAAGAATGTGGCCCAGATACAATGTTTTTCTTATTCTTTATCTTAATTGTGTTCATAAGCTTTCTGCCATGTCCAACTCGTCTTAACACTTCTTCGTTTGAGACTTTTGCAGTCCAAGGAATTTTTAGAATACGCCTATATAGCCACATTTCGAATACCTCTAATTTTTTTGCGGATTGAGCTTTCAGGGTCCAAGTTTCTACCTCATATAGCAGTTGTGACCATACATAACATTCGACGAACCTCAATCTGATAACCATACTCAATTTCTTATTTGTAAACATTGACGTATTTTATAAATCCTTTTCGAGCTATTTAAATTCTGACCTTTTTCTTCTCATCTTGATCTAACTGTAAGTTTATAATTGCTCCAAGGTATTTATACTTGTCGACCCTCTCTAACGGTTTACCTTCCAATGTCAGATGTATGTTGTCAACAGGGGTTTTCGAGATCACCATGTATTTCGTTTTATCTATATTCATTGTTAGTCCCATCTTTTTGCTTTCTCTGTTAATGATTTCTATAAGAATTTGTAAATCTCCTATATTTTCTGCCATGATTGCGGTATCGTCTGCAAATCTTATATTATAAATGATGCTCCCCCCAATCCTTACACCTCAATTTCTAAACCTTAATTTCACCTAACCTAAAGTGCCACCTGAAATATTAGTTGGGAGTACACATTAAATAATTGTGGCGACAGCACACATCCCTGTCTGACCCCTCTTTGAATTTATACCTCGTTTGTCTCACTATCTTCCACCCTTACGACCGCTGTTTGATTCTTGTATAGATTTTTGATTAAATTAACATCCTTGGGATCTAGGTGTATGTGTTTCAATGCATGTATGAGTTTACTATGTTGAACTCTGTCAAACACTTTTTGAAAATCTATATATAACATATGAATACGTTTTTATTATATTCCATGCATTTTTGTAATAGTACCGTCATTGCGCACAATTCCTCTCTTGTTCCCATTCCACCTCTAAATCCAAACTGTGTGTTGTCTAATTGTTCTTCACATTTTTTATATATACGCTGTTGAATAACTTTGAGTAGTATTTTTAAAGCGTGGCTCATGAGGCTAGTTAATCGGTATTCATCGCAAAATTTAGGATTATTTTCTTGGGTAAGAGTAAAAAGATAGATTTTAACTATTCTTCAGGAATTTGACAATCGTTGTAGATTTTATTAACTAATTTAGTTAGATACTCAATATATTTTAATCAGTTGGTAATGTTTCATTTATTTCTTCCCTATCATCTGTAAATAAGTTCTTGATGTATTCCTACCAACATACCTTGTTTTTATTCTTTTGATAATTAGAGATCTCGATTTGAGTTTTTTATGACTTGTGGTGTTCTCTTACGTGTATTTATCGTAATTTTTTTTAGTTTCTTATGTAGGTTATTTGTGTCGTGTTTTATATTAAATTCTGCGATTTCTTTGGAATTTTCATCCATCCAGCCTTCTTTAGCTTCCTTTATCTACGTTTCTACTAGTTTATTCATTTACTTATATTTTTCTTTATTTGTATTTCTGTATTTTCGTTTTTCTTCTTATGAGCTTTATAATATCTTGTGTCATCCAGTCTTTTTTGGCACTTGGTTCTCGCAGTTGGCACTAGTAACTAAAAAAAAAAGAATTTCACAAAGTCAACTTGGAAATGGGAACAAAATTCACAAGGTATGTAATACATCAAGCATAAGAATTTACATTTGCATGAAATAAAACACAAATATTTAAGTCTCATTTTATTATGTTTTAGCTAATATATTGTGTATAGCGCTGTAAGTCCCGGAAATAATTGAAACCAAAAACGCTACAAATAATAACAAATTTTTCCACATAATCCAATTAAGAGTACCCCAGTCATTCCAATTAATCATGGTATCTACAACAGCAGGCACGAAAATTCCTAAAATCGAAAAGAATATGGCGCCCGTTAGATCGATTAAGATATTCATTTTGCTCCCAGCAGCGGCGGCGATACTGATGATGAGAGTGACGGTTACTATTCTCATTATTACGTTGTATATGTTCTGCCTTTTCTGTGAAATGCGAGGTTCAATTTTCTTCCACGTAATTTCAGTTGGTACGTAGTAGACGAGGCAGAAGCTTAGTATCATCGTCAAGGTGATGCAAGCTTGAACTATTTGTGCTGGCCTGAAACAATCAAACAACTAGAAAACTACCTTCTAAAATTGATATATCTTTCGTGTAAGAATGAATTTAACTGGATTATTATTTGAACTATACATTATTATTATTCTACCACACATAAAGAAGACATCTGAAATATACAATTTGACTTTATAAGATTGTTAAAGAAACTAGAAAGACTGTTTAGATCTTTGAAATATTAACTGAGATTCTAGAGAGATTCAAATAATATTCAAATTATTCTAAAATCAAAAAGTAATGCGGCAAATGCAAGAAAATCTTACAGTCTGTAAATAAAATTCAATTATTGGCATATATACCTAATTTTCTTTAAGTGTTAATATCGAAGAACCATTTTAATGCCTTTTTGGTCATAACTATAAAAAACTATAGTTGTGAAAAAATATAAAATGTAATAAATATAATGTGAATTCTCAAACAATTAAACAATTAAAAAAAGTGAAATTGTGTTTGGGAGCAAACTAAAGCATCTATGGTTTTATGTTCAAATATAACGAGTGTTGATAAAATCAATAGTTTTTTTATAGATTTCTTTTTTGTCTGAAATATGGAACCTCTCAGCATCTATCATTTATTATTGTATACCTGATTTTTATCTAGCGGCAAATTAATGTTGCTCAGGTATTGGGGTGATACTGCAATCTGAAAAACACTCTATCTTGTGCTGTAATAAGCCTCGAGAAATATTTTACTGACAAGCATTATGAAATAAATGGTATTTGAGCTAAAGCGTAATTAAATAAAATGTTAGTATATATTGTTAAACTGCTATAGATCTCCTTCTGGTAATATTGTTATCAGAGGATTTGAATCCTTAGAGGCGGTTTTGAATTCTTCAGTTGTATTATGGCTGATTCCACATATTTGTTTAGATTTTTTTAGCGCTACCTTACTAGAAAGCCTGTCTTACTAAAGATCAAGAATAACTTATCACCATTTCTTGGAATTTAGTGGGTACAATTTCGAAACTATATTATATATTTCTGCATTTTTTATGTTGTTATATGAAAAATTCTCTTTTCAATGATCTAACCATTAACACGAAAGCAGACGAAATGGACAACGTCAATGAGTATTAAATAATTTAAGCAATATATACATTAAAGAGTGCAACACCAATTACCGACATAAATACATTAAATCGAACAATAGTTAATGTATTAAAACAGGTTTTAACGAAATTTGTTCAAGAAATAGAAAAGATGAAAAGTACGCCAATCTACAAAATGCCATATTAAAAAAGATGTTAGATGAAAAATGATAACAATATAAGCAAACAAGCTGCCAGAAAAATAAATAATACTAATAGATAATCACTAAGACAATAAGAAAACACTTAAGGAACTACAAAGAAAAGACAAACAAATAGTAGAGGAAAATAAAAGCATGTAGGTTTTAACAAGAAATAAGTATACAATATGGAAAAATTGAAATCAACAGGCCAAAAAACACCCCAGGGGACACAACTGTGAACAAAAACGAACTACTAATGATAGTTGAAGCATTCTATATACCTAAACCTCTATAGATCCAAAAAAACTACATTCCCTACCGTGGGAGTGACGTTGCAGGACCGAATAAGAAACGAAGATCTGCGAAGAAGGACGAGTATTGCTGATGTTGTGGAACGCATAGCCGAGCTGAAATGAAACTGGGTAGGCCATATAGCGAGAATGCACTACTCACAATGGACGAGCAAAATTACAAATTGGCAACAAAGAGCACAAATATTGTTCTGAAGCTATATTTTCTTGTGGCATTTTAAAGTAATTACTATTTAAATGGGAATAAGCCACAATTAAAGGTTAAAGTACTTTTATTGACATTTCAATTTCCACTTGAAACGTGGAAATTGAAACGTCAATAAACGTACTTTAACCTTTAATTATGGCTTATTCCCATTTAAATATTAAAGAGCACAAAAACGTAAAGAATGGATGAGTTTAAGAGAGTCTATGTCCAGTAGTGGACGTGATAAATTAAAGCTGGATGACGATGATGATTCCCTCGCGTATATGCTAAGACGAATTCCTCGATGATTTTTATCTTTGCGTATTTCCTTTTTTATATTTAAGTGATATAAGCGTTGGACTATGTATCTGGTATTTATTTCTGGTTTATTGCAGTTTTGAACATTGGATGTATGATTTTGTATAGTTTCTATGGCTTTCTTTACTGCAGTTAATGTTAGTATAATTTTAATTTTATCTTAGTATTACTCTTATTATCTCAAAATTGAATTATATCTACATTAGGGAGGAATCAGTCGGCTCGACCAAACCGACCGTCCACGATCGACCAATATTACGAGTCTATGAAAATATATGCGTAGAGTCAGACTGGTGGACCGTCCATCACTTACAGCGATTGATCGCGATCGTCCAGTTTTGAAATTCGGACTTGTTGGAATATTTGATCGTTTGGTCGATGAATATGAAACATTTGGCATTCATTTATACTATTCTGAGCAATGACATTGACCACTGACATTTCAAAATTTGTAATTAACCTATAAAATTTGGGCTTGCTCATGCGATAATAATTTTGAAATTTAATAGAATAATTTAATAAATGGTATATAACACAAAGAATTCTCCTTGTTGGTGTCTTTTTAAAAAAATGTCCTACGCCTACGAAGACGTCTTCACATCAAATAAGTGATGAACAATTTATCAGTAGAATTATCGCTGCTAATTCTATCTATAATTCAATTTTCTACAAAAAGCACGGTAAAATAATATTACACAAATGTGGTTATGTTGCTACACGTTCCTGACGTTTTGACGGTCGGTCGATGGGACAAGAATATGAGTTTAAATGTGAGTTTAAAAATAAAAATACAAAAGTTGGTTGTTCGCTGTCGGACGGTTGGTCGGGCAGTATGATGCCTACCTTACCTGTTGATAATTTAAAGACTTTCATACTAATATCTTCAATCTCACACATCAATTTAAACAAAAATTAAAAATTCGTAGATTATTTTATTAACTACTACCTATAAATGGGCATTTAATTTGTGATTAATACACAAAAATACAATATTGTGCGAATTAATGGAATCATTGTTACATTTTTCCATATTTACAGCTGACAACACTGTCCACACATTTACAACTGACCAAGCATTCAAAACATAACCTTACTTTTCTCCGCCATTTATTTGAGGGTGGTTTAGGACATTTTTTACAAGTTTGTGTTGTTTTGTACAATTTTGTGTTATTTTTGGTAATTAGTGAGTTTGTTTCGTTTAATTCCATCATGGATATTACGCCTAGGAAGCGTGAAAAGATTATCACGTTAAGTGAACACACTTCTATGTCACAAAAAGAAATCGCAAGAACGTGTTGAGTGAGTCAGAGTGTAGTAAGCAAGATTTTGAAGCGTAAACGAGAAACGCGATTAATGAATGTGAATAAGTTAGGAAAACGCGGAAGAAAGAGAAAAAAACCACCAGCAGATGGAAGATTTTTATTTCGAAAAAGCAAATTGGACCCAAGCAAAACAAGCCAAGAGCTCCAACAGGATCTAGCAGCATCAGGTGTAGTGATTCATGGCTCAACTGTTCAGAAAATACTTTTGGAGAATGGTAGAAGGGCAATGCGTACATAAAAAAACAGCTTCTAACTGAACGAATAAAGAAATAAAGGCTATTGTGGACCAAAAAATATTCTAATTAGATTGTAGACGACTGGAGAAAAGTCCTATTTACAGATGGAATTCACTTTATGGTTCAGGGAAAGCGGTCAAAATTCGTCAGGAAGTCTGACAATCCATATTGATCAAACCGTAAAACATCAAGTCAAAAAAATGTTTTGGGGATGTTTTTAATACATGGAGGTTGGATTTTTGGTACCAATCAAAGGCATCATGAACAGCCAAAAATATAAATCCATGTTTGAACAGCTTTTGGACACAGAACTCCAAAAATGTCAACTCCAAGGAGGAGCGATTCTTCAACAGGACTCTGCTCCCTGTCACAAGTCAAAGCCAAAAATGGAATTTTTGAAAAATAAGATGATTAATCTTTTAGATTGGGCCGGTAATTCGCCAGACCTCAACCCCATTGAAAATTTATGGGCTAATTACAAAGCTAGACTGCGCAAAATCGACTTTACTACAAAAATAAAAATGCAGTAAAAGTAGTAATTACAGCCAAAGGGGGACATATTTTTTACTAAATGATGTAAGTTTACCTTTATAGTTTTGTCAAAATATAATTTATTTCTAATGAAACTGTTTTTTCGTTAAAACAGCCTATGATTCCATTAATTTGCACAGTACTGTAGCTATCAATCATGTCTTGACTTTTTGACATCATGAAAGCTTTATTTGATATCAATTTCTGATCTTTCAACTCAGTTGGCTGGTAACTTTCACTTGATCCAAACGTGTTATTTTCAAGTAAGGGTTCAGTATGTTAATTTTTCCATGTTATCATCGAGATTATGTCGATTAATTTTAAGTTTATTTAACTTTTTATATGTAAATTAAAGGCTTTTATACGATTGTTAGTGACTTTTTGCAAATGCTTTAAATAATTATACTACCTTTTTATATTATTAGTGAAAATTTTAATATTTGCATTAAATTAAATTGGAATTACTTACTTTCAGGTATCACTTATTATGGTACGATCGTTCCGAAAACGTTTTGAAATTTTTTAATCTCTTTGTATATTTTCAAAATTTTAGAAATTATTATAAAAATAGATATATATTTACCAAGATAGTGATTATAGTGAAGGTTTGTATACATATAAGCCGTGGATAGAGTGAACAGATATTTAGGTAAATTTTTATTATTAATACTTACACTTTATCATTAGGTAAATTTTGTGTAATTGCCGCTTCCGTTTTCTCGCCGAAAGCAAAATAACCAAAGAAGCCCATCGCAGTGTATACAGAGAGTACAGAAAACATTGCTACGTTCAATACTCCCACAGGTCCCACAAAAGTATGAGTCACCTAAGAATAATGAGCAATACAATTTAATAAAATCTAAAAATATTTTAATAACTTAAATTAAAATTAAAATAAAAATGTATTGAAAGTTCGCGACCTTTTAATTCGGGGGATAACATGTAAAAATAAAATGCATATTAAAAAAGGCTGTAAATTTATCCAGTATAGCTATTACAACAATCTGTCATCGAATTCAAAGCTGTGAGCGATTTTTTGTTTTGCGAACTTTAACTCAAAAGTCGGCAACACTACACAGAATGAAGACCTAAAAAATGTACTGGGAAAGTTCGGCATAGGTCAGAGAAACAAAAGAGAAGACCTCTTAATCAAGTTTGCTATCACAAATAACTATTCCTTTATTAATACTCGATTTAAACACCACATATGCCGACTTTATACTTGGAAAAGTCCTGGAGATAGGTCTAGAAATCAAATTGACTACATCCTTACTAACATTCGCTGGAGATCATTAAGCCAAATAGTCAGATTATGTCCAAAAGTGATATTTGGATCAAATCATACTTTTCTCGTAGCTAAAGTAAAGCACAAACTCAAAGTGCCCAACAGAGAGAGAAAGAGGATATAACTAAGAAAAGACAACCTTCTTCAAGAAGTGCAAAAGAGTTTTCCCTTTATTGATAAGGGTGTATCACAAGAAATATGGGAGACTATTAAACATTGTGTAAAAACACCAATTAATCTATCAAAGGTAAATAATCCTATGAAACAGAATTACTGGATAACAGATAATACCCTTAAAATAATTGAGAATCGAAGAAGTCTATCTCAAAGTGGTGTTCGTAATGAAAGGGAAAAAGTTAGTTTAAGAGACCTTAACAAATAAATAAAACGAAGATGCAAGGCTGATAAACAGCAATACTATCAAAATATATGCAAAGAAATTGGGAGCCACGATCAAAACAATCAACCAAGGGATCTTTTTAGAAAAATTCACTACATAACAAGAGACTTTAAAGCCAGAATTTGGGCCGTTGAAGACAACACAGGAACCCTGAAAACCAACAGAGAAGATATAGTAGAAGATGTATGGAGTTTATGTTGCCAGGATCTATATAAAGAGGATTAACACCAGAAACTTATTCACCAAACCTCTGAGGAAATCGAAGAAGAACCTAACATACTCGAGAATGAAATAAGACTGGGGCGATCAGTAAACTCAAGTATAACAGCACCAGTTCCAGCTATAATAACAGCAGAAAAGCTTAAAGCCACAGAAGAAACCGGAATAAAATTGCATCACTTGCTATGTAACAAAATATGGGATTCCAGCATTGGCCTGACTACTGGACAAAATCTACAATAACTACAATACATAAAAAAGGCAGTTTCCATAAATGCGACAACTACAAAATCATCTCCTGTATCTTTCATGCCAACAAAATAATGCTACATATAATCAATGAGAGACTGAAAACTTTCCTACAAAGAGAAATTACCCAAGAGGTATTTTACTGGATTTACCAAAGGTAGAGGTACTCTAGAACACCTTCTGAACCTAAGACAAATGGTAGAAAAATCTAGGGAATTCAATATCCCACTATACATTAATTTTTAGATTATCGCAAAGCGTTCGACAGGGTCAAATAGAAACACTTATTTCAAATGCTTAAAGAAGTAGGCGTACCACAACACTTAAGAACACTATACTGTAACAGTTAAAGTGCTTGACACACCCTCGAATGAATTCCATCCAGAACAAGATGTCAGGGTGTCATGTATACTGTCTCCACAATTATTTAATATATATGGGGAGCAAATCGTCAAAAAGAGTTAATTGATCCCATAGCTCTGGTTGAAAACGAAAGTTAAATATTCGGTCTGTAATTAAACATATCAAAGACAAAGATCATGATAGTGGATAGACTACACAACAATCATCCACGCAAAACCACGATTGACTGGTTTGGTCTTGTGAGCTCATACTTATATTTGGATCATTGATCTCAAACACAATGTCACTATAGGAAGAAATAAACACAGATGGGATTTAGCAAAAGTCGCTGTAGGAAAGATGGCCAAATTATGGAAGGACTCTCAAATTTCACGAACTGCCAATACTGACATACAGATGTGAATCTTGGACCCTACGACAAGCGGAAAGAAGAAATATAGACGCGACTGAAATGTTCTGTTGGAGAAGAATGTTACGAATTTCGTGGACCAACCACAGGACAAATAATTCAATTTTAAATGGGCTAAAGGTCAACACACGACTTTCCAACAAAGTCCATCTCCAACAATTAAAATACTTTGGATATGTTATGAGGGCAGACACAGAAAACATGGAAAGACTTATTATCCAAGGAAAGATAGAAGGCTGAAGATTACGAGGAAGATCACTAACAAGATGGATCGATCAAATTACCAGAATATGTAAAAGACCTATGCATAAGTTAAAAGAAATGACAAAAGAATGAAACGAAAAAGATATTTTTGGTTATTGACATATAAAATGTGTAATAACTTACCATTGAATTTTCCACAGGCATAATCGTACCAATTCCTTCAATAGAGAAAAGAACAGTACTTATAAATGTCGGAAGACTTGCTACGTCTGTGTATAGATGTCGTTCTTTTATATCTACCTTCTGAATTGTAAGGGCAATGTAATACAAAGTAATTCCAAAAGCTATTACAATAGTTATATTAGCGGTTAATGATAATGGAACTAGATGCTTCAGTTCTCGGATCTGACACAAGCAGAGCAATATTGCTAGTGCCATTAACTTAAAATACAACCCCCAGTCTGCCGCCGGTGGATAATACGGTGCTATGAGCTAAAAAAAAAAAACAAATAAAATATATAATTATCGTACAAATAAAACAATGCAAAGTACTTTAATTTATAAATCTGGCATATCTGATGAAGCTTAGAAAGATCTAGTACTGAAAGTTTTGTAAGCTATGGACATATTATATTTCCTGCATTGAAAGGCCTCATTTTCACTATTAATAAAACATTTCCATATAACGAAATTTGAAATTTGGTGCGTGCCCATGACTCTTAATGGAATGAAAATAATTATCTAAATTGCCAAAATTTACATTCACTTATACAGTAGAGCTCACTTCTATGGTCAAAGTTAGCAGTAGATAATAACATTTTCATTTCAGTATCTACCATAACAGTTTTGTAATAGTTTATCTTTTAAAAGTTTATAGTTTAAGACAAAATTGCTATTGTCTGCTCCAGTTGCCGACAAAACGCCAGAAAAAAGAGGAGTTTTTTGAGTTTTAAGAAAGTGAGGTTAGAAAATCGAAAACATGATGGGCTAGATAAAGTTAAATAAGTCATTAGGATTGGTACAAAAAAGACAGGTTCCTGCAGAAAATTAAAGGTTGTCTATACTGTTAGGGCTATCGTTAAGAATTTATTAAAATTGTTAATAATCAAAGTATAAGCTTAGTTTAAGAAAGAAAAACCGAACTTTAATCTAAGAATGTGGAATAAAATGAAAGTTGTACCATAAGATACATTCATGGATGTCCTAAAGTAGTAAGAAAGTAACAGTAGCTACTTGCAAATGATTTCTCAGAATGTAGAGCGCTTCGTATCAATGTTGCGCAGTTAATCTTAATGCTAAATTTTTAATCAAATAAATCTGGTTAAATCAGGACATCTACGAACATTTTCTTGGTAAATTACAAAAAAAAACAGACAAGGTGCTATTCCGATATTGGCAAAAAGTCATATACAAGATTTAATCATCAAGAAAACCAAAGCTTACTTTGAACAACTATTTTTGTTATCTAAATATTCAGGTTTAAACTCTGTGCTGGGGGTATATATATACCACGAGGATCTTCTATATTCGACCGAAACCCTGCTCCGGCGTTGCAGAGGCGGTAACAAAAACGACTACAACACATTGGGTAACTCTCAAATCCCTGGAATGGTGGAAGAATTCATCAGGACAAAGACAGGCTAAATAGTTCATTATGAAACATTCACCAAAATTTACGGAAGACTATTATGCAAAGACAGAAAAACAGTCAAAGCCATAGTAGGTCTGCTAACAGGGCGCTGTAAGCTAAATAGGCAGAATTTCCATACTCCTTAAGTTTTCTTCCACTTGTATCCATTTCAGTTTCGATCTGCTTCTGATTCTCTTACCTAATGATATCCATTCCGTTGTATTTCTTAACGAATTTTTCTTCTCTTTTTTCATTATGTGTCCATACCATGTGCTTCTATTGCTCTTACTATGTTATCTTGACCCATCCATTCTTGTATTTTGTAATTCATCCATTGTCTTGCATCCTCATCGTTTTCTCTCTTTGGTCCCAGTATTTTTCTCATAATGTTCCTCTCAAACACTTTCAGTTGCTCTTCTTGTCTTGCTCTTAATGTAAATGTCTCTGAAGCATATACCACTATTGGTCGTATGGTCGTTTTATAGATTTTTTGTTATTTTTGTTCTGTATGGAAATTAATAATGCCAGCTTTTAGAACAAACAACAACTCAAGCAAATATATTAAGAACAACAAGAGCCTAAAGAAAAAGCGCTTACACAGTGGTGTGTACAAACTTATTTGTGGCGATTGTCCTAAAACTTACATCGGTCAAACGGGTAGAACCCTTAACAAACGGATAGCAGAAGACAAAAGGGCTTTCAATAATATAAAACAGATTCTACCTACGCACTTCACCGTATATAATCTTCTAAATCATAATCGTTCTTTTAATAACCAATTTCAAATTCTTCACATTCAAAATTAAGGCCTTAAGATATCATTATTAGAATTTATGGAAATTAAAGAAAAAATATAATTTTGAATGACCAACTTGAGACAAACAGTTCTCTCCTCCTCAACTTATTCAGGGAAATACTATAAAGTGTTTGACTAATAACAAAAATAGCTCACTTGAGAAAAACACTCTGCCGGAATAGCTGTAGTGATAATAAATTATAATATAATAAATTTTATGGAAGTGTTGAAAAAAGTTTTCAGTGTTTTATTGCTTGATAAAATGAATTTCCATCAAGTAACAGTCGAATCCATTACATATTATATATGTATATGGTTAGTGATACTTACTTTTGCTAAGGATTCTGATATAAGAACAACGTATACTGCAGCTGATAGGTAGTAGGTTAGACCAAGTGCAATTTCAATGAAAACCCTAAAAATAAATAGTGACTATTATTAAAATTATTACAAAAGGCTTTTAATAATTTTATTGTTTTTGCAAATACGGCAAAATTAGAATCTTTGATTTGGTATAGGCAGAATTTGAAAAAGGGATCGAAAAATCATTATGTTTACAAGTCGTAGTTACAAATTTTCTTATTTTTCTTCAACATTTAGACTTATGGTCTGTTTATTCTTCGGCACATGTTTTTTAGCCCAGGTGGTATATGTTTAAAATAATAAAATAACGTGTGAATTTGTAACGTATATAAGCGCAATTTTTTTTGCAAAAATGGCTCCAAAATATCACTACAAAGGATAATTTTACTGTGCATGAGTTGTAAAATGTGGGCTTAACTTTTTAATAAACAAAATATGACATAATTTTTAAAATATCAAAAAAAAAAATCTAAAAAACACAAAAAACCAGTTAAAAAAAGGTTTTTTTTGTAAGCATATTTTCCATACTAAAATCAAAAATAGGATCTTTATGTTCCGAGAAACAAAATTTTTTATTATATTTAATCATCGCACAAAATTTCATTAAAATTGATTCAATAGTTTTTGCAAAATAATTTTGCATTAATTTTTTTTTTAATTTTTTTAATTTTCAAAATTATGCAGGTCAAAAACTAAAACTTCTAGATTACATGGAAAATTTTTTTACATATATAAGACCGTTTAAGATTTCAAACCCATTTTGAAAAATAAAATTCCATCGATTAGAGGAGTCTAAAGGATTAAAAAAATTGTTTAAATTTTAGGCTTATAAACTATTTGAATAACTTTATCAATTGTTATTGTTTCAAACGGCACAAGAAAAATCATAGAAATAAAAAATGAGAAAAACGTCACCGTCCGAGGCAGAAAGGAAATAAACGAGGCCATTGAAAAATTCTACACTAAATTATACTCGGCAAATACACAACCACAACAACGACGTACTGAACGAACAATAATTAACACCGGCTCAGAAGAAATACCGGACATAACCGACTATGAAATAAGAATGGCCCTAAATCAACTAAAAACTAATAAATGTCCGGGAGAGGATAAAATTACAGTAGAAATGTTGAAAATTGGTGGAAGAAAAATAGAACAGGTATTAAATATTTTATTTAATAAAGTAATTGATGAAGGAAAGATTCCTCAAGAATGGTACAACTCCGAAGTCATTTTACTATTCAAGAAAGGAGACAAAGCAAACATCGAGAATTACCGACCAATATCCTTGCTCTCACATCTGTATAAATTACTAACTAAAATCATAACCAACCGCCTAACACATAAGCTCGATTTCTATCAACCTTTCGAGCAGGCTGGATTCAGAAAACATTCTAGTACCATAGACCACTTGCACACCGTAAAAATACTGATAGAAAAATGCACCGAGTATAATGTTCCAATTCATATGGCGTTCGTCGATTTCCATAAAGCATTCGATTCCATCGAATTATGGGCAGTGCTTGAATCTCTAGAAAATGCACGTATAGATTCAAGATACACTAACATAATTAAAAACATATATGAAAATGCCACCATGCAGATAAAGCTGTACGAAAGCACAAAAACTAATCCCATAAGACTACAACGGGGAGTAAGACAAGGAGACACCATCTCTCCCAAACTATTTACCCTTGCTCTAGAAGACATTTTTAAGAAACTAGAATGGAACAATAAGGGTATCAACGTCGACGGATCATACTTAAACCACTTGCGATTCGCAGATGACATAGTTTTATTAGCCGATAATATCCAAGAACTAAATGATATGTTACAACAATTAAATGCAGTTTCAGGAGCAGTAGGCTTAAAAATAAACTACAGCAAAACAAAAATACTGAGCCGAGACCAGACAAATATAACAATACAAAATCATACCATAGAAAATGTTGAACATTATGTATATCTAGGTCATGTTATCAAACTAGGAAAACCAAATCAAGATGCTGAAATTAAAAGAAGAACACAACTGGCATGGGCGCTTTCGGCAAATTAGCATATATCTTGAAAAACACCTCCATTCCTGTAAACTTAAAGAAAAAGGTGTATACCACATGCATACTACCAGTTTGTACTTACGGCCTGGAGACAGTAGCCCTTACCAAAAAATCTGCTAAAAAATTAGAAACAACGCAAAGAGCAATGGAACGAATCATGCTTGGAATATCACTAAGAGACAATATTAGAAACACCGAGATAAGACGCAGAACGAACACTAGGGATATTGTGGAAGAAATTACAAAAATGAAATGGCGCTGGGCAGGTCACGTAGCCCGATATAATGACAACAGGTGGACACGGAGAATTCTAGAATGGAGACCAAGGACGACAACAAGAAGCATGGGAAGACCTCAAAAAAGATGGGTAGATGACATAAGAACAGTGGCAGGCAAACAGTGGATTAGATTGGCGCAAGATAGAGAAAGATGGAAGCAATTGGGAGAGACCTACATTCAGGAGTGGATGGAAAATGGTTGACAAAGAAGAGTTAGGATCGGCCAAAATTGACTGCGGCTTACAATAAAAGTAAAAGGTTTTATGTCCTGTTTTTTAATTAAAAACCTTTAATGTATGAAACACTATTTGGGTATCTATACGAAGCACTGACTTTGTAATCATACTATATAAATTCGTAGCTTTGAAGGAAATTTTTTCAACTTTAAATTATACTCGCGTAGGTACTAGCTGGTGGATTTTTGTTGGATAAAGTTATTTGGCCTTAAACACGAACTTTTGAAAAAAATATATTATTTTAAACATTATGTATGTTTTGTGATGGCTTTCCAGAAAACTTGGAACTGAGGACTAAAATAGTTGAACTGCGACGCAAGCAAGTCTGGCAATATGTCCAGATATCGATTTTTACACGACGATCCCTGCAGTATCTTATGAATTTTTTTTTCTATCGAGAATAATAAAAAAATATTGTATAACTCTGCACGAGGCTTGGGAGTGCAGGTTTTAGAACAAAACAGGCCTTTGAAGATACCAATGCACTAATAATAAGAGTTATCTTAGAACGATTAGGCAGCAATTATTGTAGCTGACGATATTTATATCTTTGTTATCTTCGGTCAAATTGTCGCTTTAAATTAAAAGATAAATTTTTGTTAACACAGTAAAGCAAAAAGCAGAAGAAGTGTATGACCGTGAGTCATTCAGCCCAAGTAGTTTAAAGTCATAACTTGGATTTATGCCTGCTTTTTCGAGATGCGATATCACGTTAGATTTTCATTATCAAGGAAAGCAACAAATTATTAAACTCGCTAGTAAATAAAAAATTCAAGTCTTAAAATAATAGTTGCGTAGTACATAGGTAAAAAAGTTATAAAATTAAATTGAATACTCTGCGAAATTTGTATTTTAAGAAAGGATGTCAGAAAAAGAACGTTCTTCATTTATCAATATTTCCACCCACTCAATCTACAGCAGAACAACACCGTTAAAGAGTATATTATGAAGTTCAACAGTGGCTGAGTAATAACTTGAACTTTGCAGAGTGGAGTTAAGAGTTTAAAAAAATGATTTAAAACATATATCCAGAAATTACAGGAGCTACTGCCAGAAAATTAATTAAAAATGATTAGCTTTAACTGCAAAAAGACTACTTCAAAACATACAGCTGCGTTAAACATGGTTTAAAATGTTCTGATTATTGTACTCATTGCCAATGCTAATTATACAAAAAACAACAATTTCCGAGATATCTACGGAAATCAAGATGGACATTGATTATGATGAGGAGATAGCTGCAGAAAAAGAAATTGGGGATGCCTTACTAGGATCTCCTGAAGAAAATGTGTTTCAATTGGAAAATGAAGAGGTTGACAATGAAGACGATAGTTAATAACAGGATACTCAGCCAAACTGTAAAAAGCCTATAGTGGAAAATTAAATATATAATGGAATATAATTGAATTATAATAAAAATAATAAAATGTTTATTTATATTTTTGAAAGTACTTATTTTTAAATGAGTTAAAAACCAATTTTATTGCATTTACTATTTCGTCGGTATACTGCGAAAACCAGGTAAATGTCGGAATACCGAAATCGAGAAAAAACGTTTTTAAAGTTTAGTTTTATATTGTGAATTAAGCAGTCAGCTTGTTTTTGATATTAGGTATTCTAGTGAAAGATGCATATATCTGAAATGATATTCTATTATTAGTTTGAAAAAGTTGAGACACCTATCTGACTAATCCTAAATTTAAGTTGGAAATGCTATCACTTAACTGGTTTTACCTGTAAATCTAGATAAATCAATTACTCTTCAAATAACATATTTAACACAAATATAATAAACCAAGTATAATATTGTCCAGTTTTGTGATCGAGATATGAGGCTTTTACTAGGTAATAGCAATGTTTTAAGGTATTAGTCGATATTTATGACATTTAACTGGTTTTCCCTGAAAATTTTATTAACAGCTGTGTGTAGTTATAGTTATTGTTTATATGAATGACAGGCAGTTTTATAGAAAAAATCAAATTTATTTTGTATATAATAATAACAATATTATTATTATGACGCTTCCTCGTCCGATTCGTCACTGAAAGCAGGCTCTGGTAAGATGTTTGTTACATCATTTCCCGTTTTCAAATTACGATACCACCCGTGATATTCCTCCGGTATCACTCCCTTACTAGCTTATAGCTGTACCAAATCTCTCTTTTTTGCTATGCTAATTTTCAAATGTGCATCATAAAGTCGCTTAAGTTCTTCAAGATTGCTTGAATTAGTTGATAACTTGGCGTGCTTTTTTCTTGTTGACTACCGTGCAGTATCAGTAAGGAAATCATTGAGGCTTGTTGACATGTCATAATTAAAATAGATTCTGTTTGTCTCTCCTTTCACGAATCTCATTCTTTTTATCTTCAACCACATTATTTTTTCGCCGTTTTGGTCTTTTGTCCGGTTTTTAATTAAAGTGTGTGACACATTTTTTAAATCATAAAAGTCGTAGTATTTAAATCCTTTACATTTGTATGGTTCTATACATACTTTTTTATCATCAACCTTGATATTTCTATTTCCTCTTGCATTTTGAAAAACAGACAAGTAATCTGGCATCCCATAGATAGATCTGTGTTTTTTAGCGGTTTCGTTACTACTCTGCATAGAGTCAACTTCCATATAGGAATGTCCAGAATCAAAAAATTTGTGTTCAATAATATTTAAATGGATTCTGTCCTCTGCAGGTATCAGAAAATAAACTTATTTCACTTACATATTCTGGAACACATTTTGATAAGTAGTGGAGTATAATGCTTTCTATTTCAGAACTTCCTTGTCTACCGTTAATTTCTGACCAGTCAAAACAGTAAGCTGCATTTGGTAATGCGGCTTCATATACACACAAATTGTAGACACATAATTTTCGAGAATAATATAGTTTTCCAGTCAATCCACTTGGAATCTGTAGTACGGCCTGTAGATCAAAAGTAACTGAAACAAAATCCCGTTGTTCATTAGATCTTTTCTTATCATTTTGTTTTTTAAGATTACATACTTCTTTTCTTTTCTGATGTTGTCTGTAACTGTCTTCTAAATCCGATTTGTCAGTTGGATTAGCCCTATCATATTTATTACAAACTGAACATTGATCTTTTTTAGCAACAAAAAAGCTTAAATTATAGTCGTTAGAAAATATTCTTCGATATGTAATTTCGCTAACACCTTCCAGTTTCTTCTGCACATAGTCATTTATAAAAAGTTGGTACATTTTTCTTATACTTAAATTTTTGTCCAAATATCTACGCTTTGAACTTTGGCGAATATAATGTGGGCCCATGGTTGGAAAAGACTCAATATGAGCCTTCACGATTTTTCGGGTTTTACTGCTTGTTTTATTTGGCGGTGTATGCTTGCCTCTTTTATCCGTATCTGCATAACAGCCTAGAATATCAGTTTTTCTTACAACATCTTGTATTAACGACTCTGATATACAAAGTGTCTTACAAAGAAATTTCTCACATACCTGTATGTCTTGATCATTCAAAGAAAAGTAACACTTTTTGGAAAATGCACGTGGTTTTTTAAACTTCAACGGACTGCAACGACTCTCTTTGGTGGCTCCGTTTTAATACGTGCAATAAGAAAATGTTTCTGGACTATATATTCTAACTTTCAATAATCACGACATAGTCTTTGTCTGTAATCTTCGCTGAAATAACTGGCACATTTGTAAAAGCACTCTGAACAATTAACTGGTTTTGGCATTGCTGGTCTATGGTCTTTTTTTTATCTTATAAGGCAAACCCTCAGCACGCCTCCTTTTTGCGACATTTATTACCCAATCTTTGGGGTTAGCTTTTCTCCAACGTTTTAGTGGACGTACGTCTTTCCATACTTTGTCAAGATGTAGATTTAATATTCAACTAGCTATTTCAGTTGACACTAAATTGTTCGTGGGTGCACCTATTTCAGTATCTTTTTTCTCATTATTTAGGCTATCAAAGTGTGTAAATCATATAGACTTCCTAGAGAGAGCGATCCCTCTTCACTTGGCTGATATGTGGGGTCTACATCTGAAAAGTCAATATCAAAAATGAATTCCATCATTGAGACTATATTGTTCTCAGAATCATCAACAATTGAACTGTTGTCTTCAGTTATTCTATCTGTGTATGTGTTATAAAGATCATTTATGGGTTTAGCTTAGTAACCATTTCTAAATTTTAACTCAACCCGTTTTCAGGTAGAATGAAGTAAGTGTACTTAAAGGTTTTTACTAGTCGATATGAAAGAGAAATTTTAATAAATCATACACGTAAAATGTATTAAAGACACTTATCACCTTTTTACTGAATATGGTTTGCAGTAGTAGAAATATATTGTTGTTCGTCATAATAATATATGTGGGCTTACTTTGTTTTACATGCAACAGAACTTTAATTTTATGGAAGTAAGTAGCGATATATTGTTTTATTTGAAAACGAAAAGTTGATTAGGTGTAACTTATTTGTTTATTACACAAATTATCTGCTGAATGGTAAGTCGTATCATTTATTTGGTTTTACCTGTATGTAGAGCGGAAAAAGCTGAGAATTTTGGTATACTTAACTCAATATTTTAAAATTTGTCATTTACCTGGTTTTCGCAGTATACTGACGATTTTATAGCTATCAATAAAATATATTGTGTAATCTAAAAATTTTTAAATGAAATTCACTGGTTTTATTCCGTAATTTTTTGTAACAATAGATAATGAAGAAGAAATAATTTTCTGCACAAACCCTCCTTATAATAAATAAATATGTGCAATAAATAAAACTAGTTTTACAGTGAATAATTTTTCGCTGTTTAAAGTACCTATAAATTTTATTATTATATACTTGCAAATGCGATATTTGATTTTTTTAGCTTGCGAGACCTCGATTAAAAAAAAACTTCAAAGTTGGTTGAAAGAAAGAGCAGATAATTGAAATTTTTTTTGCGCGATGCGATTTTGAACGTCTAAAATCAATTTCGATTCAGCCACGGCGGAGGTTTTTTTAATTACGACGTTAATTGCATGCGATTATTTTAAAAACGTTTTATTCTCGACCGATCTTATGGCTAAGTTGATGTTATTCGTTTTGACACCCTACTTTATTATAGATCTTAGGCATGTATTCCATATTTTCACCTCACCGTCTGTCTCTTTTATTTGTCCATATTTGTTTTCTCTGGCAAATCTGAGTTATAAAACTAAGTAAATAAATCTAAGTTACGCAAAATTTTCATGAAAAAGTCTTTTACTTACTTCGCACAGAATGCCCATGGTCGAATCCAACTCGGTCCAGTGTGGAAAATGGCCTCTACTGTTTCTGAAAATCCCAAGCTTGGAGTCCTGGTCCTGATGCATATTTTGTGGGAAGCACGAACCTATAATATGCGGACCTGGGTGTTAAAAGAAAACATAATTTAAGCCAGTTCCGATATTGATTTAATGTTAATTCGACATGCATGTTCTATGTGCCTAATTTATTTTTAATGTATATATCTGGAAATACTTATTATGCAAGGAAAGGTAGAAGTCCTAAGATCACGAGGAAGATCCTCAACAAGTTGGATCGATCAAATTACAGGAATGTGCAAAAGACCTATGCATGAGTTAAAAGAAATGACCAGGGACAGAGAGATCTTTCGAGACGGACAATACACGTTATTACGATGACTACTACACTCCTTCCGGGAGGTCACGATTGAGGAGAGATGTATATGTAGCTAAGCTTAGTTATTGTCTGAGTTACGATTTATGTAGTAGCCAAACAGTATTAGGGTAATGACTTTGTTAAATATATTAATTTATATTATATTAATACTTGGGAAATATTATTTTTTTTCTTAGTGTACCTCATAATTTAAGAACATTGACGATCATCACGGATTTTACTCTGTTTGCAGCAGTTATTTCTTCCACATAATTTTTCTTCCACATTCCCTTGCATAGCCAATCCCATAAACTCATATTCTTTATTTCTTAATCTGTGACCAAAAATACTAATTTTTCTTTCCTTCGAGTACTTCTTTTTTCTTTTTCTTCATATGTCTTAAAGTTTTTATGTTTATTACTTGTTGTGTCAATAATATTTTCCACATTCTTAGATAACACCAGTCTTTTTTCAGTTGCATACTTAATTGTCCAGGCTTCAACTCCATATAACAGGACAAAGAAGATGTAGCATCTCAATACTCTTGTTCTAATTTCTATTCCCAGCTTTTTACTGCATAATACTGTTTTCATCTTATTCTTATTCCTTTTGGGAAAATATTATTTGGGAAATTCTTCTTCCACAAGTTCCATCTTTTATCGAAGTTCCATCATCATGGCTAAGCGGATATTGCAGACTGCCTGTAGTGCTTTAAATAGTAGCTTCGCTACTGTATTTAAACCATGCCCTCAAGTTCTTAAGCCAGGATATTTTTCATTTTCCCACATTTCCCTTTCCTCGAATTTTGAACAGTTTCTAGTTTAAGAAGCTAGTCGTCTTCCTGGGCTTCTCTTACTAAACCCTTTCCCTTTAATATCGAACTAAAGTAAACTATCTTTCTCTTTCTGTGCCATACTTGATTATCGTACGTTGGCTCTCAAATTGGCTACACTAATTTTATTGACGGCAGCTCGGAAAAGAGATGCAGAGGATTAAATCATTTCCTCAGGTTTCATACAGTTCACCATTGAAAACACTATATTTTGCACTATTCACATAGATCTTCTTCTTCTTCAGGTTCCTTCTCCTATCGGAGTTTGGAAATCATCATCGCTATCTTAATTTTATTGGCCGCGCTTCTGAATAATTCTAATGAGCTGCAACCGAACCACTCTCTCAAATTTCTTAGCCAGGATATTTTGCGTCGTATCCACATAGATAAAAGACGTTAAAATCAAATAGATAAAATACGTTATTCACATAGATAAAAGACGTTAAAATCAAATAGACGATTGCATTTCCTTTCAATTCGAACGCCACCATTACTATACACGTATTTAGAGTTATTCGCCTCTCATTAGGAACACTTGTGGCTGTTCAAACGGAAATAAAATGCAATCTATTTTGCTTTTATAATAAAATAACACGCCTAAGTACGCTAGCAGCTACCACTATATGAAGCAACAAGAAGTAAGGAGACTTCTCTCGGATAGCCAAATAGGTGAACCGCAAATCCAAAATTTACTGAAAGCTATTGGACGATGCTAAGAATACCCTTTTATTCCGACAATTCCGGGTTGAACCGCGTCGATTATCATTGCTCCAAGCTTTGTACGTCCTCTTCGATGTCTTTTTCAGGGCTTCCAAGATCTCAGTGTCCTGAGTCCCCAGCCACTACTACACTAATCACTAATCAATGTATTACTGGTGCTGGGAATAGAGGACGGGTAATTTATACCGTCGATGGTGACGTGGCTTGGGTAGAGGTTGGCGAGGGGGCTAGCGTGGGGATTGGCGCGGGGATTGGCGGGGGGTTGGTGCGAACATTTCTGACAGTAGGATTTTGACTGACAGGTGGAGCGGACGATATTTTCTTAAGGAGAGGTCTCCAAGTGTCGAAGGTAACCGTATGTCGTCATCTCTTTTATTGAGAAAATTTGGCCTCTTTTTAATTTCTATGGGGGGTTATGGTTCTGGAATTTTCAAAATCAATTTTGTGACCTGTATGAAGATGGTGTTGACCTAGAGCTGAAATTGAGTCAGAATTTCAAACAGAAATAGAATGTTCATAAATCCTATTTTGGATTCTACGATTTGTTTGGCCTATATAAGATCGGGGGTACATGGCACAAGAAATTTCATAAACTCCGTGTTTTTTATTTGGAATGTTGTGTTTGATTGATCGAACAAGGGATGAAAGTTTTTGTTAGGGGGTAAATATTGCTTTTATTCCTCTTGATTTTAGAATTTTGTTGATTTTGTCAGTGACACCTTTGATGTAAGGAAGAAAAGCTCTTGTATAATGAGGGTCTGAGTCTTTGAGTTTAGATTGAGTGGGAGATTGATATCTGTAAATGCTCCTATTGATGTGATTTTCGCAGTAACCGTTTTGGATGAGGGCTTGTTTTAAACTAGAGAGCTCAGGGGGTCTACTTGCATCATCGCAAAGGCGTATTGATATCGAGATAAGCGTATTAATGACTGAAATAATTTGTGAAGGGGGATGATGAGAGTTGGTATGCAAGTAACGATTGGTATGGGTGAGTTTTCGATAAAAAAAAGTGATGAAAACCTTGGGATTGGTTTTGACAGTTTCCACCTCCATCGTGAACTAGCTATTTGGATGTATACCATTTAGATGAGTTTAAAAAGACACCAAAGCATCCCTGCCATGAGGTCAAACGATGAATATTATATCGTCAACATATCGTAGCCAACGGGTTTGAGCATTGATGTGGATAGTGCTGGGGTCTCTAAGTCTTCCATAAAGATATTGGCAATTACTGGAGATAGTGGGGAGCCAATTGACACACCATTTATTTGTCTGCAGATTTTGGAAGATGAAATAAGTGTTGGACATACAATGTTTAATGAGAGATTAGTGGTCTTGCTGGATACTGTATTTAGTTTTCAGAATGTTTAGAGTTTCGTCTAATCTTAGCTCTAAGTTTAATTGTACTAACCGCGGAAACCTTTCGTAACCTTCAACTACAGCACCTGAATTGGTTAATGATTACAAGATGCACAAAGCGCGTGAGATCAAGAAATCGTTTTGAAAAAGCCAATCTCCATAGTCAACATTCACTACGATTCACATTGCAAGATTAGAGTGGAGTAAAGAATTTTAAAACTAAAATTAAAGTTATTGGTCTACAATCTTAATGACGAATCTGGATTTTTATTTTATCTAGATTATCGCCGAAAAAATGTGAAAAGTAAAAGACATATATAGAAAGTTTAAAGCGACAAATCATGAGAAAAATATCTTATTGCCTATATATTCAGTATATTGCTTCCTTTTTAAGAAGAATCTATGTGCAATGTTTTTAAGACTCTTCACTTAAGAATTATTGCTCATACGGATGGATGGAGGACGGACAAAAACACGATTTCGATAAGGATCTGTTTTCGCCTTAAATAAAACTTAATAAAAAAAGAAAAAACATATTTTTCTTCTGTCTGCTTATAGAAGTTTTCACTCATAAGTTCATTTATAAAAATATTTCTCGAGTTTTCCGATATGTTCAGTTTGAGTTAATGTTTTATTACTTATGAATCAGTCGTACCTATATATTAAAAAAACGTATCAAAATATTTACTGTTTTTATTAGTGTTAACTTGAAACAATTAATTAAAATATCCTTGATGATGTCCAATTTCTGATATAAGGGAAACATAATGCAGAATAAAAGGGAAGATATTATAAATGGTTATATAATTACTGCACTTATACATGCAAATGTATGATGTGAAACGGTGGCTAATGTGTTAACGGTGGCTAATTCTAAATGTATTAAAGTCAATGTGACTATATAAAATTTAATATACTTACCAATAAGTGCACATTGTATGTACATAAGATGCCTACAAATATAGTTCCTATGGTTCCAACTAGTAACCCAGCAGTTTTAAAAGCTCTAGGTACTGAGAAGATTCCTATTCCTAATGAGCCTTTTATTATATGTACTACTGCTCCAAAATATCTAAAACATAAAATTATAATTATGAAATTAAAAACTAGTAGAAATATTAGTAATTTTTTTATAAAACAATCCTGATTTTTAAATATTGTTTTATGTGAGATTCAATCACAACTGATTGTAATGAAAATTATATTTTACTTATATTTGTTATTTTTTATATTTTTTTTCACGTTTTGATTTTTAATCCGGGAATAGTTGAAGGGTCTCGGGAGAAAGCCATGAATGTCACAAATTAACTAAAATTGAGTTAAGTACGCCATCTAGTAAGTTTTGTTAATATCTATGTTTGGACATATTGTATGTATGGACATTTCAAATAAGGAAGAAAACAGTGCGTGTTACATCGAGTTAGAATCTATGGAGAGGGCATCACATGACTAAAAACGACCTCACTTCGGCCATATTGTTTTGACACTCTTGACAGATCGTATATGTTTATTTACGTTTGTTGTTTTTCGAATATTTTTAGTTTTATAATACTTTTATAGAAACTGTAATAATATATTGTGATATATATATATATATATATATATATATATATATATATATATATATATATATATATATATATAATGGCTATACACCCCAGTGTGGGGTTAAACCGCAAATGCTTTCTAGATCCGATTTCTTAAGTGGATCAGTCTTTTTTGTTTATCTTATCTTCTTGACAATATCTCTCCATTTTTTCCTGTCTCTAGTTCTTCCTCTCCATTCTCTGACTCCTGCCCTTTGGAGGTCTTCTTCAACTTCTTGCAGCCACTTTGATCTCGGTCTTCCCCTTCTCTTTTTTCCTCCTGGATTCCATTCCATCATTGCGTATGTCACTGCCTCATCGCCTGCTCGCCAAATGTGACCTAACCATCTAACTCTGCATTGCTTTATTTTAGTTACGATGTCTTCCTTAAGTTCTTCCTTAATTTCTGCATTTGTTCTGCTTCTATATTCATTTTGCTCTGTTCTGATTGGTCCTAGTATGGTTCTCATAATCTTTCTCTCTGCTATTCTTAAGTCTTCTTCATCTTTTTTAACCATCGTCATTGTTTCTCCTGCATATAATAATATTGGCCTAATTATGGTGTTATAAATGCTCATCTTACTTTTTTTAGTCAGTGTTTTGCTTTTAAGTAATGTTTTGTTTGCAAAATAAGCTTTATTCGCTGCTAATATTTTTTCTTTTATTTCGGATTTCCTTTCTCCGGATTTACTTATTGTAACTCCTAGGTATTTGAAGTATTCTACTTCTTCAAACTCAGAACTTCCTATTTTGATTTTTTCTTTCATTGGTTTTTTTCCTAATCTTAATATTTTTGTCTTTTCTTGATTTAATCTTAGCCCCATTACCTCCCCTTTCTCTCTTATTTCTTCTAGCATTTCTTTCATTATTTTTCTGTTCTTTGCAATAATAGCAATATCGTCTGCATATGCAATTATTTGACCACCTCTTGTTCTTAGATTTCCTTTATTTATATTTCGTAGTACATATTCTAATGCTAGATTAAATAGCGTTGTTGATAAGGCATCTCCTTGTTTCATCCCTTTATTTATAATGAATTCCTCTGTCTCTCCTCTTTGTGTCTTTATGCTTATTTTTGTAGTTCTCATTGTCATTTCTATTAATTTTCTGAGTTTATGTGGAATTTTTAATTTTTTAAGTGCTATCATTAATCCGTTCCTTTTAATTGAATCAAATGCCTGTTTGAAGTCTATGAATAACATTTCCAATTCTAATTTATACTCGTTTGCTTTTTCCATTATTTGTTTTATTGTGTGTATTGCATCTATTGTAGATCTTCCTTCTGTGAATCCACATTGGTACTGTCCTACTGTCTTCTTTGTGATCTTTGATAACCTCTTTTTTATTATTGATGTCAATATTTTATATGTTGTATTTAGTAACGTTATTCCTCTATAATTTTCACAGATTTGTTGGTCTCCCTTTTTATGTACTGTTATGATCTGCCCTACCTCCCAGTCCGCTGGCATTTTCTCTTCTTTCCATATATTTTTCAATAGTGCCAATATTTTTCCTCTTAGTTCCCTTCCCCCGTATTTTATTAGTTCCATATTAATGCCATCTTTACCAGGGGCTTTTCCATTTTTGCTTCTCTGTATTACTTCATCCAATTCCTCTAATGTTGGTTCTTTTGAAATTTCGATATCTACTTCATCTGCTTCTTCTTCGTGCACCGTTTCCTCCTCATTATGCATTTCTTCTTCTGTTGTTTCCTCCGTCAAGAGGTCTCTGTAGTAATCTCTCCATACTTGTTTGTATTCTTGGTCCTCTATTATCACTATTCCCTCTCTATTTTTTATTCCGTTTGTTTTGCCCTTGTATTTTTTGTTTTGTTCTTTAATTTTTTTGTAAAAACTTTTCGTATTTCTGTTTGTTCTTTCGTGCTCTATTTCCTGCATTTTTTTGTCTACCCATCTTCTTTTATTTTGCCTTATCACTTTCTTAGCATTCCTTCTTAATTTTTCATATTCTTCTCTGTCTTCCTCTTTATCTGTTCTTAGCCATTTATTTCTGGCTTGTACTTTTTTTCCTGTTATTTCTCTGTATTCTTGGTTATACCATTCGTTTTTTGTTTTAGCCTGACTTTTACCTATCTGCATATTTGCACCTTCTTCTATTGATTTTTTGATCGTCTCCCATTCTGTGTTTATATCTTCTGCTTTATATTTCTCTTTTATTTGACTCATTTTATTGACATTCCACTTTTTATGTTGGTTTTTTTGTTTTGTTTCAATTTTAACTTTTTGTCTTATAGTGGCTGTGACCATGTAGTGGTCTGAATCTGCACACGCACCTCTGAACGTTCTTACATCTTTTATTGACGATTGCTTTCGTTTATTAATCATTATGTGATCAATTTGACTATATGTTTTCTGATCTGGTGACCTCCATGTTACCTTATGTATTTTAGGGTGTTCAAATTTTGTTGAGCTTATTAACAAATTTGTTCTTGTTGCTAGGTTACATAGTTTTTGCCCATTGTCATTCGTGTTTTCGTGTATTGTATGCTTTCCTGCAATTTGTTGTAAAAAGTCCTCTCTTCCAATCTGGGCGTTGAGGTCTCCTAATACAAATATGACATCTTCTTTGGGTATTTTTTCTATCTCCTCTTCGACCCTATCATAAAAGATTTCTTTTTCGTCTGCATTGCTTGTTTCTGTGGGGGCGTATAAATTCAAGACTGATATATTAAATGGTTTGCTGTTGACTCTAACATAGGCCATCCTTTCGCATATTGGCTTGAAATTTATAATTTTCTCTCTTAGGTGCCTTAGTATCATGAATCCCACGCCTTTTTGCCCTTGTTTCTTTCCTCCTGAATATAACATTGTAAAGTCTTGTTTGTCAATCTGTCCCTGTCCCTCCCAGCGTAATTCTTGCAGTGCTGCAATATCTATTTTATACTTTTTGAGTTCTTTTTCTATTTCTAGCATTTTTCCTGGAGTTAGCATGGTTCTTATGTTCCATGTGCTTATTTTCAACTCTTTATTTTTTTTGTTCTGTTGTCTTCGTTTTTTATTTTTGTTTTCTTGTCTATCTTTCTTTATTGCACTTTTGTTGTAACCGGTTTTATCTGCAGTCATTTCCTGTTTCTTTGCCTCGTCCGTCAACGAATAATGCATCGTCTCATCCTTTGCTAGTTTTTTGAACCACCTCCATGATGGTCCTCCAGCTGGTTGGTGTTTCTATTCCATCTCCTTTCTAGACCATCTATTATAAGTTTGTTGGCTTTAATTTGGACACGTTTACCTTTCTTTATTTCATCTTTTGCTATTCTTCGTATTTCCTTCTGTATTTGTAATTCCTCTGTCGTTAGATCATTGTTTATATATATTTTTTCTTTTTTCACTTCTTTAAGTTTACTTTTGTTTTCCATAATTTTTGTTTTTTCTTCTTTGTTTGGCAGTCTGACTAAACATGTTTTATCTCCTAGTTTCACTGCTTCTTCTATATTTACGGTAATATTTAGCTCTTTTGTCATAAAATTTCCTATTACTTCTTTTAGTATTCTTCTATCTCCAGTTTCTATTGTCATTCCCTGTATTATCACATTATTTTCTTTTCTTATTCTATCCAGCCTTTCAAGGCGTCCTTTTGTCTCATTCAGATCCTTTTTGATTTGTTCATTTTCTTTCCAGATTTCACTATTCTCTTGTTTTAGTTCTGCTAGTTCAGTTTTGAGTTCCCTCATTTCTTCTCTGTATTGTTTTTGTTCCGTTTTTACTTCTTTTATATCAGTTTTTAATTCTTGTAACTCTATTGTTAAATTTTTTATCATATTTAGTATTTGATCTATTTTGCTATCATCTTTGTGACTTTTAACTGGACTTCTTTGTACTTTTTTACTGGGACCAAATAACAGTCCCTCTTCTTCTCTATTTCTTTTCCGATTGTCATCGGATGTATTATCATCTGAATCCATATTTTTACTGCTACTACTCGCGATAGAGCCAACCTCCCCACTCAACGCGTCGAAGGAAGATGGTTCTCTCAAGCAGTAGCTTGTAGTACTTTATTTTCACGTTTTCTTCCTGAATAAATTAATTTTCAATTAAAATAATTGTCAGTTACTTTGGAACGGTTTGATGTGGCAACGCCCACCTCTAGCTTTTAAAACTGATATAGCGTTAATTACCTGGGCCGGTTTTGTTCTTAGTTTTTTGTGTTGAGAGTAAATAAAATTTCCTTCGCCTTCCTAAATTTATCGAGGTTATGCACTTACCTCTCTTCCGATGTCTTTGCTATAATTACCATTAACACTTTTATTCTTCTATTACACACTGCACGCAAAATCAGCAAAATTATCGACTCACAATAACCAAAAATTGAAATTATTATGAAGCAGAATTTACACACGTCTATTTCTTACACTAGAGATGTGTCCATATTGTATGTATGAACATTTCAAATAAGGAAGAAAACAGTGCATGTTACATCGAGTTAGAATCTATGGAGAGGGCATCACATGACTAAAAACGACCTCACTTCGGCCATATTGTTTTGACACTCTTGACAGATCGTATATGTTTATTTACGTTTGTTGTTTTTCGAATATTTTTAGTTTTATAATACTTTTATAGAAACTGTAATAATATATTGTGATAGTGCATAATAATGGTTTCTTGTTCTCAACGTAGTTGCAGTGGCAGAAGCAATGTTAATAAAAAATCTTCAGGAATAACGTTCTACAGGTTAGTATACAAATATGTAAACAAAGTAATGGCCCGTACTTCAGAGAATAAATTAATAGTATTTGACTGTATTAATTTATCTTTATGTATAATATATCGTGTTTTTAGTGTTTACCGCGGGATAAATAAATCATAGTTTATTAAAAATGTATTGCACTTTGTAGATTATGATTAAATCTTCTGAATAACTAGTCATATTTTTATAGTTGTTTTAATATTATTGAGTCCGGCCATGATCCCACCGCCATATTGGTATCACCGTTAGCCACGCCTACCTACGCCGTTTTTAATACACACGTTAATATGCTCATAGCTTCTCCATAGATTCTAACTCAATGGCGTGTTACGAGTTATTAGAGTTTTTAAATACCCAATGTCGGTAGAAAACCGTGCATGTCCGCGTGTAAACGGCTGAAACACTGAATGTCCACTCAGCAGCGCCAGAAAATGTAATTGGCATCCTTGTCTTGCAAACGGTCGTGTCGTAAATACATCGTTATAACCACGTGCTTGTGCAGTTCTGTTAGGTTAGTTAATTTATTTAAAACAATTATGGCAGATAGTGGAAACATATCCACTAAAAAGAAAGTGAAAATGGGCAGGTTATACGAAGTCATGAAAAAAATGAAGCTTCAGTCACAAGAGTTTGGTGAATTCTGCAAATGCAAACGCTTGAAGTGTTGTCACACAGTAAATGTAATGAATAGACAAAGAATTTTAAATCATTTTAATTCATTTATATCTCATAATGAACAGAATGCGTATTTGTGTTCTCTTATATCATTAGTAAACGTACAGAGGCGGCGATCTAGCGCCAAAAATGTACATGATGCAATATATCATGATGCAGCCTATATGTAGAGGGCCAGAGTTCAGCCAAGGTCAACTGCTAATGCTGAGGATGAGAAAAAACATTACGAAGAAGTACAAGTTTGTGCCAAGTTTTTTCGTGCAGTTCATGGTATTACAGGGGCAAATCTTCAACATCTACAGAAAGAGTTAAAGCAGTCTGGCACGGCTCCTAAAGATAAAAGGGGCGGAATAAATTTTAACAAACTGAAGCCGAGTAGTGTTAATAGTGTTCACGAGCATATCCAGTCATTTAAATCAAGAAGTAGTCACTATAGCTTACATGATAATAAAGGTAAAACCTACTTGCCTGAAACTTTAAATATAATAAAAATGTTTTCTCTGTTTAAAGAAAAATATCCGGAAGTTAAAATTTCTTATCAAAGTTACAGACAAATTTTTAGACAAAAATATAACATTAGTTTCGGTTATCCGCGATCGGATACCTGCAGTCAATGTGACGAAATTACTGCAAAAATGAAAGCAGCTGAAACAGACCAGAAAAGTGGACGTACTGAAAAAACCAAATTGAAAGCACTTAGAGAGTGTTGATCATTTGTCTCCAATTCTTCAACATCTACACATTTTCTGTGACGGAGCAGGTGGACAAAACAAAAACTATACAGTGGTAAGGTTTATTCATTACATGGTATCAGTAGTAAAATGTCTTCAATCCATTACAATAACATATCTCGTTAGAGGCCATTCGTACCTTGAGTGCGATAAAAATATGGGCCTTATTAACCTTAAAAAAAGAATAGAAACGCCTGCTGATTGGAAGGAAAATATTATAACTTCTCGCACAAAGCCTGCCCCATTTAATGTAATTTCAGTATCTCAGTGTTTCATCAAAGGATGGACTGAATTTTTTAACGATAGATATGTCAAAAAAGCTCCTTTTGCTATGCAAAAAATTAAAGAGGTGATGTGTGTTAATACTCATGTTCGCACTGCATTTCACCGAGATTCATATAATGGTAGCCAACTTGAGGACCACATCCGTTCTTCTGTTCAAGCCAAAAAGTCGCATAAATTGTCACCTTCGGAATTTGAACTACCCATGCAATCATACTAATATATAATATAATTTTACTTTATTGCTATTAACGAAGACAAGTTCAAAGACATAATGTTTTTGTTAAAGTTTTGCGAATCCGAACAAGCAAAAGAAATGTACATGAGGATACCTCATGAAATGAAGATAAAAAAACAACAAAGAAACTGTAAATAATTCAAATCTTGAGGAATTGCAGCCTGTTATAATAAAGAAACGTTTGTCTCAAAAAAGAAACGCCCCTGGACTTTCATGATTTTCTTCCATAAAAGATTGACACTGACTGATGTTTCCCTATTTTTTACAAAAACTGTTTGTTTCATTGGTTTAGTTTTAAGTACTAGTTTTTAGTAGTAAATGATAATGATAAATGTTTTGGAATATAATATATCAGGCACATATTTTAGTTTTTACACGGTATTTAAATGTAAAATTAATTTTTTTTAATAAAATATTTTGTGACATTCATGGTTTTCTCCCGAGACCCTTCAGTTTTTAAAAGAATGTTAAATATTAACAAATTATTAGTGGAAATCTGTAAATGTTTATTAATTGTCGGCGGCAACCACTTTTACGTTGGTACTTGGCTTTGATCTTGTAGGCAACTAGCCATATTTTAAATGAAATTCTGAGAGGTAATGGTAATTATAGATGATGTGTCTCTGATCTATCAACTCCTTAAAATTTTTATATCCTTATTGCTGACTTCTTCTTTAAGTATTGGTTACCAGGACCTGCTACATTCTATTGATGAATTTGTTATACATTCTAAGAACAAGAAGTTAAATGCAGAATAGAAGAGGACGGAAATGGATTTCTAAAAATGAGACTATTTATCATCACCCGAGGTCTTGATCTATCTTAACAATATCGCATAATGAAATGCTCTACACATGGTGTTCTACTACACGTCATGGAAGCCTGGACGAAGACAATTAGCTCATTACGAAGCCTGGAAAACTTTGAGATGGATATTTCGCTGCATTCTAAAAATTTCATGGATTGACCATATTAGGAATGACGAAGTTTTATTATGTATAAGTAGATAACGTAAACGTATAGACATTATTAAAAAAATGGAAAACATCTTGGACATATATTGAGATACCCCAGATATTACTTCCTTCAACTAATAATGAAAGGAAAACGCGGTCCAGGAAGACGACAAATAAAATGTTAAACATTAAAGAATGGGTAGGACTATACCTACAAACTTAGACTATACCTATAGAGATGCATTTGCAGAAGTCATCGCCAACCTCCATTAGAGACGCACTTAAAGAAGAAGACATGTGTATAGGTATATGTAACTATAAATTTTTTGTTGAAGTTTCAGCATATAAACTTTCTCTCGAATAATGTGACTGAATAGTGTATGCGAGCTATTCTATCGATAAGAAAAAATACAAGGGATTATTTTTGTTACTAGGTCTTTTTTATATTACGAATGTGATCAACGCTGTGATGTGGCCTAATCAACCAACCCGTACAATATGTTCCATGGGATTGGTTGTCGAAATAATTCCAAGATCACGTTGTGTTGTGTAACTAGTTACATAAAAATAATACTACTAAAGAAATTTAAATTTCTTTTTTCTTTTCAATTCGAGCTTCACCATTGTTCTACACGTATTTCGGGGTTTCTCCTCTCATCAGGAGCACTTGCTAGCAGCACAATGGTGAAGCTCGAATTAAAAAGAAATGGAATCGTCTATTTTTATTTAATTTCAACGACTTTTCTCTACGTAAAGAGTGCAAAAGATGGTTTTTAAGGGTAAACTGTAGATGTATTATCGGAATAAATAATTATTCCTAACATCATCCAACAGCTTCCAGTAAGCTTGGATTTGTAGTTTGCCTAATTCGGAAATCAAAGAGAAATCTCCCGACTTCTTATTGCTTCATATAATTGGATTAAATAACCAAGATATTATAAAAGAATATGTTAGTTGTTGGTTATATTTTGAAAAAATTCACCCTCAAATATTTTAATTTTTAAAAAATTATTTAAACTCTTTACAGTAAAAGGGTAACAAAAAATTAACGACTTACGTATTTGGGTGTAAAATTTCTCTATGTTCATGAGGAAAATATTCTTTCTTTTCGATGTCGACTGTACAAAGTTGATCATTATTTGGTAAATTTATCCTGAAACAAAAATGTTAGTTATGAATATAAGTGTCAATAGAATATGGATAAAATTCCTTAGATATAATATTATACATCAACATAAATATGAATGATGTGGAAAAAAAAGTTTTTGTCGTTAGAGACACAAGCCTTTAAGTTTATTAAGTTAATTAATTAATTAATTAACTGGTGTTATGTTTCTTTTATTTCATCCTTAGATAAATATGAAGTTTTCTACAAGGAATCTAAAACCTAGATCTAAATCTAGATCATAGTCATCTGGGAGATTCTGCTAGAGACTTAACATGGCCTGACGTCCGAGTGCTAGCGGGATAAGCAATCCACCACTTTTGGTGGCCACAGACTTTGGGCAGATGAGCTGGTAAATAGAAGTTCATACCCCTGAGGGGGTAAGGCTGGTCCACCCCAAATATATTTTTTAAATGTTTGGACAGAATTTTTTATTTTTATTTTTTTGTGATGTGCCATTAAATAATACATGTAACCCCTTAATTTTAACCCTTCTATCACCATACCCTATTGGTTAATAGCCACACTAGTGTCACAAAGTTAGTTGTCATTCTCCTCCGAAACAGCGTGACTGATTTTTATGATATTTTCCATGTATGTTAGGTAGGTCTGATAATTAGTCGTAATATATTTTTCATATTTTAAAGTAATCAGCTTAATACATACATACTACATACATCCCTTAATTTTTACCCTAATAGTACTAATTGCCTAATTTTTAATTGCCATATTATTAAGTCTGATAAATCGTTCGCAATTTATTCCTTTATATCCGTAAGGGTTAAGAGTGGTTCACCCCAAACATGTTTTCTATTTTGTTTACGAATTTTTTTATTTTTATTATGATATGGCATTAATAAATACAATAGCCCTTAATTTTCCCCCTCTATTCCTAACTCCTCCTAAACCGGTTCACCGATTTTGATGCAATTTTATATTTATATTCGGTAGGTATGAGAATCGGTCGTGATCTATTTTTCATACCTCTAAGGGGTAAGGGTGGTCCCCATCCCAAACATTTTTTTATTTTTTTTTTTGGACAAAACTTTTTTGTTTTTACACATACATACAACTCTTAATTTTCACCCCTCAATAATCAACCCCTATTGTTAATAGCGAAATTAGTATGATGTAGTTATTATTGTCACAGAGTTAGTTGCGACACTCCTTCGAGACGACTTGACCGATTATTATAACATTTTATATGTATATTCGATTGAATATACTACTCTGAAGTCTTTTCCAGGAAACTTATTTTCATTCAAATCAGTTGACTCAGTTATAAATTAAAATGACGTAGTTAAGTACCCTACAGAGTTTTTAAATTCATCGGAATTGCCTGGAATCCCACCTAACAATTTACAATTAAAAGTTCGATCAGTTGTCATTATGCTATGTCACTTTAATTAATCTCGACTGTGCAATGGAACGAGACTGACTGTAAAAAGGCTAATGAATAATGTAGTTGCGACAACGATCATTAAGGAAAAATATAAAGGAGAGGATGTCTTGATCTCGCGTATAATGATGATTTCAACGAACGTACCATTTGATTTTAAACGTTTACAATTTCATGTGCCTTTGGCTTCTGCAATGACAATAAACAAATCACAAAGCCAACCGTTGAAAGTTTGCGGAGTTAACTTAGAGTTTTTATGTTTTGCGCATGGAAAATTATTCGGTTGTCGTAAAACCGCCATCGTTGTATATTTATTTAACGCAAAAAAATAAAAAATATTTTTATCAGAAAGTATTAAATTGATTCAACTTTTTTCAAGCATAATATGTTTGAGTGTTTTTTTTGGCTTTATTTTTTGTTCATTTTTTAGATACATTATTTATTTCTAAGGCGGTACAAAGCTCACCGGTTCAGCTAGTATTTATATATTAATTAAAAATATCAACTGATATTAATTTATATCTTATTATAAATTAATATTTCTTTTGAATTTGACAGGTCTGTCAAAAGTAAACAACGTATGTTTTGTTAAAACGTCAACAGGTGGCGTTAGGAGCAAACGTAATAATCCTTGAAATATTTGAATATAATATAATTTGCTTAATATATAAATAATAAATAAATAAGAAAATTACTTTATTCAATTTTAAAAATATTATTCAAATTTCAAAATATATAAAACGTAGTATAAAGCTTCGCGTTAGTCTATTGTATCGCTTACAGTAACATTTTTTTTTGAGTTTCATAATACAGGAAAAGATTGAAGGAAGAAGATCTGTTTGCCGAAGGCAGAATTCTTGATTGAAGAATCTACGCGAATGGTATTAATGTAGATCGATGGATTTGTTTAGAGCAGCAAGTTAAAAAATAAAAATAGCGATTATCATTGCCAAACTTCGTAGAAAGACGGTACTCTTAGGTGGCGGCCACAACGGCGCACCGCACATCGCATAGTACAACGCACAGCACAATACCCCGCACCTAGCTTAGCCTTTGCTTTGCACATTAGTGGCCGTATTGAAGCACCATGCACCGCACATTTATTTTATTTTCTGTAATCATGTCGTCGTCATTCTCTTAGTGTTTATACAAAGCAAAAATGGCGGTGCATCCTCTAAATAAAAAGCTAATTTACTATTGCGAATTTCACCACCCCTATAAAGACCTTAGAAAAGATTCCCAATACTTTTTTGAATACATAAGGAAGAGTTCAAATACGTTTGATTATATTTTAAACAAATTTAAAGGAAAAATAAATATTATTTGGAAAAATTGCCATGCTCAACCCACAACAGCTGAAGAAATACTTATCTTAACATTACGGTAAGTTAAAAAAAGTTTTAAATAACCATTTTATTAAAAATGATGTAATACAAATTAGTGTAAAAGGTGCATGTCATCAAAAATATTTGGCATACATGGGCGCTGAAAATACAGGTGTTCTGACGGAGCAAATTGGTTCATGCATAAACACATAACTAATTAATTTGTCTTTATTCATCCCTAGAATAATTGCTGTGCCAAGATCAGAAAATACTAAGCTCAATTTAGGTAGACGAGGCATTGGTATCCAGCAATGTGCAAAGCAAGGAGCGGTGCGTCGTTGTGGCCACACGCATTTACGGTAATACTTGTATTTACTTTGCTTCAGCGAGGCTTTGGTCAGGCTAGGTGCGGTGCGATGTGCGGTGCGCCGTTGTGGCCGCCACTTAAGAATATATAGGTGCACCACTACCCCAGCCGGAGAAAACCAATAATGAAGTACTATATAAATATTAAAAAGGAAATCATGAAATCACTACAATAATAAAGCCCAAAACACCTGCTACAACGAAAATGCATTTCAATAAGAAAAAATCCTGATAAATTTTTTTTTTTAAATAGCTCTATATTGTCATTTATAAACAAGGAATTGTCATTTATAAACAAGGAATCATAATAGTAAAGAAAGGAAACAACAAAACAGCAAAAATGATCCACAAATGCCAACAACAAGGGATTTGACGATAACAATAATACCATTTGTAAAATGTTGATGAGAAAATTTAAAAAGGATAGGATGTAACTTTAACATCACAGCAACATTTAACACAACCAAAACACTGATATATTTTTTCCAAAACCAAATCCAACAACACACAGGAGAGATAAAAGAACTCTGGATTCATAACATATCTTACGAATTTAACAATTTTTATATGGGAGAAACCTCTGTGGGAAGACCACTAAATGTTAAGATAAATCAGCATGGATCACATTAAAACTGAGACTTTTACAGACCTCACATATGCAAACAAGCCTGGGATATTGAGCACAGAGTACAATAGAAAGTCACAGAAAAATAAGAATTTTAAATCAATCTCACCCATCACCTCTCATAATTTCACTCAAAATATGGCCATTTGGGACTTTCAAAAGACTTTTTTAGTTACAATTTTCATAAAATATACAGGCTTAGCAGATATGAGGTAATTCTACTAAATGCCTTTAAAAACTTTTTTGTTTACATAAACAATATAATGGTTCATTAAAATATTTGGCAAACAAGTTTTTCAACAAGTGTTGCTGACATACAGGCTATTAGTGTAAGATAATTTTGAACCCAGAAGTGATTCATAAATATGCTATGTACAAACATTTTTTTTTGTAAGTTGTAAAACATAATTGGCAAGAAAAATAAATATGATTGCCAAACTCTAGCAATCAAGACAATATTTTTTTTGTAGTTTTTATACTTTGTAACATTTAGTTTCTACATTTTTTCAAGTCAAGTTTTTTTAAACTACACTCAAATTTTTATTTACTTCTCTTTATTTGCACCTTTCACTGAAGCAAAATTGATCATCATCAACTCTGTATATTAATTTCTTTTGGGAGACGTTGAGAAGAGTAAAAAGGTAACAACAAGAAACTAATATAGGAATCACTGCAGTACAAGAAACTAAATGGTTGGGAAAAGGTATGCGGGACAATAAAACACACTATACTGTATAGCGCTAAAGATGAAGGAAATAAAGAATTTGGAGTAGCCTTTATCTTAGATAATAAAATGAAGCACCTGATAACAGACTTTCAAGCTATCAATGAAAGAATCTGCAAACTTAGGATAAAAACGCATTTCTTTAACATATATATATATATATATATATATATATATATATATATATATATATATATATATATGTATATATATATATATATATATATATATATATATATATATATATATATATATATATATATATATATATATATATATATATATATAATTTAGCTCTCCAGGCCTAGAAGGCCCATGGCTTGGGTTACTATTATTCTTTTCCATTCTTTTCTGTTTGTTGCTTTATTTTTCCAGTTTGGTATTTTAAGTTTTTCTATCTCTTTTTCAACATCCTTCTTCCACCTGGTTTTCGGTCTGCCTTTCTTCCTTTTCCCTCCTATTCCTCCCATTAGCATTCTTTTTGGCAGTCTCGTGTTTTACATCCTTTGGATGTGTCCCAACCATCTCAGTCTTTGTGACTTTATGATCCCTACGATATTCGATTCTCCATACATCTCCTCTAATTCCATATTTGGTCTTTTTATCCATATACCATTCCATAATTTACCTCCAAATATTTTCCTGAGAACTTTTCTTTCCCAGACTTGCAGCAAGACTTGCTCGGATTTGTTCATTGTCCATGTTTCACTGGCATATAATACAATAGGTCTTATTACACGCTTATATATTCTTATCTTAGCCCTTCTAGATATGTTTTTGCTTCTTAATAAATTGTTTAGTGCAAAAATACAACGGTTACCGGCCATAATTCTCGCTTGGATTTCTTCCTTCATATTTGGTCTTCTCGTGAATGTCGCTCCTAAATACTGGAATATTTCTACTTCTTCGAATTTATATGTTTTTTCATCTGTTATTACTGTCAGATATTGTTCTTGTAGGTAATCTCTTTCTGTCCATTCCATTTATTTGGTCTTTTCTTCATTTATGTACATCCCTTTCTTTCTCGCTTTCATTTCTAATCTTTTTATTATTTCTTTTAATTCTTGCTTACTTCTGGCTATCAGTACAATGTCGTCAGCGAATGCTAAGCATTGGTGTTTTCTTTGATATATAAGTCCTGACCTGTTGATTCCAGCTTCTCTGATGGTAACTTCTAGGACGATACTGAACAACAGCGATGACAGTGGGTCTCCTTGTCGCACCCCCTCACTGACCTCAAACTTATCTGTTTCTTCGCCATTTATTTTAACCCTATTCTCTGTTTTTCGGAGTGTCACTTTTACCATTCTTATCAGTTTTTCACTAATTCGCATTTCACGTAGTGCTTTGTATATTTCTTTGCGTTTTATCCTATCGAACGCTTGTTTAAAGTCGATGAATAGGGCCATTGTAGGTTTCCCATATTCGTAGCTTTTTGCTTGTATTTCGCGCAGTAGAAAAATTTGATCCACTGTGCTGCGCCCTCTTCTGAATACACATTGATATTCCCCTATGTCATTATCTATATTTTGAGATAGCTTATCTTTTATATATACTGCAAGTATTTTATATGCAACATTTAGTAGGGCTATTCCCCTGTAATTGTGGCATAAACTTTTGTCGCATTTTTTGTGAAAAGGGCACAGTGTCGCTTCGGTCCATTCCTTCGGTAATTTTTCTTGTTCCCATATGTCTTTTAGCAACTTTTCCAAATGCTTAATTAATACTGGTCCTCCATATTTAAACATTTCAGCTGTTACTTCATCTCTTCCTGGGCTCTTATTATTCTTTAGTTTCTCTATTATTTCTTTTATTTCTTTTTCGTTAGGCGGTCTTTCCTCTATTCGTTCTTGATCGACATTTTCCTTCACTTCTTCTTCCTCTTCATATTCTGTTGTGGGAATTTCATTTAAAAGTTCTTCAAAGTATTCTTTCCATCTGCTCAATATTTCTTCGTCACTTACTAAATTTCTTCTACTTTTGTTTTTGTAGTGTACAGGTTTTCCTTGGTACCCCTTTTTCTCATTTTTCACCCCTTGATATAAGTTTCTAATTTCTCTATTTTTATAGCTCTGTTCTATACATTTTAATTTATCTTCATTGTATTTTCTTTTCTTAGATCTTATTATTCTTTTGGCTCTTTTCCTTTGTTCATTGTATTTTCTCTCTATCTCTGTTGTTTTTTCTTGCATCATTTTCATTCTTAATTTATTTCGTTCATCTAGTTCCATTTTACATTCATCGTCGAACCATTCTTTGTATTCGTGTTTAATATTTCTATTACTGGCCTGAGCTGCTTTGGTCATACATACTTTTATTTGCATCCATGTTTGTTCAATATCCCCACTTTCTGCAATATTATCTAATTCTCTACTGACTTCTTCTTCTTCTAATGGCGCTACAACCCTTTGCGAGTCTTGGCCTGCTTAACAATGTTCTTCCATTTTGCCCTGTCGGATACTTTCCTTCGCCACTGCCTGATGTTCATGGTTTTAAGATCCCTCTCTACGTCGTCTATCCATCTTTTACGGGGCCTTCCTCTTGTTCTGTTTCCTTGGGGCTTCCATCTCTGGACTACTTTTACAGCTCGATTATCTGGCATTCTTTCTAGGTGACCAAGCCAGTTTAGTCTTTGTGATTTTACAAATCTGACAATATCTGCGCTCTGCATTAGTTCATCCAGCTCGTGGTTCATTTTAATTCTCCACGAACTATCGCTGCATTGGGTTGGTCCAAATATCTTCCTTAGTATTTTGCGCTCAAATATTCTCAGTTGATTTTCATTAGTGGTTGAGAGGGTCCACGTTTCACATCCATATGTGACCACTGGTCTAATTACTGTTTTGTAGATTCTCAGCTTAGACTCACGATTCAATAACTTACTTTTCATTAAGTCTTTGTCTTCTCCTCTACTGACTATTCTTTCATATTTATTTTGTTCCTCTTCTGTCAGTAGTCTCACAGGTTTAGTTGCTTTATACTTTTTCTTCCGCTGGTTTCTAAGCACTGGAATAAGTTGTTTCATTTGTATTCCAACTATAAAGTGATCTGAATCTGCATCTGGACCTCTGTATGTTCTTATGTTCTTTATACATTTTTGCATATCTTTTTCGACAAGCACATGATCAATTTGGTTTATGGTTTTCCCATCCGGTGATCTCCACGTTCCTTGGTGTATTCTTTTGTGTTGGAAATACGTGCTCATAATGATCATATTTCTTTCTTTCGCGAAATCAATTAGGAAGTGACCATTTTCGTTCGTTGTTTCATGCAAGCTGTATTTTCCTATGGTGGGTACATATATTTCTTCTTTTCCTATTTTTGCATTACTATCACCTAGCACTATTTTTACATCGTATTTGGGGATATTTTCGAATACTGTATCTATTTGATTATAAAAGTCTTCCTTTATTTCTATACTTTTGTCTTCAGTCGGTGCATGTATATTTATAAACGTTATTTTTTGGTATTTTCCTCTTATTCTTAATACACATATTCTCTCTGAAATTGGTTTGAAGTCAACGATTAGATCTTTCAGCTTTTTATTTACCACAAAGCCTGTGCCTAACATTCTATTTTCTCCCCCGCTGTTGAAAAATAAATACTCGTTTATTTCCATTGAGTTTTGCCCTAATTGTTTTGTTTCTTGTAGTGCTACTATTTCGAACTTGTATATTTTGCATTCGTCGATTATGTGTTTTAGTTTTCCTTCCTCGTACGTTCCTCTTACATTCCATGTCCCTACTAATATGCATTCGTTTATTACTTTGTTTCCAGTAATGATCTTTACATTTTGTTCATCTCTTGTACCTTCATCTTGCCAAGTCGTCTTCGTTATTTTAGCCTGTTTAAATTTTGCTGTTAGTTTTTTGGTTTTACATTTTTATCTTTTACTAATTGTCGTTGGCTGTTATTCCATGTCCATATTTCTCCATCTATGATTAGCTTCTGGAATCCTATTTTTACATTTTTCCATTATATCTCTCTGCCATAGCCTTACTTCTAATTTCTTTCTGGATAATTCTTTACTCCTTTGACATATCATCATTTATGTAGATTCGCTCGTCTGTTTTGTTTTTTAGTTTATTTTTATTTTTCATTACTTCAATTTTATTCTTCACGCTGTTAAGTTCTACTAAGGTAGTATTTTCTCCTATTTTTCTCGCTCCATTTACATCTACTGACACTTGTAGTTCTTTTTCTAAAAAGTTCTCTACGGCCTCTCGCAATAGTTTTTGATCATTTGTGTTAATGTTTAGTCCTTGTATTACTACATTTTTCCTCTTTTTTTCTTTCTCCAGTTTCTCTATTTTTTCGTTTGCTGCAGTAATTTCCTTCTCTAATTGCCCTATTTGTTTAATAGCTTTTTCATTTGTTTCTCGCATCTTTCTTATTTCATCTTTGTAGTCGCTTTGTTGATCTTTTAGTTCTGTAATTTCCTTCTGTAGTTGCGTAATTTCGTCTCGTGATCTATATTGTTCTTTTTTATGTCTTTTACATTCATTGCTAATTCTTTCATCATTTTCATCATTTAGTCGATTCCACATTTCTTTAACATAACCCTTATAAATGTACACTGTCCCACAAATGAACAGGAAGAAGACACTAAGGTAGCCTTTTATCAAGATCTATAACGAATTTATGACTCAATACCAAGAAATGACATGAAAATGGTGATAGGCGACACAAACGCCAAGATCGGAAAAGAAGAAGAGTACATAGGGGTAATAGGGAAACATAGTTTGCATAGAGACACAAATGAGAATGGTCAGTTTCTAATAGATTTCGCAGCTGGAAAGAATATGATTATCAGTTCGACATGCTTGCCATATCGGGCCATACATACGGGCACCTGGATATCACCTGACGGAAATACAATCAATCAAATAGACCATATACTTGCTGAAAAAAGAATGGCGACGAGTATATTAGATGTAAAAAGCAGACGTGGCGCAAGCTGTGACTCAGACCATCTGCTAGTACAGACACGGTTTAGATGCAAAATCAGTCGACAGGTAAAGGAAAAATATCCAAAACAAGAAAAACTAAACTAGATAACCTAAAAGTCTCTGAAATACAAGAAAGATTTGAGAGAAAAGTGGATGAAAAATTACAAGAAAACAGAGCAGACTCCACAATAGAAAACCAATGGAACACCATAAGCAGTAGCATACTCAACACAGCGAAAGAAGTCCTAGGAACAAAGACACAACGGAGAGAAGAGACATGGTTCGATGAAGAATGCAAACAAGCTATACAGGAAAGAAATGAAGCACATAAGAATTACATACTCAGACGTACTAGAGAGAGAAAAACAGAACTTGAGAACAAAAGTCGAAAAGCAGATAAACTGTGCAGGCAGAAAAAAAAGTACGAAAACCAACGGATACTAAACATAAAAAGGGAGTTTAAGGAAAACGAAACACGTAGTGTATACCAATTTATCAAACATCTAAGACAGGGATACAAACCGAAACTAGCCTCTGCAAAAATAAGAAGGGTGAAATCATTAGCGATATGGACGAAATTAAAAGAACCTGGATGACATATTTTAAGGAATTACTAAACAAAGGGACACAATCACCATTACAACAACAGAGGCAACAGCAGGAACAGCAGGAGGTACAACAACAAAAACTGGGGGAAGATGAAGAAGAAAATACATTAACTAGACCCCCCACGCTAGAGGAGGTCCAAACGTCAATCCACATACAGAAAAGCCATAAAGCACCGGGAATAGATAGAATACCGGCAGAACTACTCAAGCAAGGAGGAAGGAATCCCCCAACAATGGAAGAAAAGTATAATCTGCCCTATTCCTAAAAAAGGAGACAAACTGTTGTGTAAGAATTATAGAGGCATCTCTTTACTTTGTTCGGGATACAAAATACTCACAAACATCATTAATCGAAGACTACAACCTCTCACGGAAAAAATCATCGGGGAATATCAAGCAGGGTTTAGGCAAAATAGATCTACCATTGACCAACTATTTACAGTTAAACAAATACTAGCCAAACCATGGAAATATGACATGGACGTTTACAATCTCTTTGTAGATTTTAAACAAGCCTATGATTCAATAGATAGAACAATTCTATAGTCGGAAAAATGAAAGATTACCCATAAACGATCATATCAATCACTATTGATTCACAATCACAAACAAACATTTGTTATTAATAGAAAAAGACAGCAAATACAAAATAAGTGATTGATATGATCCTTTATGGATAATCTTTCATTTTTCCGGCTGTACCTAATATATTGGAAGAATTTAGCATACCATCAAAATTAATACGACTAGTGCAAATGACAATGACAGAAACACAAGCAGGTATGTATTCAGGGACAGATCACTGATGCGTTTACGATAACGCAAGGACTGAAACAAAGCGACGGACTGGCCCCAACGCTCTTTTATCTTGTTCTTGAATATGTAATTAGACGGTTGACGGTGAGCGGAAATAACATACTTACAAACAAATCTACCCAATTAGCAGCATACGCAGACGATATAAACATAATGATCAGAATAGTGAATGCAGCGGAAGAAACCCTCGTTGAGTTGAAACAGAGTGCAGAAGCAGCAGGACTAGGAATAAATAAAAATAAAACAAAACTACTCATACAAACCAGATCAAACAGACCGGCGCAATAACACTTTATTGACGATATAGAATATGTGAATAGATTCACATACCTAGGAACGGATCTGGTCGCAAGCAATGAAGAAGAACCGGAAATAAATAGAAGACTTATGCTGTCAAATAAAGCCTATTTCGCGATGGGCCACATATTAAAATCGCGAGACGTACACCGGAAAACAAAACTCCGGGTCTATAAAACAATAATCAGGCCCATAGTAAGTTATGGTTGCGAAACATGGGTGGTGACACAGAAATCTGCCAATGCATTAGATGTGTTTGAAAGAAAAATATTACGTAGGATACTGGGCCCAATAAGTGAAAACAACAACTGGCGAATTAGGTATAATATACGAGCAATATAGCGAACCAACTCTAGCACAATACACTAAATTGCAGAGATTACTGTGGGCAGGGTACGTGGTCCGCATGCATGAGAATAGAATTCCCAAAAAATTACTAAATGCAAGAATGCAGGCAAAAAGACCTGTTGGAAGACCTAAAAAGAGATGAGAAGACGAAGTTGATGAGGATGCCAGGAACTGCGTTCATGGAAAAGAACAGCGGTAAATCGAAATGATTGGAGAAACCTGTTGAAGCAGGCCAATGCCAGATTTGGGCTGTAGTGCCATTGGATGGATGGAAGATATATTTCTAGCAAGCTTTTATATTAACAACTATTTTAGGGAATGAAGCACAATTATAATTAAAACTATTTTATGTCTCATATATAAGGACATGAGTTAATTCATCAAGCCCAGAATAGAGAGAAATTTGCCATATTGATCGCCAACCTAAACAGAGAAGGCACTTAGGAGGAGGATGTCTCAATCTCGAAAATCACAACTATAACTATAAATCACTATATAACTATAAATTATTTTAAATTTTAACTGTGATTTATTCCAATAAAATTCAGCAATTAATATAAATTCCATTCGGTTGCCATAATCCATTCGGTTATTCTCTTTATCCATCTGCTATCGCTAGTTCTTCTTATATGTCCATACCCCTTTAGTCTTTTTTGTTCTATATATGTTAGTATGTCTGTTTCTATTGATGTTCTTTGCTTTATTTCGTCATTACTTCTCCTATCCATTCTTGTTATTATGCAGGATCTTCGCAGGCATTCCATCTCTGTTGCTACTATCTTACTGCTGTTTTTCTTGTTTATAATCCAATTTTCAGTCCCATATGTCATAATACTTCGCACTAATGTCTTATAAATCTGTGTTTTTGTCTTCATATTTAGGTGTCTATCCCATCATACAGAGTTAAGTTGTCGGATTGCTGTTCTTGTTTGTCCTAATCTTTGCTTAATTTCTTCCTCTGTTGTTGCCTTTTTCGTGATTATAAACTCCAAGTATTTGAATTTATCCGTTTCTTTGATTGTTACGTTGTCGTCAATCTGTAGATCTTCTATGTCTTCTTCACTTGTAGATAGGTACTCTGTTTTCGTGAGGTTAATATCTAGGCTAGCCTGGGTATATTCTTCTTGTAGTTTCTTCATTATGTAACTAAGGTCCTCTTAGTCTTGTGCAATCACTACTTGATCGTCTGCAAAGCGTAGTATAAAAATTTTCCAAGAAATTAATTTTAGAAGTACGCTTATCATACTATGCATTTTATTTCTATTGTGGGACCACCAGTATTTTTAAATGTTTACGTTGAAAGTGTTTTGTATACATAAAAATATACAAAAAAAAATCTAAAAATGTTATTTAGAAATCAATGAGGGAAATATTGTGCAAAGCAATAAGTGAACCATCGGAAGGGAAGATATAGGTGCAAATTCCCAAATTATTCTAAAAATTTTGTGAAACATGTAGTTTGAGTTTTTGTTTTATTAACCTTTCAGTAGACGCAGCTTCTCTACTAGACCGGTGAGAGTCAATAAAAGTCAATTCTAAAGCCAATCGTGTCGGCTCGTTGGAGAAGAGTTAAACCGCCTTTGTATCCTCGTACGGTCTGCAGAGAGCTTCTACCGTCGCAGGCGAAGAAATCTCTGCTAAGTCCATCTTTGTCTATGGACTATTCGAAGTTTTGGTTTGGTGTAGCTTGCCTACACATGATGAAATGAATAATAAAAAAAAGTAGAAGGAGCAGAGCCCCTGGAGTGCAGGTGACTCTAGGAGAGCCCGTCATGGTCTGACTTGTCTGACCTAAAAATCGCTTACTTTTATATGCGTGTATTGTAGCGATATTAGGGATTTCCAGGTCGATTGGCCAATAGGGGGGATTAGAGGATGGGCGACGCGCTTCGGAGTGCGCACTAGTCTACAAACTATAGCACTCGATGACAATCGGAAGCTTTCGACTTTCTCGGGCTCTATACCATAGAATAACCGAACACACATGTGTTCGGTTGTTCTCTGTCTATACCTTCTTTTAATAGGTACATTTATCGACTGTGTATTATTGCAGTGTTGCTGCTCGAACTGTGAGTTTGTAATTTGTAAAAATGGTGCAGTGGACCGTCTCCGTCTAGAGAAGTAAAAGAATTTTGTGACTTGTAAGTAATTATTTTATACTAAAGCTTGGTACATTTATCGACTGTGTATTATTGCAGTGTTGCTGCTCGAACTGTTAATTTGTAATTTGTAAAACTGGTGCAGTGGACCGTGTCCGTCTAGAGAAGTAAAAGAATTTTGTGACTTGTAAGTAATCATTTTATACTAAAGCTTAATTTTTCAGATCTTATGGATTATGAAAATGAGCAAAAAAGATTGTTAGAACTTTTTGAAGAAGTTTCGACAAGTGATGATGAAGAGGAATTATGGGAAAGAAGATCATGTAGAAGAAAACTTGGAGGGAAGCGATACGGAATAAGAAAATGAGGATGTAGATTTTGACATTGGTCAATATTTTTTGGGCAAAGATAATAAAACAAAATGGGCCAAGCATATTGCCCCTACGAATGTTAGAACTCGAAGTAAAAATATTGTTCTGCAGCTTTTAGGTTTAAAGATATATACCCAACAAACACTGCTGAAATTCGTGGCCTTTTGGGTCTTTTATATCTTGCAGGTGTAAGAAGGGTAAGTCACCTTAATACAAAGGACTTGTGGAAAACGGACGACACTGGTATAGAGGTTTTCCGACTGACAATGAACATCACAAAATTCAGAAATTTACTAAGGTACATGCAAACTGATGTTTGGTTCGTTTGTTCTGATATTTTGGATAATTAGGGCCAATAAGAGATCTTATTACCAAGTGGAACGAAAATTAAAAAAATTGTTTCTCTTATTCGCAATACGTAACCGTGGACGAAAAGTTGAAGGCTTTTAGATGACGTGTTCGTTCCGCCAATACATACCAAAAAACCCAATAGATACGGTATAAAAATATATGTACTGTCTGATGCGAAGTTATTTTATACCAGTAACATGGAAGTATACGTTGGCAAAAACCAAGTGGGTGGTCCATACTATCTAGACACTAGTACCAAGGCAGTGGCGGAACAGGCCTGTCAACATCTCTACGGATCTAAGAGAAATGTTACCACCGTCAATTAGTACACTAGCGTTGATCTTGATGTAAGCTTGAAGGAAAATGGTTTAATTCTCTTGGGAACAATAAAAGTAAGAGAAATGCCTGCATATTTCTCTAATAATCAAGGACGACCTATTGACTCTAGTACATTTGAGTTTGGTTTAAGAGGAACACTAGTGTTATATAAACAAAAAAAAACAAAAATGTTATGTTATATTTCACTATGCACCATGGGGGCGACGATGATCAAGCACAAAAAGCGGTGTTGATGCCGTAGACAAATTATGCGCACAATATGATATGGCACGTTGCAGTAAAAGATGGCGTATGATTGTCTTATATAGTCTTTTAAATGTTACAGCAATAAATTCCTTCTTTATTTACAATTGTAATATTCCAAATTCCACAAAGACCCGACGAGAAGTTTTGACAAATTAAGCATTTAGCCTTATGTCCAACCACCAGAAGAATCGAAGCCATATTGTCTATATACCCAAGAAAATAAGGATTTGACTAAAGGAGATCTGTCATTTGGATTGTCAGTTCAAAAAACTCAGGGAGCAATTGGGAGGTGTAGACACTGTGGATGGAAAAAGAATCGAAAAACGAAACATTTTTGTTCGATTTGTAAAACGTATCTATTTGTTTGGAACATGTAAATCCAATTTGCAATGACTGTAACAATATTGCGGCTTAATTTTATTATGTTTTTTGCCATCTCTTAGATTTTTTTATGATAAGTCTTATGGAAATAATGTTTTATTTTTGTTTAAGATATGTTATGTTTTTTAAGTTATTAAAGACTGATATGTTATGTTTTAGTTTTAAATTAATTGTAATTTGTTTAGTAAAAAAGAGAAAAAATCAAACTATTACAAAGATTGTGGACTATTTTTTGTGCTACGTAAATAAATATTTTAAATAAACAAAATATGTCAATAATAATAAATAATGTTAAAAAAACTACAAACAATAGATTATTTTATTGAAATGTAAACAAAATGCATTCAGAGGACTATTTTTATGACCGGTATACTGCGTCTACTGAAAGGTTGACAAAAAGCCATTGTTTTTAATAGTTTCATATTGATATCTAATTTACGAATTTCATAACGGAGGCATATCTAACACTATTTACAACACTAAGCTTTTGTATTGATTGATAAACTGGAAAAATTGGACAAGTTCATCAATTTTTTTAATTTTTAATAGAATATTTGCATAAAAAAATATCGAAGGGAAGAAAATAAAGGAATAGTATCGAAAGAAAGTTACTTACATTGTTTAAAAAAAAAGATTAGATTTTTATGTGTAAAAAAATATATATATATATATATAAAACCTTTGTGGAAATAATTGAAAATGAAAAAACTGAAATTTAAAATGAAAAAACTGAAACTTTGGTCAAAAAATCATTTAAATAATACACCATGGACACCACTTACTATTTTGCGTCTGTTTTAGATTTTAGGATCTTTTGTTTTGGCACACATCGTTTTAGAATAATCTAATAAAATAATAATATCATTAACATTATTCGTCTTAATAGTCTCTTATTTAAACCGAATATTTATATCACATTAGTACGTACACGAGTCAAAAGCATGATGTGTGGGTCAAGTTTAATATTTTTTGGCAAGGTGCATGCAATAACATAAAATTTGTCTTTTTGGAATCATCAGTCTACCTGCCTACGAAGTAATTACGTTCTCTAGTAATGATTAACAGTCCTAATAATATCTCGGTAATTATTTTTAAATAAGTTTAAATATTATAGAGAATGTGTATAATATTTTTTTTAATGGCATAGACATTAGTCATTCAGCCAGTTGCAATAGATTCTCCAATCAGACAAATACACAACTCTATCCCTAATAGAAAACTAACGGATAATTAATAGAAGAATATACGACAAGGAAACTTACAGGGTCACTTGCTTCTCGTCTAGGGCCCCATCAAGACATTCTTAGTAGACAAACAAAACTGGACCACGGATAAGGTGTTATAACATTTAGGGTAAACAAAGGATACAAATCTAAATTTTCACACGATCATGAAAAATTCCATTCTCGCGTACAAATCCTATAGAACTGTGCATGTGTCTGACAAGAAATCTATAATGATATTATATATTTGTTGTGAGCCTGTAGCCAGTAGCGACTGTATATTGAATGGTGCATACATAAAGAATAAAATGATATTATATATTTGTTGTGAGCCTGTAGCCAGTAGCGACTGTATATTGAATGGTGCACACATAAAGAATATGACAATAAAGTGCCTGATATTATACTGGTTTTAGCTAAGTAATCTACATATTCATTATGTTTGAGTCCAATATGTGCCTTAACCCAAATAAATTTTATATTAAAGCCAGAGTCTGCTAAGTGCTTTAATTGATCCTTTATTAAAAAAAATATAAGGATTACTAAATGTTTTGGGCAAACAAGTGTTTTTTATGTTCTGTAAAACTGAAAGACAATCTGAAAGAATTAACGATTTTTTAATATAAGAGTTTTTAACATATTTTAAAGCTTCGAGTATGGCCAATGATTCAGCCGAGAAAATTGAAAACTCATTGGAAAGTTTTTACTTAAATTCAGAACCTCCTGAGGGTAGAAAATAGGCACAGCCAGTCCCTTCTATTGATTTAGATGCGTCCGTGTATATAACTGTGGCATCACTATAACAGTTCAAAACAGATCTCAGAATATTGTTGCTCAATTTGATGTTGTCACTATATGTGGGTATTATAACTTCAGTTTTATGGAAGAAAGCAAAGAAGTCTAAATTTTTATCCACTTTTGCCAAATTCTTTGAAAAAATAGAATTGTTCTGTAAAGCAGTGCACAAAGGTGGAGATGGCTTTTTAATCCAATATTTGTGAGTGAGATCTGATTCGTTAAGTTGACATATACTGGAAAATAATTTGGGATTTGTTGAGTGGGCTTTGAGTACCCGTTTTTCGCTTAATAAATTTCTTCTAATTTCAAGAGGAGGTTCATAAGCTTCAACATGTAGTGGTTGTATAGGGGTAGATCTCATAGCACCTAAACAGACCCTTAAGGCAGAATTTTGAAAAATGTCAATTTTTCTTAGAAGATTTCTAGACGCGGAACCATAAAGAGTAGCACCATAATCTATAATGGATCGTATATAAGCTCTGTAAAACAATAGGGATGTTTCAACATCGCAACCCCACCACACTTTAATTGTCATTCTAAGAAAATTACTACCTTTGTTGCATCTATCCAGCATATATTGTATGTGTTGTTTCCAAGTCAATTTTTTATCCAGTATAAGGCCCAGGTATTTGACATGGTTTTTAAATGTAAAAGATTGATTATCAAGAAGTATATTTTGATTTAGAGAAAGGTTGTGTCTTGTAAAGACAGATACTGCTGATTTGGCAATTGATAAATTTAAGCCGTTCTCTAAGTACCATGGGAAAAGAGAACTCCATACTCTGCTTAGGTTTTGCATACCGTTTTCATATTTCTTACTTTCTGTATAGACACAAAAGTCATCTGCATATTGTATTATTTTAAATGGAATGTTGTTTATTTGCATATTATGTATGTCAGAGGTGTACATATTAAATAAAATTGGCGCTAATACCGAACCTTGTGGTATGCCGTGATAGTTGTGTCGAGGTCCTATTAGTTTGTTATTATGGTCTCTGACGTAGATTACCCTGTCTGTATAGAAACCGATAATTGTGTTCACGAAAGCAATTGGCAAATTAAAGAAATTTACCATTTTGAATTTCTTCAATATCCAAAAATAGGGCTGTTAAATAGTTATTCCTAGTTAAGTTATTCTGTATATCTACAACAAGTGTTGTTAAAGCGTCTAGAGTTCCCAAACCTCTTTTGTAGCCAAACTGGTTTACTGATAGTAAATTCTCTTTTTGTATCCACCAATCTAATCTAAATTTTATAAGTCTTTCTAGGGTTTTGAATACGCAAGATAGTAAGGATATTGGTCTATATGAACTCACAATATTTGGATCCTTTCCGGGTTTAAGGATAGGAACGACTGAGATATTTTTGAAGGAATCGATAACTATGTTATTTTGGATGATATCATTGAAGATATGTAAAAGATGGTTTTTTGCAACCTCTGGTAGGTTGATTAACATGGGGTATTTTACATGATCGATTCCAGGAGAAGTGTTAATGTGGTTTTTAAGGGCGAAGTCTAATTCAGTTTTAGTAAAAGGTTTTAACAGAAAGTGATTATTTGAATGATGACTTTGTGTAGGCTGTGTAGGCGAATGTTGAACCCATGGAGGAGATACTCTATTAAAGAAGTCGTCTAATAAAGTATCATTGAAGGGTTTTGCACTATTATGTGATTTTCGGTTCATTTTGTTAGCTTGTGACCATATTTCTTTAGAAGAAGTATTTTTGCTTAAATTAGAACACCATTTGATACAACTAGCTTTGGCTTTTTGTTTCAGCTGCTTTTTAGTATGGGCAGTAATTTTCTGACATTTTAGATAATTATTAAGGCTTGGTAAACGTTTATAAACTGCTAATGCTTCTTTTTTGTTATTAATTATCAGATCACATTCTGGGTCCCACCATGGCGGAGGGGATCGATTTTTGAATTTAAAAATTTTGTATTGAGGAATAGATTTAATAGCAGCATCATTAATGCAATCTATTAGAAAGTTATAATTTTCATAAGTATTAAGGGAGCTACTTTTATTGGAAAACATGTTTTCAATTAAGGATGTATACAGGGACCAATTTGCCTTTTTGATATTCCATTTGCTTTTTGGATAAATTGTTTCCTGCGATGTGTTGGTTATTGAAAAATTCATAGTTATAGCAAAATGATTGGAGCCTAAGGTGTCAGATAAAACTGACCAGGTGATTTTACTAGCTATATTAGCTGTGCAGAGGGAAATGTCAATCATCGATTTTTGCGTACCATATCTAGGAAGATAGGTAGGTTCTCCATTATTCAAAATTACAAGATCTAGATCCTCAACACTACTAACAATTTGGTGACCAACTGCATCATTTTGTAATGAGCCCCACAGTGAGTTATGAGCATTCGTATCTCCTTCAATTATAAAAGGTGATTTGACTTGTGAGAAGATATTTATCCAATCGTTTTTGGAAGTACGAATTTTAGGAGGTCTATATATTAAGAAAACTTAATTCTGTTAAACTAAAATTTCAACGTTAAAATTGTTTCTAATATTTATTTGACAAAATGGTATGGTTGTTTTAATTAAGATTGCAACACCTGCGTACCCTTCGTACTTATCTTGGCGAATTACATTATAACCTTTAAATATATAATTCTGATTTGGTTTGAACCAAGTTTCGCTTAATAAGGCAATGTCAATATTTTCAGTTATTAAAAAATGAACTAAACTGTTTTTATTCGAAACAACGGATCGAGCGTTCCATTGCAAAATTTTTAATGATTTAAGTTCTGTGAAGATGTTATTTATTGATAATATCCTCCAAAATCGTTTTTATTCCATGCTAAATACTATCTTGACTTATTGTTTTTATATCATCTACAGTTTGAATATTTGTGATTAAATTAAAAATGTAATTGGAAATAAGTGTTTGTAAAACTGTCTGATCTGGTTTATTTTGACAATTAGGGATATTTAAATTAGCAGGAAGGGGTCTAGTGGGGCCAAAATTAAAAGGAAACATAGGTGCATTATGTGGGGACTGTGGGGTAGGAGAGGTTAATTTTCGTTTTTTCGCTATACTATAGTGACTTGAGGAGGGTTGTGATGTATTATTTGATGATATGTTTTGATTTCTACGCGTGACTACTTGTGTGGCAGCAGAAAGGTTGAATTTTTTGTGAATGTTGGCAGGGGAGGAAAACTATTTCCGATATTTTCTAGTGTGAAATATCTATTCTGAGTGAACAATCCCGAGAAGGATGATTCCCAGTAAGTTTTTGCCTCGATGAAAGAAGTTTTTTGCTCAATCATTACGTTTTTGATCTTCTTCTGCAGTTCATATTTTGGACATTTCTTGGAATGATCCTTACTATTGCAATGGATGCACTGTAATGTGCCTGTGTACTGCGACACTGCTTGGAGATATGTCCAAATCTCAAACAATTATAACACTGAGTGACCTTGCCAATATAGGTTTCCACAGGAAAAAATACACTATTTATTGCAATGTAGCTAGGTAAAATATTTCCCTCAAAGGTGACCATTACAGTCCTTTTCGGTACATAGTTAGTTTTTCCTTCCGTGTCAACCCTTCTAAAAGTTCGTTTGAAACCTAATATGGGGGAGGGAGATTCACTGTTATCTAACAAATAATTTTAATCGTATTGGGTATCAACGTCTCTAATTAGACCTTTAATTTCTAGTAGATGATTAGGAATATAAGCTACCAAATTTTCATTTTTTAACTTTAAATTTTTAACCAAATTATTTGCATCAGAAATAGACCTTAACAGAACTTTAATTCTGTTTTTTCCAATGCCTTTAATTTCAATAATATTAGGAATATTCAACTTTTTATGCAAAATATGCGCGACAGTTAAGGGATGCAAACGGCCTATATTTTCATTGTTTGTTTTTTCTATGTAAACATAAACATTATTAAAATTGTACTTATCTGATTTGACGTTGAAAAATTTTATCGCTACTGCTTTTTGTGTTATTTCTGGTTCTGGCAAGGTTGTAGTTCAGTCACTGCTTTTATTCGCATTTTTCGCAGTCGAATCATCAAAATTTTCGATTAAACTGGATTCATTAATATGCATTTCACTATTATCACTAACACATGAAAAGTTTAAATCACCTATTGGCGTCTCTGGGGAAATCGCCTCCCCATGGGAGGGGCGCTTATAGACTTATTTATTACACTGAGTTAATGTCAAACTTCGAATCACCTGAACTAATTTAAAATCGAGTTAATTAGTAGCAAAAGACACTGGACGCTTTATTGTCGCTTATTATTGTCTAGCTATCGCTTCGGAAGTTCGAATAATACTGTGTATAATATTGGATAGCTTCATTTTGTTTATTACAAGTTAAGAATATTTATTTTTAAGCATAAACATATATCGGCGATATTGATAACGGTTTAACATATATCTATAAATTTATTAACATTATTTGTCTCTTTCTTTGCCTGTATATTTATTTGATCTATCAACTTCTTCCTAGATTAATTTCTTTGTCTTTTCTCTTTAATCTTAATCCAATACGTGTTTTTTAAGTCCCGATGGTTTCATTCTTTTAGTTTGGTCATACCAGTTTAATCGTTTTAAATGGATTATTGGATTTTGGTTTGTAAATTTTCTAATGTCTTTGTTTTTTATTTTATCCCAACAATAATACCATGAGTGAGGTAATTGCTTTAGAAATTTTTTTTGCCCTTTATTTCTGTGCTTATGTGCTAAATTGAATTATTTAAAGTATGGTATATTTTATACATAACTCCATCTCTGACAAGTGCTGGTAGATTAAGTAGATCAGTAAATACCAGTGCTGGTTCTAAGCCCGGATAAGGGAAGACGATTGGGCGACAGGCTAGTAACCTATTCCCAGAAAAAACCATTACTACGAAACCCGCAAACAAGCTTCAGAGTTTACGGATATTAAGGCAACGAAACATGGATTTCTCTTTTGAGACTTGGAACGATAAAACTTTGAATAGTCCCAGAGCGTGCTCAGTTAATTAAAAAGATACAAGATTGGTTTGGCAGCAATTCAGAAATCAGATGGCTAGGGAAGGGTATCCGCAATACAAAAATACACGCCATCTGGTTAAGTAGTTTAGATACAGGAAATAAAGAGTTTGGGGTGAAATTATAGTCGATAATAAACTGAAACACCTCATAACAAATTTTCAAGCAGTTAATGAATTTGTAGGTTACGAATAAAGACTCACTTATTTAATTTATCCACAATAAACGTTTACTACCCAAAGAATGCACAAGATGAGGACACCAAAGTAGCTTTTTACCAATTACTATAGCAAACATATTACCTATCACCAAAAAAAACATCAACGTAGTTATATGTTACACAAACGCATAGTTAGAAACTGAAAAAGAATACATCGGAATAATTGGGTGGAATAGCCTACATAGAGACATGAATGAACGTGGTCAATATATTATTGACTTTATAGCTAATAAGAACATATTAATCAGTTCTACCATATTTCCTAACCAAAATATAAAAAAAAACGCACTTGGATATCCCCCGAAGGAGATATTTTGAACCAAATAGATCACGTCTTGATAAAAAAGCGATCAGTAACAGGCATTCTGGACTTAAAAAGTAGACAAGGTTCATGCTGCGGCTTAGACCATCTACTAGTTTAGGGACATTTCAAATGTAGGATCAGCTAACAGGCAGAAGAGAATCAACCAAGAAAGGAAATTCCAGCAGATCTGGGAAAACTGATAGACCCGAAACTCAGAATTTTAAGGAAGAAATAGAGAGCAAACTGACTAAATATGATGAAAATAAAGGGGGATTATTAGAAGACCAGTGAAATGTAATATCTAGAACAGCATTAACTGTAAAAAATCGATACTAGAAACTGAAGAACGTAAAGACGACCCTTAGTTTGGTGATGAGCTTAAGTCGGCAATTGAAGAACTAAATAAAAGACATATAATTTATTTGACTAGATGAACTAGAGAAAGAAAAATGGTATTTAAAACCAAAAGAAGAATAGCTGATAAACTGTGTAGATAAAATGGAGAAAACACAAACAAACAATTAATGGACAATGGGAATAAACTTTAAGTAAGACAAAACATTAACTGCATTTAAATTTATCGAACATATAAAATAAGGATATAAACCAAAACTTGATTTGTGCAGGAATAGAAACGGTGAAATAAGCAGCAACACTAAAGAAATTAAAGAAACTTGGAAAACATATTTTGAAAAACTGCTGACCAAAAACTCTCACAATAATGATGTAGAACACACAGAACATGAGTAATTGGAAGAGGCAGAAAATGAAGAGAATAAGATAATAAAACCACCATTGATAGAAGAGGTTGAAAGGGGCCAACAAGGCCTCTAGATGTGATGGAATACTCGCAGAATGGATCCAGTTAGGAGGAAGGAAAATAACGAAAAAGGTTTATGAGGTCATACACAAAATATGGAGACAAGAGAAGAATACCTAAAGAGTGGAATAAGAGTATTCACCTGCCCAATAAAAAGGGCGACCAACTCTTTTGTGAAAACTGTAGAGAAATCTCCTTGCTTGGATATAAAATATTTATCAGTATATTTAACCATAGACTACAACTGCTCAAAGAGAAGATCATCTGAGAATATCAGGCAGGGTTTAAGTAAGGAAGATCAACCAACGACCAACTATTCACAGTTAAGTAGGTCTTAATCAATGTTTGGAAACATGTCAAATATGTCTATATAATTTTTGTCGAATTTAAACAGGCATATGACGCTATAAACAGAGCACATTCAAAACAATAAGTCAATTTGATATACCATTCAAACTAGTTAGGCTCATCCTAATAAAGATGACGGATACAGTAACTCAGATACAGATATAACATGAGATGACAGACCTATTTTAAATGACACACGGATTAAAACAGGGTGATGGGCTGGCACCAACAAGTGGTTAGTTAGTAGTAGTTAGAAAAACATCAGATGGTAGAAACAACACACCTAGCAATAAATCAGTCTAACTGGCAGCATAAGCAGATGACACAAATATCATAAGCAGAAACAAAGCAATAGGTAAAAATATTTATATGGAACTTAAATCACATGCTAAACAAATAGTTCTGTCCACAAACACAAAAAAACTTAGTATAAACTCGAAAATACAGAGCAACACGACCTTACGTGACAGTTGACAACTTAGAAAAAGTAGATAAATTTATCTACTTAGGAGTCAAAATCACAAAGGAAACATTGTCGATGTAAAGCTTACCAGAAAAAATCATCCTAGCCAATACGGCATATTTTGCTATGAGCCTGATATTTAAATCATGAGACGGACATAAAAAACGAAGATACAAGATACTACTACACCATAATCTGACAGATACTGAGCTATGGATATAAAACTTATTTGCTGACGCTGACTCAGAAATCTGTAAACTGCATGGAAATCTTTGAAATAAAGGTACTGAGACGAATACTAGTCCATACAAATGAGAAAAATAGGTGGATAATCAGATACAATTACGAAATATATATACTTACATATATGCATATATGTAGGGAGACCAGGGCTCGAATTGCGCTGTAGAGCAATACGATGGATGGAGGGATATTTTATAATAAACTATTTTAAATAAAATACTATAAGACTTCAATACTATAATATTTCTCGTGTTAGATGATAAACTTATTAGATCAAAGCTAAAGAGAAGATGTATTATCTTGTACAAGATAAGAGAGTATGTAAAAGTAGCGACATCTATTCGAACCAGTTAGTACTGATATCTACAATAATATCACTATAAGCTAGTTTTATTGTTAAGCCTGCTATTGTTAGAACTGTATAGGCTAGGGATTTTTCAGCTGGTCATAGACGTACTTTAAGGGTATTACATTATTTGTTTCGGTTTGTTAGATATTTAAACCATTTTCAAAGCATATTATATTTATATAAATCTGTTTATTTTAGTAACGTTATTTATGGTTATTTTTGTCGTTATGATAATGACCCATTAAATAACAAGAAATAAAGAAACTCTTAAAATACATAGGTATTTAGTTAATGGTCTTTTGATAGTTTAGATAGAAAAAGTCGATTAGCGAAAGATGGTTTCTGATAAATGTGAACGCTATCTTAAATAGTATAAATTTCGATTTTGTTTGGAAAACCAATGATTAATAAAATGGTTAATTGTCTTTAAATAGTCATTCATTAATATCAGAAAATGTTTGTTTAGTCAATTATAAGCGAGTGAAGAGATCTGACACAGTTGTTTTTTGCAAGAGTGAATAGTGAGTTTATAGAATATGGAATTAACGTGTGATTATACACCAGTTAAAAAATTAAAGTTGAATCATTTATCACTTAACGAAAAGAGTGTTATCCTTAACGTCTACAATTATTTTAAGCAACACGATCCTTCCAATACTGTTGATAGTATAGTTGAAATTTCGTCTAAAGTAATTCGATATTCAAAATCAACTGTATATAACATTTTAAAAGAGGAAAAATCAGCTGGTATAACGCCACCCAAACCGAGACCAGGAAGACCAAAATTGTAGAAAGTGAAAGTGGATGAATTTTTCAAAAATGCAATTCGTAGAATGGTCCACTCATTTTGTTTTTTAAAAAACAAATACCAACTTTAGATAAAGTTTTACAAGCCATTACCGACGATCCCGATTTACCCACAATAAGTAGAGACAAACTTTGGAAAGTTTTGCATGAGTTAAACTTTAAGTATGAAAAAGTGGGCAGACAGTCAATGCTTATCGATTCCGAAGAAATTGTGTGTTGGAGACGAGACTGCCTCAGAAAAATAAAAAAAATGAGGACAGAAAATAAGAACATTTATTATTTAGATGAAACGTGGGTTAATGAAGGGCATACTGTAGGGAGAGTTTGGAAAGACAAAACTATAAAAACATGTCGACAAGCATTTCTGAAAGGATATTCACCTGGTTTCAAGAAACCAACAGGTAAAGGTCGACGATTAATTGTTACCCATATAGGTAGTATGAATGGATTTCTTAAGGAGGGTTTACTTTTGTTTGAATCAAAAAAGACATGTGATTATCACGAAGAGATGAACGGAGACGTGTTTGAAGGATATTTCGAATAGATGATTGAATTCATACCTAAAAATTCAGTTATTGTGATGGACAATGCAAGTTACCACTCTAGATTAGTTGAACGTTTACCAACTACTCCATGGAGGAAAGATGAAATTGCAATGTGGTTAACTTCTAAGAATTTAATCTTTTTAATCTGGAGCCGGCGCTGGACGTGACAGCATGCGGGACGTCGGTGGCAGGGTGTTGAGGAGGCGGGCCCCTGTCATACAATCAGCTACAGCCCAACAACAACAACAACCACAAGTGAGCCAATCAACAACAAGAGCTCCACTCGCTGAAGGTGCTGCGCTGGAAAATCAGCCGGCGCTCACTCAAGCGGGACGACCGAGGCAGCGCATGAAATGGACTGTGTCTATTAATGAAAACATTTTGCGTTTATATTACAAGGTGACGAACCTCGGTCGAGAAACGATCGGCTATCGACAACAACTGTATGCCGAATTTTGCAGGGAGTACCCAGAGATTCAAGTATCTGAACAGCGAATAGCAGATCAATACCGGGTATCTGTATCTGTATCTGTAGAGTAGGGAGGGCGAGTTAAGTTTCACAGCACTTAGGCCACAATTGACCCATTGTGCATCCTCCCAGGGAGCTGTCACCCTTAGCTCATTGTCCATCCTGCCAATTCTAGGAAGGTGGACAAGTCACCAGGAGACATCTCTCTTATGTGGGCAGGTGTTGGCCAGGACTCGCCGAACGCGTACTCTCGTATTAACGATAACTCTGGGCATTCACATAGGACATGCTCTACAGTTTCGTCTTCTCGTTCACACTTCCTACATAGAGGTGTGTCTGCTAGCCCCAGTGTATGGAGGTGTTTGCTTAGTTGACAATGACCAGTTAAAAAACCAACTGCCAAACGTAGGTTTTTCCTGGTCATTCCCAAGTACTTCTTAGATGTTGACTCTTCAAGGTTACTTAGTGTTACCCTGGCAAGTTTACATCCTTTCCCTTCTTCCCATCTTTTTACGGTTTGCGCATGGGAGTGACATTTGACAATTTCCGCGATTGTTGTAGTTGACCAACCAAAAAGATCCCCAGGTCCTAAGAGTCTTAGGCCTGCCGCCTTCCTAGCTAATTGGTCAGCAATGCGGTTGCCTTTATTCCTATTGTGTCCTTTAACCCACCTCAGGATGATGGTATTACCATCCGAAGCTTGGGTTAGTGACTTGTGACACTCCATTACTAAACCTGATGTGACACGTGGTCTATTCAAGGTTAGTAGCGCTTGTCTGCTATCTGTGCAGATGATTATAGTTTTACCTGCTATACCTTTTTGGGTTATCTCTTTTGCGGCTATGGAGATACCAGTCAGTTCTGTCTGAACTAAGCTGGCATTTTTGCCCATACCCCACTTTATTCTTAGGTTCAGTGATCTGGAGTATATCCCGCATCCTGAGCCTTCTTTCATTTTGGAGCCATCGGTGTATATGCAATAGGCATTTGCCACGTTTGTCTCCATATACTGTCCTGTTTCAATTTTGTAGGGTTTGTTGAAGACAAACTTTGGTTCAATTGAGTCGCAGCCTGCCTGTAGAAGTGGTAACGCATCCAACTCTTCTCGCCAGAAACGAGTTCTCAATTGTCCCATTCCTACATCAAGGTTTGCACCAGCTGAGCGCAGTCGCATCATTGTCACTAGCGCCACCTCTTTGACATATATATCTAGAGGCGTGATGCCAATGATCAACTCCATTGCAGCAGTTGGTGTTGTTTTCATGGCACCTGTTATATTTATGCAAGCCATCCGCTGAATATGGTTTAGTTTGTTAATCGCTGTTGCCTGTAGCACTTTTGGTACCCAAGCAATAGGTCCGTAAGTTAGCATTGGCCTAATGACAGCGGTGTAGACCCAGGCGATCACCCTGGGCGTGAGGCCCCAGGTGCGTCCGACCGTTCGTCGACACTGCTCATAGGCAATATATGCTCTTTTAGCTCTACCATCTAAGTGTGAGTTCCATGTTAACTTCTTGTCAAGGGTAATACCAAGGTACTTCACCTCGTCAGAAAAATTTAGACTGTAGTTTAGAATCCTTGGGGGTATTAAGCCCGTGATTCTTCTTTTCCTGGTAAAGAGGACCATCTCAGTTTTCTTTGGATTTATAGATAGTGAGTGTTCCTTGCACCATGTTTCTATTAGTCGGAGAGCAACTTGTGATCTCTCACATAGTGTGCTCTCAAACTTACCGCTTTGCAGGACAGCAATATCGTCTGCATAGGCTATTGTGTAGAAACCGTTGCTGCTGAGTTGGTCAACCAGGGTATCTAGAACAACAACCACAAGTGAGCCAATCAACAACAAGAGCTCCACTCGCTGAAGGTGCTGCGCTGGAAAATCAGCCGGCGCTCACTCAAGCGGGACGACCGAGGCAGCGCATGAAATGGACTGTGTCTATTAATGAAAACATTTTGCGTTTATATTACAAGGTGACGAACCTCGGTCGAGAAACGATCGGCTATCGACAACAACTGTATGCCGAATTTTGCAGGGAGTACCCAGAGATTCAAGTATCTGAACAGCGAATAGCAGATCAATACCGGGTAATTATAAGAAATAATCTTATCCCAGAGGCTAGACGCGATACCATCAGAAGCGAAGTCGAACGGGAGATTCATAACCAAGAGTTAGCTGTGGATCAAGTCCATAATGAAATCCCTAATGAGCAGATTCCTGAGCCCCTCATACAAGAAACTCAACCTGTTAATAAGCAGCAGGACAACAACAAGTTGCACGATAGCCTGATAAGAGAAATGGCACGTGCCGTACAAGAGTTTAATGGTACAAACCCACTTAGCAGACCACCGCTACCAAAAATGAACTCTTGTAAGAAACTAGGTGCGCTGTTACAAATTATGAACACTGAAGTCCTACCCAATTATATCGTGGAAGCCCATACATTGAAATATTTGCATATGCTGATTTACTGTGCAGCAACAGCAATTGCTAATGTTATGGGCATTAAGATCAGAACACGACGGGGAACTAATATCGGAAGGACTGAAAACAGAATTGCACCCTGGGAAAAAAGACTGTAGAGGAAAATTGAATTATTGCGCAGGGATATTGGACAAATTACAGAATACATCCGAGGAGTAAGAAGTCGAAAAGTAATTAAAAGAACTGAAGAAATAATTCTGAACACTCCAAGACACTCACAACATGATCCAGAAAACAACACAGCTCAACACTGCCTAGACACATTAAAACAAAAACTATCCATTTATTCAGGTTGCCTAAGGAGATACAAAGTTAGTAATAACCGTAAATGCGACAATATACTTTTTGAGAATGCAGAGAAGGCTTTCTATAGAAAACTGAATTCCACTGTAGAAAATGTAAGTAAATCCTACCCAAGCCAAGAAGAAATTCATGAGTTTTGGGAAAACCAACTTTTGACGCCAGCTACTCATAACAACAATGCTGGATGGATTGAAGACACGACGAACAACTGTCAACACTACAGGAATATTCCTTACGAGCCTTTCACCACTGAAGAAGTCTCGAACATTATTAAAGAGTTTCATAACTGGAAATCTCCTGGACCAGACGGAGTTCAAAACTTCTGGCTAAAGAAGTATTGGAGCGTTCATGAGCTTTTAACAGTATTGTTAAAATAGGGGTCAAAGGTCGAAGGATCAAAATAACACCCAAGATCCAGCCAAGTACCGCCCAATTACTTGTCTTCCAACTTTGTACAAATTGGTCCCATCCTGTTTGGCCCGGCGTATCTACCAACATTGTGCTCTGAACAATATCATAGAACCTCAACAGAAAGGATGCGCTAAGGGCTCCATGGGCTGCAAAGAACAACTTATCATCGACTCAGTCATTTCTAACCAGGCATACACTAAAAAAAGAAACCTTTTTACTGCTTTCATTGACTACAAGAAGGCTTTTGATTCAGTACCGCATGAATGGCTTATAGATATATTGCAAATATATAAAGTCGATGATAATCTCGTGACCTTTTTAAGCATATAATGGCAGAGTGGCAGACTAAAATTCACTTTCAAATACCTGGTGAAACCAATATCAAAACTGAAGATATCCCTATTAACCGGGGCCTTTTCCAGGGAGACTCGTTAAGTCCACTTTGGTTCTGCTTAGCGATGAACCCACTATCTCAGCTGTTGAACTCCACTGACGCAGGATTTAGCATCAAAAATAACAACACTGTTGTGGCGAAGCTTAATCATTTGTTGTATATTGATGATTTGAAATTAATGGCTTCCACTCGAAACCACTTAGATCAGCTGCTAAAAACTGTGGAAACTTTCTAAAATGACATTAGTATGCATTTTGGACTAGATAAGTGCCGTATACTAAATATAGTCAGAGGAAAGGTTCAGCCCGGAGGTTTCGATATGCAAGATGGCCAAAACATCAAGGCAATGGGTGAAAATGATATGTACAAATATCTCAGAGTACAGCAAGCGCGAAAAATTGACCATAAGCTAATGAAAACCGAACTAACTTCCGAGTTCGTCCCAAGAGTAAGACAACTAAATTGGTCATATCTTAATATTAAAAATTTGTTTAAGGCATTAAATACATACGCCTGTTCCGCGCTGAGCTACTCATTTGGTATTATAAAGTGGTCAAAAACGGATATAGAGAGTCTTCAGCGGAAAGTAAGAACACTTCTCACAAAGGCGCAAAAACACCATCCACGCAGTGCAGTAGAGAGAACAACATTACCGCGATATCAAGGGGGAAGAGGTCTTATGGACATAGGTGAGCAATTGGATAAACACGTTGCTAATTTAAGAACTTATTTTCAGGTGCAGGCTGAGACTTCTACCTTACATCGAGCAACTTGCGCAGTAGATAATACAACGCCGCTAAAACTGAGGGAACAAGAAATGCTCATAAACCATCTAACTAAGCAAGAAAAAATGCGCACCTGGATGAGTAAACCTCTGCATGGGCGACATATCAATGAGATCAGCCAAAAATATGTCGACAATACAGCGTCGAACTATTGGTTGACATCAGGAAAGATGTTTCCCGAGACTGAGGGCTTTCTACTTGCCATTCAGGATCAGGTTATTCCAACTAAAAATTACCTGAAATATATTGTTAAAGATCCTCAAGTCCAAAATGACAAATGCCGATATGGATGCCAAGCCCAAGAAACCATCCAACATCTTACCGGGGGCTGCCAGGCGTTTGTCGGAACTGATTATAAAGAACGCCATAACTCAGTAGGAAAGATTATTCACCAAGAACTAGCTGACAAACTGGGACTTCTCCAAACCGACCATCTTCCTTATTATCAATATGTACCTGACAGAATGCTTGAAAATGACAACTACAAGCTATACTGGGACCGCACTGTGCTCACAGACCAACCAGTGGCACATAATAGACCGGATCTCATACTAGTTAATAAACTTACCAGGCAAACAACACTTATTGATGTGGCGATACCTAACACCAATAATTTGCGTTGTTGTTAAATACAACGAAAAGATCGCCAAGTATAGAGATCTAGAAATACAAATTAGGAGACAATGGAGAATGGAAAGTACCCAGACAGTACCTATTATTCTATCTACAACTGGTGTTATTCCCAAAAACCTCCTAGCGAACATAAAACAGCTGGGTCTAAATGAACATCTTTATAAGGCCATGCAGAAAGCTGTACTCCTCGCGACGTCCAGGTGTGTACGAAAATTTTTGGGATATACTCCAGCAAACCAAGTCACCTAGGGCTCGATAACACGGAAAGAGTCCCACAAGAGCTCAATCCTTTTGATGCCGTAGGTATCTGGGATGAGTGAATTTTCCCCTTAGAGGGAGTGTGAGCCGTATGGCTAAATCTATAATAATAATATTCAGAAAACTAAAGGAAACTGCTTACAAAAAATCAATCTATTTAAAACTCTTGGATTACTATGTGATAGATTAGACCATTATTTGATGGAAGTTCATTTTGTCAATCAATAAAATACTGAAATCTTTTGTTTTCAACACTTCCACAAATTTTACTATAATTTACGATCACTACAGCTGTTTTGACAGAGTGCCTTTCTCAAGTGAGCTATTTTTATTATACGTCTAACACTTTATAGTCTTTAAATAACTAAGTTGAGGAGGAGAGAACTGTTTGGCTCAAGTTGGTCATTCAGAATTATATCTGTATTTTTTAATTTGTTAATTTTTATAGATTCTAATATATAATAGCTTAAGGCCTTTATTTTGAATGTGAAGAATTTGAAATTGGTCATTAAAATAATGATTATGTTCAGTGGCGGATCCAGAAATCTTTGTCGGGGTGGGTCACGGGTCTTGAGGGTGATTTTGATATAGGATTTAGATTTTTGCACCTTTCAGTGGCTGATCCCCAAAAATTTTTGTCGGGGGTAGGGGGGATCATGGGTCTTGAGGGTGCTTTTGATATAAGATTTAGATTTTTGCACCTTTTTTTTGCAACCATTTTCTCAATAATTATTTTAAGCGATTAATTAAACCAATGAGAAGTTATTAAAACCCAAATACCCTACGGGTCCAAAGAAGGGTACAACATTAAGGGGTCTTAAACTACACCCAAAAAAAAATAATTTAAACCCACATACTCTATGACAGTACAATCAAGTGTACAAGACTATTAAACCAAAGGAAAGTTATTAAAATAGAAATACTGAAAAATCAAGGACTGTCAATTAAAACTAGATATTTTAAAGACAATTAATTTAAACCCACCTATCCTATGGCTACAAAATCAAGAACAAACCAAGGATAAATAAGTATGAACCAAAGTTAAGTAATTTAAATGTAATAACTCAATGTAAGTGTAAACATTAATGAATGTATTAAACATTCCTAATAAACTCTATCTTATCGTTAGATATCCGATATCAATTTGTAAAAACATTAATTTATTCCTTATTGCTATACGGAGTGGAAACATGGACTCTCGGAATTACAAGTATGAGGTGTATAGAAGCCTTTGAAATGTATGTTTTTCGAAGGATGTTGAAGATTTAGTGGACAGAGTACGTGACATTTACGGAGGAGAAAAATATAACTTTCTACGACTCATAATGGAAGAGAAAGTAGAAGGAAAACTAGATCCAGGAAGAAGAAAATGCTCCTGGCCGAAGAATGTAAGAGACTGGACAGGCATGGACACACATTCGATACTAAGAACACATGAAGATAGAGAGCAATTGCTGTAGTTATAGCCACCCTTCCGTAATGAAAAAGGAACCTTAAGAAGAAGTGTAAACAGCATTTTATTTAAATTAATTTATTCAACAAAACTATTATGTTATTTCTATAATTAGGCATATTAGGCTAGAAGTGAGTGAAATATTTTTTTACTCGGTATTGAAATTTTTTTCATCATTTTATCTTCTGGTGTGTTATCCGTTTTAGGTAGATTTATAACTTTCGGTGAAAGTCGTTCTTCTAAATCAGTTGATGAGTAAGATATTGTCTAAAAGAGGTAAATAAATAGATCTTTGGAAATACTTTTCGCAAGAGTTAGCAGGTTGGTTTTGACGACAGGTTTGACGAGAAACTATATGAGGCATCTTCAATTCCATGTCTAGTTGTTCAGCTATTTCCTTTACTTCATAGTAAAGTTTGTTGTAACAACAGACTCTATGGCCTCATCAAATATAATTTTGGTGACTGAAGAAGACGACTAAGTGATACAGTTGTACCTAAAACGTCGCTAAGACAAACTACTGAAATGAGAAATTCTGGGCTCCTAATAGTTTGGATTAATGAAAATGCATCAGGTGACATTTTACTGTCCTTCCACGTAGAAATTGTTTCAAGAGCGTTGTATATTTTGATGATTGATTCGCCCTGAAACTGAAGATGACCTTCATGCCTTTCAACCCAACGAATTTCACAAATACCTTGGACAGCAGCCCCCCGTTCCTTTATTTGTATTCACTAACGTATCAGATAGAGCTAATGCAACAATATTCACTTTGATATTTATTATAGATAAATTATAAAATGTAGCACAGTCTCAACAATTATAATTCATATTCAAATTAAAAACAACCGATTCGTAGACAAAACTGAAGATAAGAAATATCTAATACAAAATAAAAATGTGCTGATTTCGTGCGAAAAGTCATGTCATGTACATTGAATGAGCAATAATGTGTGGGCAGTAATTCTATCTCATCGATAATCGAACGATTCTCTGGCACTCAAATTACGAATTGACAAAATTTAAAAATCGCGTAACTCTGAATTCGCGGAAGTCGAGGTAGCGTTACTCGAGCTATTACTGTATTCAGAATTGTTGATTTTTTTAAAGAGCAATGTAAAAAGGCTTCCGCATAATTCTACACTTACTCCTAGAATAAATGAGTTTGAATCATTTCAACTCTTGACTTTCTGCTTATGGGGTTGATGGGTTTAACATTATTTTTTTTAGGATTATTTAATTGATATTTAATTTTGTTTGGGAGGGGTCATGACCCCCGTGACCCCCCCCTTGGATCCGCCACTGATTATGGTCTAGAAGGTGAAGTGCGTACGTGGTATTATAATAAATACTTTTACGCTACCTGCCTGTATATCAAACATCTGTCTGGTGTTCGATGACCTACCATTCTAGAGGGCCGTAGAATAATTTGAACATTAGACTTATCATGTAGTATATTCCAGAAATCTCCAGACATTGAAGCTAACGATATAAATACAGAATAATTTAAATCGTAGAATTAGTCTAAAGTAAAAAGTTTGTATTGTCACGTATTGCACTGTAAAGTATTGTCAAGTAAATCATTGTAATTTTAGTACCCCAGTCATATTAGGTAAAAAAGGGGTCAACCTCGGAATGAAAGATAATAAGCTGCAAATTGGTATGAACCTTTGTTTTGTCATTCTAAATGTTGTCTCAAAAGTCACAATCGTTATCGTGTCCGCGTCTCAAGATATTCAAGGTCAAAGGTCACAAAAATCGGTTTTTCGCGAATATCTGGCTTCCTATCGGTTAAATGAGATTTGCATTTATTATAAAAGTTGTAGGCTATAAAATTCCCTACAACTTTTGTTTAAACTTTTTTTTCATACGACCAACCGTTTTGAAGGTAGAGCGCGAAGAGTGCACATCGTACAGTCATATACGGCCTAATGCAAGGTCAAGCGTGAGTTATGCTTATCAGTACGTTATAAAGTCAATTATTTACTTTATTATATAATTATTATAAATTATAAATATTAAACAATGCCTATTATTTATGTACTAACTATTAATTATTTATATTTAATTAAAGTAAGTAACTTGATTATTTATATATAATTATTCATATTTAACTATTTAAGTATAAAATATTATTAATTCTGGATTATATATTTTAGTTTTATTTTAAGTTAACACGACATTATATATCTTTTCTTTAAAACGCGTAAATTTCTCAATACTTATATACCTGGAAATACTTGTCCCTACCCTATGCCCTTTTCTATTCATTGCCGGGACAGATGTTCTATAGTATTCAAGGCCACTCTCTCCACTTTGTATGAGTCAAGATTATTCGTTAGTTTGAAATTGTACCGTTGCAACTACGGACGTACGGTTTTAAGAGCTATGGCTGATTTGTGTTTTATATGTGATAAGAAACTTTCAGAAGGTGTTTCTGTGAATGTCGTACGTGGTTTACAAACTTTAAAAACTGCAAGTATTGAAAGAAATGATGGACATATAGACTATTTAAATACTTTAAGTTCTGTAAATGTGCATTCCGAGTGTCGAAAAGTGTACACGAGTAAAAATGTTATTATTGCATCAAAACGACGCACAGATGAGAGTGAACCTTCAACGTCAAGTGCACCTCGTAAAAAACGAAATGAAGTCTTTGATTTTGGAAAGTTATGCTTATTTTGTGGCCAAGAAGCTGATGAAATAGCAGAAAAGAAAAAAAAATTAAAGTATAGACGGACAATAAGTAATGTAAGTACTCTTGCATTCAAAGACAACGTAATTAAGAGAGCAGAAGAACGAAACGATTCCTTAGGAGAATTAGTAAAGGAACGTATATATTACGAGTATGATTTGATCGCTGCTGAAGCAAAGTATCATACTATTTGCTATACCAACTTTTTAACCCGAGTACCATCTGCAGATAAAATGCCTCGCCAAGATGATCAAGTCACTCAAGCAATGAAGGAGATTTTTTGTTATATAGAAAATAATGAAGATTCTCAATTTACTTTGAAAGAACTTAAAGATGTCCCTACGGAATACATACCTGACGATAAGACAATTATTACAAAATTACAACAAAAGTATTTAACTGATATAATAATCACAAAAAAAATTGGATCATTTACAATTATATCTTTCCGTGATACACAGCTTAACGTATTATCAAGAGCTTGGTACGAAAATAAAAAAAGTACTCCTGTAGAAGAACGTCTACGGATTGTAGAAGCTGCTGCGGCTATTATTAGGGAAGACATCAGATCATCTGTAGTTGAAACAAAAACGTATCCACCTCCGAATAAAATGCTAGATTGTATTAATGAAGAAATACCAAAAACATTATCACATTTTTTGGAAGAAATAATATTAAAAAATAGAAAAGGACAAGTAGATCATTTAAAAACGAAATGCACATCTATTAGCCACGCAATAATGGCTTCGATACGAGAACGTTCATTTTCATCACAGCTACTGTTGGGCCTTTCCGTATTTCTTCACAGAAGATATGGGTCTAAAAAATTGTTGGATGTTTTATCATCTTTAGGATTTGCTGCATCATATAGTAATACCATACAGTATGAAGTTTCATCAGTTTACCATCCACAACCTCGTATTTTACCATCAGAGTCTGGTGCGTTGGTACAATATGTTGGAGACAATGCAGATATTAATGTCAGTACTCTTGACGGTAATAATACTCTTCACGTTATGGGAATGATAAAAATAATTACTCCGAAAGATGCTGTAATTTATGATGATCGCATAAAAAAATGTACAACTAAACCGAGTGCAAAAGAGTTAGCAGCAATATCACATGTATCTCTTTTAGCATATGAAAAGCCAGTTGTACCTGGGTACAGCAAGATTCAAGTCCAAAATCTACATGATGATCAAGTACTGATTGAAAAAAAATTTAATGCAGTTGATTTGTTGTGGTTATACGGAAAATGGAAGAATCTTTCACCGTTGCCAGGGTGGAATGGCTATCTTCAACAACTTACGAAAAATAATCAAAATTTTTCAACTTCTCAGGTTATATTTCTACCTTTCATTGATCATCCTGCCAGTAATTTAGACACAATTTATACAACTTTACATAGTGCTATAAATATTGCCAAGTCACATCAACAAAAAACGTGCATAATTACATTTGATCAGCCCCTGTACTCAAAAGCACGTGAAATGGTTGCTGCGTCAGATGCAAACTCAGACTTGTCTAAAACAGTTGTCAAACTTGGAGGATTTCATATGCTCATGTCTTTTCTTGGATGCATAGGACATGTAATGGACGGTAGTGGTCTCAAGGAAGCTTTAAGTAAAATATATGCTACAAATTCGGTCGACAAAATGTTGAATGGTCACGCTTATGCAAGAAGTATCAGAGGCCATATATTATTACGACTTGCATTATCAATAAAGATTTTTGAAGAGATGAAAATTGAAAATTGTGTGTTAGATGAGTTAATTGAACAGATAACTAGTCGCGATGTTTCCTACGAAGATGTTGAAGGATGTACGAGCAGCTCCAACTCGTTAATTGATCAATTTCAGGATAAACTAAAAGAATTAAAAGCTCGAGGTCCCACGGCACAGTTATGGGTGCAATATTTTGAAATGGTATCAATAGCCCTAGATTTCATTCGCGCTGAAAGGCTGGGACTTTTTCAAGAACATTTGGATGCAGTGCGAAAAATGCTGCCCTATTTTCATGCTGGTGGTCATTTCCTATATGCGAAATCAGCTCATTTGTATCTTCAAGATATGTTAAAACTTGAGGAGACAATGGATCAACAGGCTTTTGAGAACTTTAAAAACGGATTCTTTACTGTAAAACGAACAGAAAAATTCAATTCTGGTACATGGACAGACATGATAATCGAGCAAAGTCTGATGAAATCTATGAAGACAGAAGGAGGAGTATCTCGAGGCCGAAGTACACAAGAAAGTGTTCTATGTAAGTGGGTATATGCTATGTATGCCACGAATACAATTTGTGAAGAAATTGAACGGTTTTGTAACATTTCTTTCGATTCTGTGGACCAACATGTTGATGCTAGAGATTCACGAATAAAAAGGGATGATACTGATGTAAATGAACTGGTTGGTTGGTTTACGCTTCATAATCCCTTTCCAAATACGAATCAGTTGGTATCCTTAGCTTCAGGAATCGTTGGAAATGACCAAATTAATTGTCACCGAGCCCATGAAATCGGATTGCAATCTATGGTAAAGATAACTGGTTTGAACTTCAACGAAATAAAGTTAAAACGCGTCGATAAGGTTTTACCGCTTTCAGCCATTAACAAATCTGTCAAAATTAATGATTGTAAAGTTTCTATAGATCCAATGTTACTTTTCCAGAGAATAACTGTAAGCAAAAAATTTGAAAGTAATTTACAAGAATATCTTCAGTATGAACTAAGCCCGTATCCGACATCTTTATTTGATAGTAATGGCATGAGAAAAACCACGAAAGCAACATTATATGACAATATGATGCCTGTCGTTATCGATCTTGATGAAAATAATGTAACATACATCATCGATGGTGGATTTCTTCTGCATCGCGTCGTATGGAGCAAAGACGATACTTTCTCTATTATTTTAAATAAGTACATTAAATATTTACAAACACATTATGGCTCAGCAATTGTTGTTGTATTTGACGGATATTCGGACTATAGTAAAAATATTAAAGCACTGGAACAACAAAGAAGAACTGCTGCACTTTCAAAATCATATGAAGTTTGTTTTGACGAAACAATGGTTGTGCCAATCAGTCAAGAAAAATTTTTATCAAATCGGTCTAATAAAAAAAAAATTTATCGACATGCTTGTTGAAAAATTTAAAACTGTTAATATCACAACAAAACAAGCCAGAGATGATGCTGATGTTCTCATCATTGACACAGCTATTGCCTTATCAGAACATCAAAAGACTGCTGTCATCATAGGAGAAGATATCGATTTGCTCGTTATTTTAATTGGACGTACTCAGTCACATCATCAGGAAATTTTTTTGAAAAAAGTTGGCAAAGGCAATGTCAAAACACAAATATATTCTACTAAAAGTTTTGACCAATATCCTCGTACTAAAAAGCACATTTTATTTTTACACGCATTCAGTGGCTGTGACACGACTTCTGCGCTATTTAAAAAAGGAAAAAAAACTGTTACTAGAGCATTGGAAAAAATTCCTGATTTAGATAAACTGGTGGAAGTATTTCAACAAGAAAACTGCCCAAAACAAACATTATTAGAAAATGGAGTGCGCATCTTGTTGGCATTATATAATGCTCCAAAATCTGAGGACAACATTGATCATTTCCGCTACACGCAATTCATCAAATTTACAAAACTAAATAAACCTGTACACCTGTCAACACTTCCACCAACAAGTGTAGCAGCTCATCAACACATAAAACGTGTCTACTACCAGATTCAAACGTGGTTAGGGAAGGACTTAGAACCTCAAGAATGGGGCTGGATGCTTGAAAATGAAATCCTGGAGCCCATACGAACGTTATTACCTCCAGCACCAGCCGAACTACTAAACGTAATATTTTGCAATTGCAAAAATGGTTGTGGTTCCCGCTGTGGATGCAGAAAATCAGGGCTACAATGTTCTTTAGCTTGCGGCCAGTGCAACGGACAAGCTTGCCTCAACGCTTCACTGTATCCAAGTAATCCCGATGAAGAAAATACATATGATCCCGATATTCTGGAAGGTTTGGAGATGAACATGACAGATAATGAGGATGATGACAATGAATCGAACATTTTTGAGCGACAAGAAGAAGAAGACGACGAACAAGAAGAAGATAATTAGCTTCCATTTCCAATTTCATTACAATTAAAATCAACAAAGATACTTTTGATATTTGAACTCACATTTTGATAAATGTATATTATGCCGTATTTAATAATAAATAAAAATATGTGTAAAATATATACTCTTACTATTATATCATTTTAACTTAAAATAAAACTAAAATATATAATCCAGAATTAATAATATTTTATACTTAAATAGTTAAATATGAATAATTATATATAAATAATCAAGTTACTTACTTTAATTAAATATAAATAATTAATAGTTAGTACATAAATAATAGGCATTGTTTAATATTTATAATTTATAATAATTATATAATAAAGTAAATAATTGACTTTATAACGTACTGATAAGCATAACTCACGCTTGACCTTGCATTAGGCCGTATATGACTGTACGATGTGCACTCTTCGCGCTCTACCTTCAAAACGGTTGGTCGTATGAAAAAAAAGTTTAAACAAAAGTTGTAGGGAATTTTATAGCCTACAACTTTTATAATAAATGCAAATCTCATTTAACCGATAGGAAGCCAGATATTCGCGAAAAACCGATTTTTGTGACCTTTGACCTTGAATATCTTGAGACGCGGACACGATAACGATTGTGACTTTTGAGACAACATTTAGAATGACAAAACAAAGGTTCATACCAATTTGCAGCTTATTATCTTTCATTCCGAGGTGAAAGCCCTAATATGACTGGGCTATAGTGCTAGTCTAGATGAATTAAAATAAGTACTCAAAAAGGGAAAATTGAAGACTAAGCAAATTAAAAGTAAAAACGTTGCAATACTTATAGAAGAATGGTGAGACTCAAATTGAACAGAAAGGAATATGTGTTGTATCAACTCTTATTTAAAAATATGTAAATCTGTTTTGGTTGTTAAAAAGATAATTAAAAATAGATTTATGGTATTGAAAGCACATGGATGTGCTTATCATAACCAGGACATGTAAATTAATTTCTTGAATGCATTTGAAAAAAGTTTTCATGAGATTTTTTAGTTCTAAAGAAAATAAAATATATTGTTACAGATATGATTTTAGGATTACTTAATATGAATGTTTACGTTCTTTTTATCAATAAAATCGCCAACCGCAATACTTGTTCTATAATATTACATACATGTGTATTGATTTAGGTAGTAGGTATATAAATGTTACAGTAAAACAAAGTTACCTCAGGCAATAATATTTCTTAATGCCAATTTACCCGAAATTAGTAAATTGCTTTATTATCATCACATTTCTAGTGAAAAACGATTATATTTAGATTAGAATTTACAAACAAAACATCGTTTTCCAAATATAAATTTCTATATAAGTAACTTCCTTCTCAGTAAATCTGGTCTAATTTAGTGTATCTATAATATATGTGTTGTCCCTCCCATTAAGTTACCTATTTTTAGAATGTAAACAAAATATTTGGACAAGTTGATTTTTACAATAATCTTTAGCATGACATTAAATTTTCCAATATTCCATGATCTTTTCACGCATTATTTATGGCTTGGATTTTTTAAATAAAAAAATATATTGCACGACACCTTATTTACAAGCTTTGGCAATATTGTTTTCAAAAATGTATATTATCAGATATCAAAAAAAGTAAAACAATTATTATGCTACTATTTCAAAATTTGTTTTATTGTGATTTTTGAAAACGGTGCAACTTTGCAATTTTGAATAAAAATGCGAGATGATGATTGTTATACTATACTTATCAATCTGTGTGGCAAAAATGAAATCGTAGGATATCAATTTAAGCGTGCCTTTCAATTTTGTTAGTGAGCGGTTCTCTAGATAATCGAAAAAAAAAACAAATGGTTACTAACAAAAAAAAGCAACCAAAAATAATAAATAAATCATGATAATAAGATAAAAAAGGTTTCCAAGAATTGCGCTAGAAGCAATCTGGCAACGAGAAGACCTGCAAAAAGATGGAGAGATAGCTTTCAGTGTTCCTCTGAAGAAATACTTCTACAGCAATAAAATTAACAGATCTGCAGATCTACAATAAGAAAGAGAAAAAGTAGAAGAACAAGAAGATAAATAAAGTAGTATTTAGACGCCCTCCACGAAGTGTTTATAGGCGACAAAACGAAGTACTAAACCTACCAATTTTCCGCAGGAAGATGAATCGCTGTGAAACATTTTGCATTCGATTCGGGGAAAGGTCAGGAAAATGCATTTCCATGCAAAGAAAATTAAACATTTGCAACAAAGAAAATATTAACAGGAATGAGTTTAATTTTGTTAGTAGGGGGTTTTAAGATCGCTGAATACGAATATGAAAACGACGATGGTCATCGAGCTACCTGGTGCCCAGAGTGGACCTCGTCGCCTGGAGTGCGTTAATTTTGTTCTAAATCAATTTACAGTCATATAACTCATTGATTTTTAAGGTCATCAGTCGAAAGTCATTACTTGGGAGGTTTTCGAGGTCGCTGAACAAAAAGTTTTCAAAAAATCTTGTTTTTTGAAGTTTTATGTGATTTTTATTCGAAATCAGTCAAAAGTCATTGCTCGGGGGTTTTTGAGGTCCATAAAAAGAAATATTATGACAGCGATGGTCCTCAAAAACCTTTAGACTGATTTCGAATAAAAATAACATAAAAATCCAGGAGAGGAGATCCACACTTGGCACCAGATAGCTCGAGGACCATCGTCGTTGTCATATTTGTGTTCAGTGACCTTGAAAACCTCCCGAGTAATGATTTACGACTGATTTAGAATGAAACTTACATACTCCAGGAGACGAAGCTCATCCTGGGCACCAGGTAGCTCGACGACCATCTTTGTTATCATATTCGTATTCAGTGACCTAGAAATCCCCTAAGTAACAAAAATGAACTCATTTCTGTCGATATTTTCTGAGTTGCAATTTTTTTATTTTCTATGTACTTTGGCAATCGAATGCAAATAGTTGCACATCCATTCATCTTGCTGCGGCAAATTGGTAGGTTTAGTTTAGCTTTATTTCGTCGCCTATTAGGACTTAGAGAATAAGTAACCTACAGTCTTATTGACTTTTGAGTTTAGACGCAACAACTACTAGATAGATAAACCTAATTCCATTAAGGAATACTCCTGTTTAGCAGTAAACGTTAAAGAATATCTAATAACTGTTCATGATCCTTCTTTTTTAGTCCAAAGCAACCGGTACTATGGGATATTGGTATTGCCGAGTGGGTATTTGTCGTATCTACGATATTTGTAGCTTCTCAGATAGTTATAACGCCATTAAATTTTCTTCAAATTCTTATCCAATATATTTGCTATCTTTCTATTACACAAATACACTTAAAACTAGTACTAGAATCTTATATTTAGGGTTTTGTATTAGATACGTTACTTAATTTTTCGTTTTTTGTTTAACAATTCTGTCTAATTTCCTATTCAAAACAGAATACTTTTATATTCTATCTAACTGCAGTATTCTTTGTAAGCGACAAAAAGTTAAATTTTTAATTTATTTACCTTTTTTAAAATTATAATTATTTAATTATTCACGCTTTTATTTCTTGTAGTAAAAAAGATCACACATATCATATCTAATGCTAAGTTCCACAATATTAGTATGACTTTTAAGCTTCTATTTCTTTTTTTAGCCCTGGGTTAGTCTGGTACTTAATTCTAGCGACTTGGGTCTGGTGGAGTCTGGTAGACCCAACTGTCTGAAATGCCGTAGCTCCAACATTATATTGAAAATTGTATGTTTGTTTTTTTTATACAACAATACACTATGAAAAAACGTTATATTCCTAAATAAACAAATGAATTACAAAATCAAATTAATCGGTAGTATTATCTGCTGCTTATCCGTTTTTGCAATCTTTACATGTCATAACGCAATGCGAATACATATTGTTTTTTACATTCAACACAAAAAATTGCGATTTTCTATCCGATCTTCGTGGGCACATTCCTCATCGTCGTTTCTTAGGTTTTTCTTCACTGTCTACAGATGCACTTCTACTGGTGGTAAGTTTACGTAGTGAACGAGGTGGTCTTTCGTTTTGTAGTCTTATTTCTTGTTGCTCGGCTATTAACTCCTTCCCAAGTAATTTAATAAAAGCATGCCTTGTCATTTTATGATCGTTTGTGTTATTTCGGTAAATCACAAAAGCATTTATAGCGGCAGTATTTAATAGGGAGAAAAAAAATTGTAAGTGGATATCTGCGACAATTTATGGATATATCATATATTGCTGACAGTTGATCCACAATGTCTACACCTCCCTTTCTTAGATTCTCAAAAGTAACTATATATACCTTTTTTTGTTCTCCTGTATTCGTATCACCATATCTGTATGGAATCATCATAGTGGAAAGTGGAAAAAAGAATGACGTTTTTGTTTTTTTTTTGCCCATGTAACTCACTACTGATAAATAATTCTGGAAACCAAACATACTAGATGGCATACTTTTTTTTGTAAAAAGTAGACGTGATGGCAACTCCTTCTTGTTTTTTCGAACAGTTTCCACTGAAGTCAATCGGTGTTCAGATACGAGGCATGTTGTAGCTCGTAAATCAGTTAGTAAAGCTTATATCATGACCAGCTTTTCTTACTGGCTCAACTAGACGAATAACGATGCCTTCACCTGTGTTGCTCTGCTGGAAAGGTCCCTCAGGCTGCTTACCGACATAAACCTCCATGTTTAACGTGTAGAAACATCTAGTATCTACCAATGCAAAAATTTTAAGGCCATGCTTGGCCGGCTTATTTGGAATATATTGGCAAAAAGAGCATTTTTCCGCTCTTGGTGAAAAAGCAGAGCAGCTTTGGAATTTGATACAAACTAATCAAATATCTCTATAATTGGGGTGAGCTTATCTTGTTTTTTTTTGCTCGGCACGAGTTTCAATGTAATCAAAACGTAGGCAGGCTAAGAAAAATCGAAATCTATATAGTGCTATGCCCTTTCTAAAAATCGTAACTCCTGTATCATCAGTTGCCCAAAGGTCGTCCAAACTTTGTCGACCAGAACGATAAAAACAAACTAAATAAAGAAGCCCAAATAAAGAACATAATAATTCTGGACGATTTGTTTCTTTTACTTTATATTTATTGTTTTCCGAGTAGTAAGGCTTTTCCTGAACCTTCTTGTTGGTGTAAATGACAATTTCAGTAATCATATTATCAGTTAGTATAATATATAACAAAATTAGGGACTAATTTACTTCTCATTTAATTCAATACATTTTTTAAGAAATCAATGAGTATGATCTAGATCGACAATTGACAACAAAAAAGATTTAAAAAAATAAATTAAAAATTAAGAATTAAAAATTTGTAAAAAATAAATTACGAATTAAAAATTTGTAATATAGCACCAGAAATGATCCACACAATGTTCCAGAACATTGTCGTCTTCGCGTTAGTTCAATAATTAGTGCCAAAAGGTAGGTGGGTGGCAATTTGTAGGTACATTTAATTTAAGCGAAAAGCAAATTTTATTTGTCAAATAAACATTTGTGTTCTGACAGCAGTAAAATGTATTTTGTAATAAATAAAATATATACAAATATCTACTTCTGGTTGTGTAAATTAATTTACACTAACCAATAATTTTGGCCGCCCTGTTAATGTTTATATCACTAAATAGATAATAAATAATTTTTCTTAAGCCTTAAGCCTTACAATCAAACTGTTTTGGGATTTGTCTCCAAAGTCATATCTTCTTGAAAAAATTAATTTATTCCATAATTTTGCTCTTCACTAGATATTATAAATAAATAAATAGGTATTATAAACAAATACTATTGTACTCAGGAACTATAAAAGGGATAGATGAAGAAATACCGACAAATATTTTGAAGAATACCAACGAAAATAATAATAATAGTCGATTAAAATAGCAAGGAAATTTAAAGACAGGTAAAAAGAAATAGTTATTGAAAGATTTTAGCCAGCTAACCAACATTAAAAATTATAAAAAAGGATAAGAAAGTACATAATAACTACTAAATGCTTCTATTAATTATCCGTTAGTTTTCTATTAGGGATAGAGTTGTATATTTGTCTGATTGGAGAATCTATTGCAACTGGCTGAATGACTAATGTCTATGCTATAAAAAAAACTACTAAATGATAAACTATTAAATTTAATAATGAAAACATCAACAATACAGCAAACAATAACAGCTTTCAATTGCCAATTTATTTTACTTTTTGATTTAAATATTGTCTAAATAAGGATTTTTATTATTCAAAAAAGCAGCAAAGTTAGATAGGGTAAACATACCAGTTATTGGACATGCCAATTATTTTAACTGAAAACAAGAATTCTGTATTCAGTAGTGACCTACTAAGTTTTGTTGAAATGTCGCCATTATACTATTATATTAGTATCAATATTGACATAAATGACATTTGATTAACATTTCTTGGTTAAATTGTTGATTGACCAAATGTGAGATTCTTTGGTTATGCACCAAAAAGACGGTTTTCTTATTTTACCCCATTTTACGAAATCTAACTAAATTAAGTGTTTTAATTAGTGGTGAAATTTTACCACAGCGCCCAGCATATGAGTATTTTCAGTTGTTGGACATCTGTCCAATAACTGCATTTTGCAAAGTTTATACAG